>NW_009258952.1:262867-326822 GCF_000687185.1 Egretta garzetta
CCCCGGCTGCCACTCAGGCTCCGGGCGTGTTCGCAGCTCGGAGTGTTTCCATGCCGTGCACCGGGGCTGCAGTTACGGTGCCCCCCAGTCATGTCTGAGCAGCGCTTCTCCGTCTCCTTCCGGAGAGCGTTTCACGTGTGCAGCTGGGGAGCGAAGGACAGGTACCAGCAGCCCCATCTATTATTTGCTTTTGTTTCTTGGCCTCTGCCCTGCTTCGCGGTCTCTCCCTCCCGCCCTCTTCCCGGCAGCAGGGCTGTACCTTCCCGTGAGAAAGTTACTGGCCGGGTTGGGAAGGAAACAAGTGTTTTCGGGGGTGGGTCACTCACGGCGGGGTGCGTGTGTGCCGTGGCTGGCCGGATGGCAGCTCTCTCCCTTTTCCTTTAACGGACGAGAAATACACTGGAGCAGGCTGTATGCTACTGTTGCCGAGAGTTTCCTCAAGACGCTTGCTTCTCCCTTCTTAGCTCTCCTCGCCTGTCTCCTGATTAACAAACACAGCAGTGGCAGAGAGCGGCGGCTGGGGCTGAGAGCAGCTTTGCTCCTGCTCCAGCTGGAACAAGACCTGCGCACAGCACCGCCAGGCCCCAGCCCGCCGCCTCGCCTCGGCCGGCAAAGGTTGCGTCCTCACTTCACTGGCCCCCAAAATGCTCACAGCTAACCATCTCTCCCCAGACTTACTTACTTACTGCTTCAGCAGTAGGAGGAAGAGCAGCAAGAGACATCTGTATCAGATAAATTAACGGAGGAAAATAGAAATGTGCATCCATAAACCAGGCGCTGTGACAGAGGGAGCGATCTAGGCAATACTTCCCCGCTCCCTCCTCCCCCCTTCTTCCTCGCTCACTTGTTTTTTTTTTTTTAAACCCCTCTCTTTTCATCCGGGTCAGGAGGCAGGAGACAGTTAGGTTATTACTCTATAAAAATTACTCTAGCCAGTAAGAGGATGCCCTGCTATATAAAAGACTGGTGAGGGCACCAGCCTGCCTTCTTCACACCCTCATGCAAAGCTGTTTCCCTTGCCCTGGCCATTTCTTTCTTTCCTGTCCTGTATCTCTTCCCCAGTGTTTCCAGAGAATGAAAAGAAATGCTCCCTTTCTTCTTTGCTCTCAACTGCTTTTATGAAGTATAAAAAGAACAAAGTTTAAAAATATATACAAACGGTTATGTTTTCTTGCTTGCTTTTTATTTTGGCACTGGGCTTGTTCTGGCATTTCCTACCAGTCCTAGTTGTTCTCCCCCTGCTAAGTTTGGCTCTCAGGAGTAGAGCTGTACATCTGAGAAGGTTTAAAACAAACAAACAAACAAGGAAGTCCTTAAAGATACAAAAATCTACAAGAAATGAAAATGTTTGGTGTGAAAACTAACCAACTTAACCGTAGAGCGTTTTCCATACTCATGGCAATGAACTCAATGGTATTGCCATGACAGTATCACAAACTAACATGTCTGGAGATTTCAGGTGTGGGAGATAGATAGGTTTCCTCGGCTGGTGCACTCTGATTTTGAATAGCATTAGATACTGTATGCAGAAATAACAGTTCAGTGGCTGAGGGTTTTTTTAATGGTATCTAACATCAAAGCGTATTTGCAGAATTGAGGCCTAAATCACAATCCTATTTTGTTATTGTTTTTCATTTCTGTCACTGTTTATGTAATTCTGAGCACATATATCTTCCTGAAATAAAAACAACATTGAAAAGATGATGTTTTAAAAATCCAAAGCTGTGTAATAGATCTGACTTTTAAATTTTAATTGCTTTAAAACATATATAGGAAACAGGATACATACATTTTGGACAATATGTTTTTTGTGTGTTATTTACACAGTGGATTACAAGAACTAGGAATAAGGTAGGTATGCAAATATACATGTTTTCCTTTTCAAGGTGTATATATTGATTTGGCACAGTGTAAGTGAGTTTAAAAGATCATTACGATACATTGGGATGAAACACTTAAACGTGCAAGGTTTAGGGGCACCTTTACGTCCTGGGGGCAGTGCAGTTGAGCTGTTCCAGACCAGGTCTAGAGACAGAGCTGAGGGGGACCCAGACTCAGAAATTGTGACAAAATCACAATATATAGCGATATATATAGTTAGCTTTGTAAATACTGTGAAAATGAACTGGTTCCTAAGGACTTAACCTTATGTTTACCTAAGGAATCACAAAAGTATGCTTCTGTTACTTTTCTGCTTACAACCCATTAAGGTCAAGTAAGCATTAGGGAGTAAGAGCTGCAAGAAGTTTGGCAAGAATATGTGTTTGGAATAGGTTACAAGCAAGCAAGCGTGAGCTTGGGAGAGTGCTATTTTCACAGAATCCCGGGAAGCCTTTCTTTATCAGTGTCTGCTTTCTGGCTACTCCTGCTGGAAGTTCCCTCCAAGAGCAATTGTACACTTGATGCTGGACCAAAATGAGGGAAAGTTCAGCGCATTGCACGTGTTATTGCTTGGTTATGCACAGTGCTCAACAAAGTATACAGTGAAAGAATGCAGTTGAAAAAGAAGGAAAAGGAGCATCACTTAGATGATTTCCAGGGCATACATGTTCATGTGCAATCCAATGCACATGAATAAAGTGCCTTCTGGCATTTTTCAGGGTTTCCATTTTTCCTTCTGCAGGACAGCAACTGAGCTCCATTGCAACATGACTAAGAGTTATCCTTAAAAGTAACCAAGAATTCTGGGCAGAAAGAGTATGAAACAGCACTTCTGTGCCTCTGCCTTGGCACAGAGATGCTTCCTAAGGTTCCCAAAACGTTGTGCTTCACAGCCAGTGGCTTATGCTGGGCTCACTATTCTTGCTAGTCATGCCATAAAATCCCAGTATTTCAGATCCCTTTCCAGCACCTCCGCAGCACCCTCCCTTCCCTCCTCCCTCTCCGCCCTGTAAGAGCAGAAATAAATACATGCTAAGATTACCTCATTACCTGTAATCTGTTTTTCTTGATTGCATTTAAACATCTATGCTCTCAGCACAGGTCTGCTGCTGTTTATACACCTTGCTTAGGCAATTTTCTTCCCTTTCTACTGATGCTAGTATTGGAGAAACACACACTTTTTTTTTTTTTTTTTTTTTTACATCAATTTCACTGCACTTACACTTCCGTAACATAAAGAAGTTTCTCTTTGCAGGCAGTAAGCAATTAGTTGGAGTCCAGCACTAACCTACTGGCTTTGCACAGATCCGTCAGTATGACTCAGCATGCAAGCCTGGGCTCGAGCTGCAAACAGTTACTACTACCCCCTCCTACTGCACTGGCAGAAGTCAGCTAAAACAATACCAGATGCAAAAATAGCAAGAGTAATAACAGCAATAATGATAAAATAATAAGTGGTCTTTTTTGCAGATACAGCTGCCTGACCCTGCTTTAATGGCTAATTTGTATGTAGTCCCTTCAAGACCATCCAGTATAACTATAGGGTTATAATGTTGTGGGTCTTTTTGCTTGTACGTGTCGTTTCTGTCTACCATGACAACAGGAAAGGGAAAACTAGGTGAGTGGCAATAAATGCCAAATGAAAGGATTACTTGAAGTTAGCCAAGGTATTACATTGTTAAACTGTTAAAGGAAGAGAAAACCCTGAATTTCTCAAACTTTCAAATTAATATAGCTATCATCATTTAAATCCATCTATATCTTGGGTTTGTTTTGATTAAATTGCTATACCTCAGAGAATATCTAACTGAACTACTTCACATTTTTAAAATCAACTTCAGTCCATGTTGATAAATATGGGATACTACTTTAGACTGACACATATTTTTAAAAGACTTTGCCTTTATCTGTTTTTCTCTGCCTCTTATAATTGTTGTTCTTGCTTTTTTCTACAGAATCATTGTTAATTTTCACAAAATTCTGCACCTTTTCTCCTTCTACTTGTCTTAGAGTGCTTTTAAGACACAGTATTTTTCTATATAGTGAAGCTAACTCACTTCTTTTACCAACTTTTCAGCTGAAATTTCCAAGTGGCAGAGCACAATACAGGTAAAAATGTCCAGCAATAAATGGCAGAAGAAATAAAAGCAAGGCATCTCTATTTAAAGGAGGGCAAATAAAGTTCCTGAATGTTACACCCACCATGTAGGGGAATGGAATAAAAAATAGGAAATCTGCAATGCTTCCGTGGCACCCTTTTAAACTTCTTTTGTTAGGTTAGAGGGATTTTTGAGAGGGAGCAGTTTTTAACTATTGAATGCTTTGTACTCTGGAACGTTCGTTCTTTCAGCCCTTGGGTACTGTGCTTTTTGAAGCAGTCATGATCAGGGCACACAGCATACAAGCAGCTTTATGTCAGAATTACTGTTTTCACATGCTATTTTATATAAATAAACCAAAAGTGACATCTACATTAAAAATCAGTGAGAATCTTGTGTACCCCAAACATCTTCCTAGTTTCATAATTGTTGCCTTTTGCTCTTTTAATTTGTTCTTTTCTCGAAAGAGTTAATTAACGAGTGCAACTTATAATGAGCATGTCTCAGTTTGTGAGTTTTGCAATAAATAAGTCTGGGAACAGTGTGAGATAAGGCAGCTTATGATCAAATTCACTGGTCTGCACCATCTGTTCTTATGCATTAATTTTCTATATGACAATCTTTCCTTAGAAAGAGAATTCAGAACATACTTTCAGGGTTTTTTTTGTGGTTTAGTTTGTTGGGTTTTTTTTAAATCGTGGTGCATCAGCCAGAATTAAATGGTGGGTGATGACTGGCACTTATGAACGCAACGGCATTGAAAGCTGAGAGCGTGCATTTATAGGGTTAATCAGACACAAGTCTGGAAAGCCTGCCTTTGCAAGAACAAGTAGTAACGCAAAAAGAAAACAATACATGCTGCAGAAGATAAAAGAGAGAGAGAGGGGAAAAAAAGAACATTACAAATTTCTGGCAATTTGAGAACTGGAGTTGGAGAGATTTTAAAAGATGACACCTAAACTGAGAAACCTGGCTTTGGTAGAAGCAATGGGAAAGAAGACCTTTGTCATCTGTGAATCAGATCCCTCATGCTCAAGGTGGACACCCATAATATGAACACACATGTATTATATTAATCTTTATAAGTCTAGTTTAAGCAACCAGAAGCATTTAAGCATTCAGCAACCACAATGTGCCTCTGTGTCAGTCAGAACTCAGTTTACCAGCCAAGCATTCATCTCCCTAAACTTAAAACAATCCTTGTTCTTCTTGCCTTCAGCCACTTCAGTTTTCAGAGATGTGAATGAGACATCAGCTACACACAGTGCCCTCCTTTACTGCAGGGCATTGTTTTGCATCTCGAGTACCATTTGTGAGTATTGCATAAGGCAAGGATAGATGAAGAAATAAATGACTATATAGGGACTATAATAAGTGACTATACAGCTGGTCTTTATCATAACGATTGTGCACTAAGAGGTTAAACAAGGTTGCATAGGCAATTCTAATCCAGGAATTTCTTGAAAAAATAAATTGTTATTAGCATTCCACTGTACATAGACATATTTTCGCATGCAGGAAATGCACATCTATCCATCCATAGGTACACCTGCATCACATAACCTGTTCTACCATTTTCTTTTTTCTGACCCTGCATTCTAGCTATGAACAAGAGCTAATCTTGGCTAGCTAATGAGATCTGACATGATCACAGTCCACAGCAGAATGCCTGGAGGCTAGAGGATTTTTGTGTATGTTGTTTTATTCATGTGTTGTCCTGGAGAGGATTGGAAACATCACTTAAGAGTGCTAAGCACTCAGTGTCAGCCTCTAGGCAAAGTACAGGTAACGGACTCCTTCAAAATAAAATTATACAAAATTTAACTTTTTTTTTTGGAAAGGCAATTTGTAATAGAGGCATGTCTGAGACTAGCCTCATCTGCCCTACAGAAATGCAGAGAATTTCTAGATAGGAGAAGACTTATTCTATAATTGCATCAAGTAAGTTGAGGTCGCTAATTTTGAAAATATATTGGCATGCTGAGTAGCATTTATCAATTTATCTTCTCTTATTTTTATCCTGAATAACACAAGCTCTTTTTCACAATCACAATTTCTTTTCTTCATCTCCTACTTATCAAGTATTATGTTCTAGGACAGCACCCCATTGTTCCTTTCAGGTAAATCTTTAGCCTGTGAGACCATCTAGCAAATCTGTACAAGACAGATTTCCCTTTTCACCCTTTTCTCAGTGCAGCTGCACTGAGATTTTTTGGATTTTATGTTTGGCTCTCTCATATAGCTAAATCTCTGCACTGCTGCAGCTCTTCGAGCGCCTTGCAGCTTGTAAGTGACTCATGCGGCACAATCCCTTCCCTCTAGCCAACATGGAGAAAGCCTGGAAGACTGTGCTTGGGAACAATCCTCCTTTTCATTACATCACAAATTACTTCCATTACAGGATAATGCCCAAAGGCAGAAGCCAGCCTGAAATACATAATCATCATGAAACATACAAATACAATTGCTCTTAACAGACATTATATACCTAGAATCATTTACAATTCTAACCCCAAATCTCTTTCAAGTCTACCTTTCCAAACTTTTAAAATTTGTTTTCTTTTTTGGAAGGTGCTAGTAACTGTCAGTTATTGTGTTTGATGTGAATGAACTATGTTACAAGCAAACAGAGAAAAGGTATACAAAGCCCTCCAAACAAATCCCATTATTTTCTATGAGATTAAAGCAGCAGTTTCAGCACAAATGAATCTTGGGAAAGATCAAGATTCTTCAAATTTGCCAGCTCCTTTAGATAGGTAATGCTGCAAAGACCACTAATAATCCATTTAATCTATATTCTGCTTACCAGCTGTTGCCCAAACACCATCTCCCTCAAAAGAAAGAAATCTGCAAATTTGCAATGTGTGTCCCAGTTAAAAAAAAAGAAAAAAAATCATAAAATGTCCATGAAATCAGCATTTATGTAAGAACCTGGTGTAGTGTGGTCTTCAGAAGCTCCAAATGACCATGACATTGTTGGTATGGGTACTCAATCCTTCTGACAATCAAGCCCATGATGAAGAACTTCTTTACTTTGAGGGTGGCAGAGCACTGGAACAGGCTGCCCGGGGGGGTTGTGGAGTCTCCTGCTTTGGAGATATTTAAAACCTGCCTGGATGATGCCCTGTGCAACCTGCTCTAGGTGAACCTGCTTTACCAGGGGGGTTGGACTAGATGGTCTCCGGTGGTCTCTTCCAACCCCTGCCATTCTGTGATTCTGTGATTACCGATTTAGATGTCAAAAAAACTTCCACTTTTCTGTTAAAATACAACTCACTGTGAAAGAGGCACAAGTTTGTGCTCACCCTGTAATGGGTAACTTGGCTATTGTAATAACGGACAAAGAAACAAGCACTTAGTTGCCATCTAATTGTGTCTGAGTATGTTTACTTTGACATATATGGTATTTCCATGCCAGAGAACAAAGTTTCTTGTAGAAGATATATCATACCTGTTTAAAAAATGGACTGGAGCAGCTCACACTTCTGTTAAAACTTCACTTTCCCCCACCAACCCAGATTTAGTATTTGTTTCTTTTTTTCCCACATACTAAACCATTTATCCAGTTTCACACACTTAATGAGAACATTTTGAACTGGATAGGCTTAAAGTGAACTCCAGGAACGTGTTAAATAAAATGCCTAATCACACAAAAGAAGTAATAGGAAGAGAAACAAGTATTCAAGTGAATGCTGTCTGCACCCTACAGCTGCTGGTGCATGGCATCCACAGTGCCCATTGCTGCTGCACAGCAGGAACAGCTCTGCTTTCAACAAAGGCTCAAGAGCCAAGTCTCTGCTGGGAAATGAAACAATGCTAGGGAATATTTATAGCTCAAACACCCAGATGGTTAAATTATTAGCCTAATTTTTGGCTCATGCTAGGCAAGCACTTCCAAACAACTCCCAAAGACAGTTTGGAGACCTGGTTCTGGGGCACCTTCAGTGGATCAGAATGTCTGCAGACAGGGAGGACGATGTTAGTCCAGTACTAGCAGTGATTAGCACCTGCAGAGAAAAGGGACAACTTAGGGTGAAATGGGCTATGTCTCCCCCACTGCTTACCCAGTCCAAACAGCACTGGTCACTGTTTTAGTCTGGTCACTGCACTGTTACCAGAAGCTCAGTCTCCAAAATCCCAAATGAAGTGTCATATGTTGAGAGAACATGATTGTACATTCTTTGCCTTCCAGGTTCCTCAGTTCTTGCAGCGCTTTGATCAGAAAGTCCTTGAACAACAACAACAAAAATATAAACCAAGTCAGGAAAGCTTGCATGCCAGCACTTAACTCATTAGGCTACCGCAAACCTATTGCTAATGACGTATGATATTCGTTGCTAGTAAATATTTGAAGCTGGTATTTTCCTAACTGGGAAATGCTTTGCAACTTTAATAGAAAATTTCAGATGATTTTCAGTTCTGTTAGAATACAAAACAGAACATGAATACAAAGGGAGAAACATCACAGATTATTTCTAGAAAAGGTATTGTTCTTCCCTACAACTTCCTTTAAAGAAAAATCCTTCCTCTTGTGGCTTTTGAAACTCTTAACATGCAACATTTTTCTCAGCAGAAGACCTGCTCAAGTTCAAAGGAATGTCTATCAGAAAACTTTGGAAGGTGTCATTAGGAGAACTTTTTCTTAATTTCTGAAGATAGATACGCATGGGAAATACCACTACAAGCATCAAGACAACCTTGGAGGAAACAATTGTTGATAGACCTAGTTTTAGAGGTTTTTAAGAGGAACAATTATAGATCTCTCAAGGTAGAATTATAGATTTTTTAGGAATGCTAGTTCCTAGCCAACATCTACCATATCAAGAAAGTCACCTGCAGTGCGATTGGTAATACCAATAACATAGCAATCCCATAGTGAAGCATTAAATCAGTAGCAAGAAAATTGTAATTAGGTGATACTAGCTATACAAAGGGAAGGTAGAAGCAAGAAAATAGCCTAGTAATATTATTTTTTTTTGCTTTCTCACACTTGCCTAGCACTTTTTTCCCTTTGTATTCCACAACATGACTGCAGGTTGGGATAAAATGCATTTCTATTCATGTATTCCTCTCTCATCTACAGACTATCGTATTTATCTGTTCCAAAAGGAAGTATATATTCTCGGTTTACAGTGATGCTGATAGGGAGTTGCACTGCAGCTCAGAAGGAATAATGTAAACCCAGGAGAAACCAGTGAGTTCTGGTGACCATTTTTATGAATGAGAATGACAAGAATAGAGGGAGAAGAAAAGGAGGAAATAGTGAAAAAAATGAACCAGCTTGAAGATGCCAAATGTAACACTGTTGATAATGTAAGCAATCTGCTATAAATACTAATTATTGATGGTTTCTAGAATCATAATTAGAATATAAGCATTCATATAATTTTGTAGCAACAAATAAATCTGCGCTCTGTAAATATGATGTTCATTTATCACAACAAAGTTTCCACCCTCTCTCTACATGTTGTAATTGTCTGCATGTAAGAAGCATATTCTGTGATTATCTGATATTAAAATCTTCCGATTACAAAAAAGCTATACTTCATATATAAAAAACAATCTGACTTTGAATACAAGCAGCACATGCAGTTTTACCTGTCCATTTTCTTTTTATGAGTTAAAATAATGTACATGCACATAATATACCCAAAGAAGTAAAACACACCATTTAAATAATTTAAATCTGTAGGAAACCAAGGTTCTTAAAAATAACAGGAGTCTCTGTATTGCAAGCATTCGAGTGATCTTCATACAAGTGGCAGTATTGATTTGAAGTGAATGTTTTGTGAGTAAATGCTACTTATATTATTAAAAATATGCAGGAAATGTTTCCAGCTCAGTGGAGATCCCTTTTGGCCCCACCACCACTTCAAGCTGTGGGAGGAATTTTTACAATGTGGATTGCCATTAGCTTTTTAAAGCTGAGAATACTCTTGTAGCTTCATCAATATGTAAGATACAATCCTTGCTTTAAAAACAGTTTGACGTTTCAGGAGGAAATAATGATGGAGTAGAGGGATAAAGGAATGAGCAAAGGCTTTGTCATGACACATTTTGTTTATCCCTCCTTTTTTTAATCTTTTTTTTTTTTTCTTTAAGGGTGAGATTGGGAATTAAAGAGTTACCAGTAAGCATGCCACTCTAACTTCAGCCTAGACAGGGTAACCAGCCTACACTTATGGCTCATTATCTCTGCTTCTCCATCTCTCTCCTGCTAGAGGTTCCTCAGATACGATGACATAACTGCATATGCAGTTGATCTGACTTTGTCAAAAAGATACAGGTTTTTTTAAAAAGAGCCACTGTTAAAGTGTTTAAGTGGATAAAGATCACTAAGTACTAGCTATACGTGGTGTTGTGCTGGGAAGTCTGAAGTGATGGCAGTAGCTGGAAAGGATTAGTGGTGACAAGCAATCATCTTGTAGATGGCAACCTTCTCATTGTGTAGACAGATCAGCGTTTTTAAATTCACATTGTTTTCCAAAAAAAAAGATTGCAAAACATCATGGAAGATGTGGACTCAAGATATCCAAAGAAAATTTGGAGAAGGTTGAGGACTAGAGGAAGAAGTTGGAATTTGTATAATAAACCAGAAAAAAACCTGCAAAATTGTTTAGAAGATAAGTAAGGTTTATTTTTTATTTCAAAATATCGTTGAAGATTTTTAAGAGAGAGAGAAAATAACCCAAGTAATAGAGGTTAGGGAGAAGCTGCAGGGGATATAGGTGAAATCTGTAAGAACTGGAGGAAAAGGATAGAGAATTAAAACCAAGAGGAGGTCATGAATGCAAATATGGAAGAAGCACTTGAGAAAGTAAAAGGAGTAAAAAAAATAGTGCTTGGATTAGAAATTGCTTGAAGTAGGAGAAGTGAAAGATTTTAGGTCAGGCCATAGGCAGTTCTACTAAAGTAAGTATGGAAAGGAATTTTTAAATTCAAAATTGCAGTAACGTAAAAAAAGTTAGTAATCACAGAAACTATGTGAAAGTTTTAAGAAGATAAGCAGTGCTGTGGAGGATATTGACTTGATAATAAAAATGGAGTGTGCCTCACAGAGGTAATATTCCTCTTGATAATTTCCCAGAGATTGCCTGTTGGCATTTTTGGAAAGGTAAAGTAGAAAGTCATAGGTTGTGAGGTATTCATCTGTGTCTGCTGAGATTTTATAGGGTCTCAGAACGTGCATAGTGCTTAATAGACTTGGTCAGGAGACAGGACAGTTGGCAACAGGATAGGAGTCAGGAACACAAGTTGCCTCAGTAATGTCTGTGTTGTGTAGCTGTAAGTCATTGAAGTGGCAAATGGAAGAGTAAAAGGAATTTCATTTTATTTGATTTATGAATCAGTAACTCCTTACCATGGCAGCTGAATCCCTTAAAATATTTAGATTTGCTTTTGTAATCTGTTCAAAGACTAAAGCTCTCTATTGTCTCCCCTTTTCCAAAGACAAGGAACAATCATAAAGTATGTCTCAGGAGTACCTATAATACCCAGAGTTTGAGCCTGCATAAATGAGAGCAAAAAGCTTTCTTCGGTCTGATAGAATCCCCTCTCAATCCGTTGGCTGAATGCAAAATAAGCATGCATGGAGAAAGGACCACTCTTTAACTGTCTTTTCAGTGAGGATTGGGTTCTGGCTCACACATCTGTTGGCTTCACAAGTAATTTTAGCTATTTATGCATAGATGAATACATCTTTACAGAGAAAGAGAAATTTACAGTGCATGTCTTTGCAGCGCATGTCCTGTATGGGTGAATAAATTCAATAGCTCCTTTTTGTTAATGTGTAATTCTTTAAGATTGTTTATTGTAATTAGTCCTGTGCAAATCTTCATTGCACAGAAAAGCCTGTAATACATTTCTATAACCTGCCAATGCATTGTACTAAATGTTAGAGGGGATGGAAGATTATTAGATCATTAGAACAAGATGAAGAACACAGCATGGAGCTGATGTTCAGGTGCTTCTCTGTTTCCACATATCAATTCCCCTTACTCAAATGAGCCATAATCTCTCCTGTAAGAGACTTACACATTGGTTGTAACAAATGTGGTCAAGAGAAATAACGTCCTCAGTGTTTTCGACATTGACTGGCACAGATTTGTCACAATGGAAATACTTTCCTATTTGTCTTTTTCCTACTAAGCAGACTAGAATCACATGTGGTAATATACACTAACAGAAAGCAGTGGATATCCAGCCCACAAAACCATTTACTTCCTCAGGGATAATCAAGGGACTTTGGGACTAGTTGCTTTGGTGTGTGTAAATAGGACCCTTCAATATCTACATGTGAGATCTACAGATAATATGGTGATTTTTCTCAGGAACACGAACAAACGTGTTTTATAAATTTGAGATATTGAAAGTACTGCTGCTGTACACTCTGTTTGGAAACAGATCCTCTAAAATAGATAATGCTGCACTCATTGTTCCTTGCTTTGTCATGAACATTGGCTAGGGACTCTCAAAGGTTATAGAAACTATAGCCTTTAGTTAAGATTGTGCGTAGATAAATACACTGTGCACAGAACTTGAAGACATTAAATACATACAGAGCATATCAATATTATGCCTTAAAGCACTTTCTGTACTGGCACTACACTAGTTTCCCTCTATGGGAAATTGTGTTGGAGTAAGGTGGAGACAAGGGGAGTTTGACAGAAGCCAGGACAAAACCTGGGTCTTCCCTCCAGAAAGGGGATGCGACAAACAAGCAACACTCTACTATGTATTTCCCTGCCTTGAAGTGCAGAGGAAATAAAAGATTATGAACTCTTAGCTGCTGAGAAACCCCACCTTGATACTTGCTTGAGCAAGCAAAGCTAAGACTGCATGTGAGATATAGTCAATGTCTTTGGAGTTCCAGTCTTATTAATGGGAGAACACACCCTGGCAAACATTGTACCCCTGCAAGGTGTGTAAAGGGAATAGACTTTTCAACCAGACCTGCAATTCTTACTGAAATCTTGCTCAGGGTTTTTTTGTAGACCTATGTAGTTCATCAATTGTGTATAGCACTACAGCAATGTTATTCTTTACTTTTGATCAGTGGCAGGGATGTGGCCTGCCTTTGGGAGCCCTCCCTGTATGTACTAGCATTACAACTCTCCTTTTTTGCGAACTCATTCAGCTGAGCCAACATAATGACAGCTTCCACAGAAGGGCAGAGAGGAAGGTGTCACATCCGACTCCTGACTTGTCCAAAGGTGCTGTCAAAACTTGGAATTTAATCTTTGAGATTAGTGCTTAAAAACTCACAGCTCTAGAGTACGGATTTAGGCTTCATAAAGTCAAGCTATGTAATTATTTGAAAGCTCAGTGGTCAACCCCCCAAAAGATCAGACTTTAGCTGAGTGTAGCTTTTAATAATGTTTGTCATTTCTATAAATGCACAATAACATATATAGAGAGAGTGCAGTATAGTTACTGACTGAATGGGTATATTTTCCTGATGATAAGAACTAATAAATCAGTTAAATGCATTAGCGTGGCATATAACACTTTTGAATGATGTTATTCATGAGGCAACTGCCTAGCCTCTGTGTGCAGAATACGCTTGTGACAAGAAGCAATGATCAAAGACAGCTCAGATATGTATAGATCAATGCTTGAAGTTCCCGACTGTAGTGAACAGTCTCTGAGAAACCGAGCACTGTGCAGGAAAACAAATGAGTTCAGGCTTATTTATGTACTTTTTAGTTTTTAAAAGTTTTAATGAAAGATGGGATTGTTTGGATTCCTTTCTTCTTTAAAGTTTATTAGGAATTTTAATAACTACACATTTGTTTTTCTTTTTGGAAAAGAAGCAACAGCTTGGGCTCCTTGATTGGCATACTTTTTTAGATGGAATGTCAAAATTGGATAATAATTTCTCTAAATGTTTTTGTCAAGTCTTTACAGAATTTTTTTTTAGAAAGCTTGTAGCGTGAAAATAAAGCTGGATGTTTGAAAGTGTCAGTAAACCTCTGCTTCTTGTGGGATGGTTTCAGATTGGTAGAATTTTGTTGACTGAATCATCGTGATGTCCTGAATCAGCGATGATAGGCATGTGTACTTAAACAGCTGAAACTGAGTATTTTTAAAAATGTAATTTCATAAGAACACTGGACTATACAAATAAATAATTTGAACTGTTTTTCAGTACATATACTTTTACAAAACTTTACAACCACTGATCAGATCTCAAATCCAAGGGAAAAAAAATCTGTTCTATACAGTCACTTGCTTATACCCTTTTGATTCCCTTTATTTTAGCTGTCTGTGTGAGATAGCTGATGATTCATAAAATGCCATGTGTGTAAACTTAGTCTTTGGTTTTATTACTGTTTCTGCAAGACATGATGTTGAAAATTTGGCTATACTGCATTTTGATAAATAGTATAGAAGCAGCTTTTCACCATAACTGAAATTGTATTTGGTCTGGTGTAAATGCAAGTGGAATCTGAGTTGTTTCATTCAACCAAATATCTTGTTTTCTAGTGTTATACTGATTTATGAAACCTATGTAAAGTATTTACTATCTTCGATACTGAGTTCACTTTCACAGACTATGAGTTTCTAACGCACTACTAATTCTTAGATCTTGGCATTCATGGTGACATTACTAGATTCAAGAGGGGAAAATATTAGGAGAGAAGGAGGTGAACCGTGAGATTTTAACTGTGTGGAACTCTTTGTTTTGGATGTGGGGCTGATGTGTCTCATTATAGCTACACCAAGATCTTTTAAAGCAGGAACTTTTATATATTAGGTTTCCTACATGCATATTTAAATGCTTGAATAAGTGAAATGGTTTGGTAAGTGCTGACTACTTTAGAGTTCATTCAATTCACCTCATTCTAGTGGAAACAGGATACAGTCAACCAAATTTCTATATTCCTGTCCAAAGCCTTTTTTTTTTGTTTATGGAAAGATGCAACAGTGCAAATACCATAATGTTAAAACTACATTGTTTTATGTAAAGAGAAAGTGTTATTTAAAGTAATCTTATTTTAAAGATTCTCACTATAATTCTTTTCTCTCTTCTACTCAAGGTCTGAATCACAATAGAGTAAATCTAACTTGCATGATCAAGATTCATTGTATCACTCCATTATTTTCTTGTTGTAGTACCTCTTGTTTGTTAATGTAGATTAATGGTAACATTAGTGGTATGTTAATGTCTGCAAAATCACACAGATAGTGATCAAAACCAGTTAAGGTTTTTGAGTTAAGCTGTTGGAGTTAGATATAGGTTCTTTGTAACTACTGTGATAGACTGTCTAGTTCATCAATACTCAAACAGTCGTTGCTGGAACATGAAAAAAAAGAGTTGGACAGGACTATTTAGAAGTGTAGTGAAGTGAAAGAGACTAGATTAAAACAGGACACGTTGCTGGAACATGAAAAAAAGAGTTGGACAGGACTATTTAGAAGTGTATTTTTTTTTTTTCCAGCTGGAAGTTAAAACACAAATGCTTGCATTACTGAAGGCAAGACAGGATTTAATATGTCCCTCTTAAGAAGTATTTTTCTAGAAGAAAGTGTCCTTGAATAGTTGTGATTAAAAATCATTGTTTATTACATGTAATTTCTGCATGGAACTTTTCTTAACATCAAGTGATTTAGAAAAACAATATTCTTCAGATGCTGTGGCTTAGAAGAGACTGCAAAGAACATGTTTGAGATGAATGAGTTTTTGATTTTCAAATGAAATCTATAGATGAGATGATGACGATGATGATTATAGTAGATCCTTTAAAGAAGAACACCAAAGTAACAGTGCTCTTAACAAGGCATGAATTTGACAGTGTTTCCGTGAAGCCAATGGTATATCTAGCAAGGAAGAACCTGTCATAAACAAAGATTGAAGTTAACATGGAAATCCTTTTGGGTAGGAATAACTTATTGAATAACACTTGAAAAACTTTATCTCTTTTAGACTCCTACATTCTGTTGGGAAAATGTCTGCACTTCTTACTTTCCAGCTGGCCAGTCCCTGTTCATTTGGCCAGTCCCTGTCAGATCCCTGTCAAAAGGAAGGGTAGTGTTCAGGCTTTTCTAAAAGAACCTTGACTGCCTAATTCCTGCCAGACCTTCATATATTTCCCCTTTGTCTCCTAAATCTAAATAGATTCCAAAAGTTAAAAGTGGGACAGAAAATAGGATTTTTAAAGTTAGGTGTTAAACAGATACAGCAGAAATGAAGTTTCCTTGTGGTTACATGATGGGTATCACATAAAAATTCAATCCCTCACTTTTTTGTTTTATTCCATGCAGAATCCTGACCATAACAAAGCACACAGCAGTAATGCCACCAGGCAAAATGATTTGTGATGAACATTCATTTTGAAGGGAGAAGGTGAAACTCTTCTGAATTATTGAGAAGGGCAGAGTGATCAAACACACTTTTTCTAAGGAACTCCTATCACTTCTGTCCTACTTTCAGAATCTCATTTTATTTCATCACAAATACTTTGCATTTCTAAAGTGTCTACCACTGTGGTATTTAAGCCATGAAAATAGCAATTGGATTAAAACTGTGAAAGGTCCAGGTAAATCAAAGAGTTTAAACAACATGTTTCATACACCCAGACTCAAGAGATTGTCCCTCAGGGAATGACATTATTTTAGCACTGAATTATTTATGTAATTCCTCTTTATTTCTGAATTTCACCTGTGTGTCCCGGAGGTGTTTGAAGCCATAACGCATTAGATGAAGACATCAGGTGGCTTTAGTCTTGGTACAGATACTGTCTTGGTCTGCTAGGTTGTGGGAGGTCCCCTGTGCCTTCTGCTTCCCCCATCTCCGTTTTCTTCAGCTCTGTGCCACAAGTCTGTTCAGAGTCCTTCCCTTCAGCAATTCATTATTTGGTGTCCCCAGTGAACACAATCTCCTCAACCACATGTCTGCCCACCATCTAGAGTGAGACACACTCAGAACACTGATGGCCTAATTCCTTTCTGGGACGAATGGAAGAGGAGAAGGTCCAGAGCATGGTGGGAGGAAAAGACCCAACTCTGTCTTGTGCTGCAATTTTAGCAAGGGGATGAAAGTCTAATAAACACAGGGATTAGCATTGCAGAGAGATAAAAAGGTCTGCATGCTCACTCACAACTCCCAAAGCTTTACAAAGCCCTCACCATTCAGAGAAATATTGATATAATATCATGATATTTGATGATATTGTACTTTTGGGTATCAGCATCATGAAAGATTCAAACACCAACATCCAGAGCTGCTGACAATAAAAATGCTTATGAATCCCTCTAGTTCTTCATTTGGCCTTGAAAACAAAATGTATGGGAACATTTATGGCATTGATTCCCAAAACAAAGTTATCTGAAATACTGGCTACAGTATTTCAAGTTTTTGTGGAAGTGGGTACTCAGTGACCTCCAAACAGCAACTTGTTCAGTGCAGCTACAAGTCAGCATATCATTATTTTTTATTTATTCAGATCCATAAATAAAATACAGAATATAGGAAAAGGAGGAATGTGTTGTGAATTTAAGTAGAGATTAAGGAATGGAATCTATCCTGACCTCCCTGACACTGTTTTTTTTCAAGCAAACTTTACAATAGCTGTTAACTTCTTTTGATTAAAAATCAAGTCAATGGGAGTAACTGCACAAAAATTGGAGAGAGAAGTTGAACCTGAAGTGCAAGGATACATTTTTAACAAATGGCAATTACAAATGCAAAATAAATCTTGAATTTACTTTGACATAAAATGTCTATGTTAGACAGATGTTGCTATATAATCAGGAAATATGAGAGAAAAAAAGCTGAAAATTAATTTCAACATGCTGAATGAAGCAAAGAAGCTTAGAAGAAATAACCCCCAACTCACTGACAAAGAACAAAGAATACAATTGCTCTTTCCAGGTATGTCAGCTATGTTTTTATACACTTGTTAATTATCTTGGTTTACAAATGCAAAGATTAACAGTTGTATTTTTCTAAAGTTCTGATGGATTTCATTATATTTGGTAACATCCTCCTCTGTGTATAAAGCTGGAATAATCTCTCCACATACATTCCTTCCTCACTTTCCTTTTATATTTATTTATTTTTGTGATTTCCAGTTTGAACTCTGGGAAGAGAGTTAAGGGCATGACCACATGACTGGAAAAGCATCCTTCCATACTGCAGTTTGTGATTTATTTATTGCAGGGTGTAAGGGGAGCATGGGGAGATTCTGAAATCTTGCAAAGAGCTCCTGTTTTGCAAAACCACAGTTGGGGCATTAAATTAAAATTAACCTCAAAATTCTTAGTTTGGGGAAAGTTGTTCCCAGAAGTCTCTTGCCTAACGTCAGTAGTACTCCAATGGCAGAATTCTTTTCTGCTATAACTCATTTCATCTTGCTGAATATCCTGTGACAAGCACATCCAGGCTTCCTCACTGGAAACATATTTCCTTGTATACAGGGAACATTTAATAACAAATAAAAAACTAAGAACTTCTTTAATCAGTGCTTCTAGACTTTTCCTGATACTTGCTCAGGTTCTTTAGAAGACAGCAGGAACAAACATCATCATTATGTTAAAAATTCCTTTCTGGAACAAAGGACAGGGGGAAATTTCAGTTGAGTTCATTGTTTGCAATCAAACCTGGGAAATGAGGGTAATTATTCTTAAATTCAGTTTCTTCTAGAACGCTAAAGTACAACGCAGGTTCATTCTGGTTAAAATCTGCACATTTAAGAGGTATCTTCTATGTATATTCACATTTTTTTCATTTCTTCAAGCCTTAGGTAATGAATTACTAGTTTCATTAGTATGATAAAAACTTTTCAGAAAAAGCATAGCCCAAAATACATTTCTTTCGATGACTTTCTATAAGAGCCTTTGCTACCTTTTTGTAGATGAGTTGCAGGGTGATATTGACAAATTTAAAAATAATCTTCTTATGATGAAGAGAATTCCCCAAGCCACAACTTTTGTATACTAATCCACATAGTTTTATGGGCAGAAATTAAGATAACAGTAACAAATCAAGTACAGAATTCTGAATTAAATATGACAAAAAGTAAATCTGGAACATCAAAACACTAAATGTTTATTCCAATATTTTCAGGTGGAGATTACAACTTCACACACACAGAAAGTCATTGCTGTGATTATTGCACATTTCACTCATTTGACAGATTATTTTTTTTTTCTCTTCAGTTACAGTTTGTTGTTCTGCAAGTTTCCTGTTTCCCTTGATTCCTACACTGGACTTAAAGTGTAAAAAAAGTTAGAATGGCCATGCTGCAACAGATCAAAGGCCTATCTAGCTTCATTTTATTTCTGAAAGTGGTCAAAAGTAAGTGTAAAGGTAAGAGTATAAGAATATAAGACCTGGACAAGAATATATAATACTTTCTCTTACAGCACTCTTCTAACCTCCAAGCACTTTTATCTCAATAACTTCCAGAGTTGAATACAATGGCTATTTAGTAGCCCTCAACAGATCTTCATGAACAAGTCAGGCCTTGCCTTGAGCTTATGTAACCTTTTAACACCCTTTCACAAAATGTTTCATAGCTCAGCTACCTTTTGCATGAAGAACCACATCCTGGTGTTTGCATCCTTATAGTGTCATCCAGTCCCCTTCGTAGATGGTGCCAGGGATTTTTGGCAAGAATTGTCCCAAAAACTTACACTTCAGTTGAATCTGGGGTTGGCCAGAGTACCAGTAAGTGCCACAGAAGTTTATAGAGTACTTCAACCTGGATCTTATAAAACTGCTTGCATGGAGAGGTTTGGTAGATGTTATTTGTATTACAGAAACTACCCAATAATGTTCCAAGAAATGCAGGAGTAGCTGAATTTACTCTGGCATCATTAGCTGTAAATTTATTCTTACTTCCTCCTCCCTTCATTAAAAGCTGGGTGTATACACTGGACTGCTTCACTAGTGAAGTCTCCAGGTCTTTTCATGTCTCCCTTGCAAGACATATGTCTACTCTTCTAATGTTTCATTCCTCTTACCTGTTTCATTTTGTTATAAGGCCTGGAAGATGTGAGTGAGAACATCCGTCTTTAGTTTAGTCCATAGTACTTCTGACTGCTCATTTCTGGACCAGCATAGTCACTTTTAATATAGGACCCTGACTATTTTTCAAAATAAATGACGTGATCATAAGAAATCTTTGAGCAGATCTCTCTTAATTTAATAAAGTTTGGCAGCCTGTGTGAAGTCCCCTGATTTGTTCTGAACCTACTCCTTAACTTGAAGAAAAGTCTGTCGGACATTAATTTTTTCTTCTCTGGATCTTTGGGAAGTATGCAAGAAGAAATTATCTTTACAGGATGGGAAAAGTTAGATTAATTTTCTTGGTTGGTTATCTTTTGTTGTGGGAGTTAAAATTAAATTGTTGGTTTTATAATTAATACATGATTGCTTGTTAACTATATGCCAAGGATGCCTAGAGCTTGAGATAAGACCTTTTGAATATTATGTACAAATCAAAAGCAAACAAACTAATCAAATTAAACAAAACCAAGGAAATAAGGCCCTTGCAGAGGACTGGAAGCAAAACAAGATTTATTTCCTCCAAAACTAGCTTCTAGAGTATCTGAAAGTTAATTTTTCCTTCTTTTAGATATGAAACCTGAGGGTTACTAATATGTGAATCAAAAGCCAGGAACAAAAGCTAACCTCATATTTTAACTGGGGGATATTTTCAAGATTTCTGTCAGAGACCACAGGGAGATTACCTCAGAATATCTGAATGGATTTAATTTATTTAGCTGCTTAGTATGGGTAAGCCACATTACTCTGATCTGCTGTAGCAGAAAGGCAATGTGCAGGCAGGGCACTGGTAGGGCTCTTAACGAAACCCCAGGAGATTTTCTTGTTTTCGCAAGTCTTCTGGGAAATGCTGAATCATTCAGGGCAAGCTACTTCTCTGGGTATCTTAGGATTCCCTAGCAAAGAGATAGGACTAATAATATTAGAGGTGGCAGATCTGTTTTTAAAAATACTAAATTCACCAGAAATATGCAGATTCAGAGGACTCAAACTACTCACAAGCCTGGGTAGAATTCAGCTAAGTCTCAGCCAAAAAATATTTTATATTATAAAAAATAACCCAATATATTATAAAAAAATAAAACAATATATCTCAGGAATTTATTGCAATCTAAATAAAGAAGGCATAGTATTCCTGCATTTACAATGGAATTGTAGGTTTCAGTTTGACAGAAAATTTAATTGGTTGTGTTTTGTTTTGCTGTTTGGGGTCACTCACCTCCTCTTCCCTTGATTTTTGGCTCAGCAATTAAACAAAAACATCTGTTATTCCCTGAGTTCTAACTGAATTATTTTACAAAGGAGGTAAATATTGAGATTTTTTTTTAATCATAATTTGCATAGGAAACAAATGTATTACTATTATTGCCTCTGACTGAACTGGGACAGGCAGGAGTGTGGGAGAGTGGTGGATGAAATGTCCCTGTCTCAGCATGGGGTTCTTTATCTCCCCAGTATACATTTCAGGTTAGGAGATTCTCAAGGCTTAACTAGACTTTTCACTAAAATTTAGCAGACAGCTTTGATTGCAGGAAGTTTAGGAATATTACGTCCTTTTTTAGAATGTGAGTTGCCCTTTTAAGCCTGCAGGAGTTTGAGGACCCCCACATAGGAAAGTGTGTAAAGGAGTGATATGGCAGCCCAAATAAGAAGGACTTTTCATTGATTAAGAACTTGAAATGTATTGTCATGTTGTCTTGTTTTTTTTTCCTTCCTAACTACTCATTTACTAGTTTCAGTGCAGTAGCATTTGCAGATATTGAAATGAGTTATTGAAGAAATAACGCTTCATGAACTAAATCCTGAAATTCTGTTCAATTTTATGCAGACTGAACTCCTACACTAGCATGATTTTCATACAGTATCTGCACTTCATCAGCAATAGATTTGCCATATCTGTTGATAATAGCTTTTAGTAACTTTGGAGTTGTCATTGTTCTAGAAGTATGTATTACTCATTAGGAATCTTTGAACTGTTAAACTTCTTTTTATCTCATAGCTTAATTTAAAAATTCTTTGAACATGTTCAGTTATTTACTTTTATCCAGCAAGGGAAGCATTTCTTACGCAAAGTAGAATGTTCTTATAAATATCTATTAATTTCCTTGGAGAATCAGGGTTGCTCACAGACTTCTGTTCCTTTGATTTTCTCTTTGTATGATTTAGTGTATGCTTCTTTCCTTACTATTAAAAATGATTGGCGTAGTTGGAACCAGTAGGACATTTTTCTATGTGGCAGCAGAAAATGTTTTCTACTTTTCTTCAGGACTTAAGTTCATTTATTGCATTGCTTAATATTTACAAAGCAGTAGCAGCTCTGAGTAATCATTACAAATCAATTGATAACATTGCACAGTAGATTTTTGGAGTGTGGAAGTGAACTCCATCAAAGAAGGATGATAAATCAATAAAAGTGCATGGTTGTTTTGTGAATTTTTTAGAATGATACTGCAAACAGCTAGAATATCAATTTCTAACTACAATGACAAATTAATATAATGTAAATTTATGGACACTTAATTTCAGTGTCAGATTACAAAGAAAAATAGTGTTGTCTGACATCTATAAAGACAACATCACAAGTGCAAAACATGTTTAGTGGAACTATACTGAGTGTATTTTAAAATCACTGACAGTTTATATCGAAACATAGGAATGAGTTACATTGTCTGTGATGCAAGAAATGCAGCATGGATCATCGGGTGGGCAAGAAGGGTAGCACCACACAAGTGGAAAAACACTGAAAAAGACTTCAAAATCATTTTTCTAAGATACCAGAGAAAAAATTTAGAACAAAACACTGGAGCCAGTCCAGTTAATTTACAGTTGTGGTCACGTATTGAGAGGAACAGTAATGGATAAGCTGAGGAATAATATCTAAGTCCTTCTGACCTCTCAGCAGAATCCCATGCCCATTTCTCAGACTGTCAGGAATTCATTTGATAATATACAGACATCCCATTCTGAGCCAGTCACCTTAGACTCCTCCTGTAACTAATAAAAATCTTGTTGATAAGAGCCAGTGAAGCCTTAGGCACAATTCATAAAATTCTTGCATGACCTTCAAGATGAGTCTACCAAATTGTGCCTATTTCTACTTTGGATGGTAAGAATGAGCTTAGCATGCCCATCTCAAAAGTCAGGTGAATCCACCTATGTTATTGTCTGGGCTTTCCTCCAAACTTTACCAATCGTTTCTTAGGGAGCATGGTACTAAGCCACAGATATCAACAAAATAATTTTCATTGACTTTGAGACATTGTGAAGTTGCTACAGTCTCTAATCTTAAACCAACCTTAAATCCAACAGTTATGTACTCTTTTGTATTACCCATCCCAGTTTACATTATTAACAATTAAGTATTAACAACTGTCTCTTTTTAGGATGCACTGAGTCTGTGTAGGGCTGATGAAAATTTTGTGCCTGAGAACTAGGGAGCCTGTGTGATTATTAAGGAAATCTTTGGGGAAATACGGTAAAATATAACTGTCTTTAAACGTTTGATAACATATGTTTACTTTCAGTGATCAACCAATATAGTCAAAATTTATTCTATGATTTGTTTGATTAGTGTCATACTCAGACTGCTGTAAATATTAAGTCTGAACACCTCCATATTTGTGGCAAATACGAATTGCCCTTCATGTTATAAATGCACACCCTATGTCTGGTTTCCATTTGTTTAGTATAACATAACTTGCATCATTGCCATTTAATTGAAAAGGAAGATTCAAATGTTGTCTGAGACTTGAAACAAACAATGCAGAATTAAAACATAGATCTTTCTCTTTATTAAAGCTGAAGAACTTCTAAATTAAAGTATTTCTATTGTAATGCTGTTGTATTTATATGCATTGACACTTTTACTATTGTCTAATTATCCATACAAAAAGACACATTACAATGAAAATCTCAGTTTCCCCTATTACAGACTATAAGGAGAGCAGATACACATACCAACAAATGCATTCACGGCTATGTTCAAAGCCATCTTTGAAAATAAAAGGTTATTTTATATGATTTTTATAGCTTATTGTTGACATAATCATTTCCATGATACACTAAGCTGATTGTTTGGTATTTTTTCTTTATTGGGCACCCCTATATTTGTAATTAACACAAAAAGTCCTTTTTAACTTTGCTAAAGAGGACTCAAGAACACTGAGAAAATTATGTGACAGGTACACTTTCTGTTTTGCAGAAAAGAGATGGTTTATGTATTTAATTGCTGAGTAGTCTCTCTCCTTACCTTGCTAAATTAGGAAGCCTTGAGGTTCATACATTTTGCAGAAAGCATGGATAGGTGTTCCATTGTCTTGGAAAAAGCTTATGGGTGTTAAGAGATCACTCATTTTTTTTCTCTGAATTTCAAAAGATTTGTTCAAATACCTCAATGCATTAATTGTAACACATATTAGAACATCAATAGGAAAAATATCATATTAAGGAAAGAAATATTTTGTAAAATTAAATACAGAGCTTCCACTGGTCCATTTTAAAAATGTTTCACATTTTTGGTTATGGACTTTAGGTCTTTTTATTTTTTTTGAGAGAAGGAATGCTTTGTGAAATCTGTACGTCATTGTGCCCTTTATTGGTATGTCATATCCTGTCACTTACGATAGGTCTGGCATGAGACAGATGACACTGAAGCATCCTAAGTTTTGTGGAAGTCTAGTTTCCTATTAATATTTAATGTTTGTCAGGTACAGTAGCCCATACCTGTTGTATATCATATTATCTCTGAGTTTAATAGCACAACCTTTGAAAATCTGCCTTTCTATCTTATTGGAGGAAAAGACCCCCAAGAAACCAACAAAAAAAACAAAACACAAGAAAAGAGAAAGACAACCTTTGGAACCCATTTTTCAACTTTGATCTTAAAATTAGATGCATAAAATTGGAACTAAAGTCTTAAGCATTTCATCCAGTTGGAGGATAATGTTTTTTCTTTTGGACAGAGGACATCAGTTTACCAAAAGTGAAGTGATTTATGAAAAAGTTTCTCTTGCAACAATTTAGAAACATACATTATAAAAGAACTGGTATTGCAGCATTTTTCAAATAAAAATTTAGTTTTACTCTTAATATGGAAAATTGGAAAGTTAAAAAAAAAAAAAAGGAGCCCCTGTAATTCTATAATAAACTAAAAATAGCCACAATGAAAAAATTACCACCTTGAGCCATCCTGCAATTGTTTCATATTTTTGGTTTGATTTTTACTGAGACTTTTCACCTCGTTTACAAGAGAGATTTTTATTTTAATTTTCCAGAACCTGCAAAACCAAAAAGCAGCTCTGCAGTGCTTGCATAAGGCTCTACTGAACACAAGTTAAGTATTTGCTAAAGTGAATGAAGCCCATAACTCCTACTGCCTAAAAGCTGGAAAGTTATTAAAATTAAATGTCAGTCAAGAGATATTTCTTAAAAACTGTAATTCTGGGGAACAATATTATCAGTTCATATTCTGGGAAATCACCCTGTCAAATGCTATAGGAAAAGGCTTTCTGGGAAAAGGCTTCCTGAACACACAAATGACTTGAGAACTTCTATACCATAGTAAAGAGGGATGTGTTCAGTTTTCGAAAGAGAAGCATGAAAATTTCATGCTTATCTAACATCTCAAGAATCTTTGTAGTTCTGGAACATATTTTTTTCTTTCATATTATTATTTAAATTTCCAGGCTGACATAATGGTCTACACAGATGTCACACAGTCAGAAATAAATAAGGCAAAACAAAACAGATTAATAAAATGATGCTTTTTCTTTTGTTTGTTTTTATTTTTTGTTTTTTGAATTTTGGTTAAGGATGGAATATTGCATTTCTTACATTACTCTTAACTAGAGAGAGCCCTGAATGAGAATTCTAGACATGATTTCCCAAAAATTGTAAAAAGTTGGACTGAGATGGGAACCTTGTAACTGTCCCTCCCAGTACTAATGTAAGTGTGTCTGGTTAGACTGTTATATGCTATATCTAATGTGTGACAATCTTAAAACCCCTCAGTATTTTATTCAAAATGCATAGTCAGATCATCTTCCTCTTATGTTTTCCACCTCTGCTCTAGTGGGACTGAACCTCTTTTTGCTTGTTGCTATTCTGGGAAGCCTGTCTGAAGGAATATGCTTTGCCTACTGCTCTGTGCTGCTGCTGCTCACAATCATGCTGCTCAAAGCCATTCCTGAGACTGTTGAGTATTTCTAAGTTGTGTATTTGTAAGTCTGTCTTTGCTACTGAAACACTTATGGGATGCTGTGGTATGTAAGGAAGGGCAGACCCGCTGATAATTTCATCCAATCAAACTGACAAGAAGGGTGAAATCTTGCAGCTAATTTTCTTTTTTTTTTTTTTTTTTTCATGGAGAAGAGGGTAAAGACTGGAGCCAATCTATTTTTTTTATAATTGTTATTTTTATATTCTGATTCACCTGTAGCTACTCAGAGTGAGTGAATCAACTCATTGTAGGCCTTGATTTTGCAACTCATATGTGCCTGGATGACATTGCAAATGCCCACATGCAGACAAAATTTTCACACAAATACAAGCTGTAAAATTTTATTTTGAATAAAATAAATTATATGTTATAAGACACAATATGATAATTCTTTAGCTAATAGGTGTTTTTAGTATAATCTATAGTTATTTGAATGACCCCATCTACTAACACTTTATCGTATTCTAGAAACTGTTCTTTTCCATAAGACTTCACGCTCCTTGTCAATTTCAAAACACTTATAATTGTTTCTTCAGCTCATACTTTCTAATCACTTCCAAGACTCAGATATCTTTCAGTATATTAACATTTTTAATCTTAATGGAGATATGGAAATGTTATATTAAGCAGTGACTCATTGCTGATTTTTCAGAAAAAAACACCCCATAACGCATTTCAAGTACCTGGATGAGGCAGAAAAAGACTCATTTTGCTTTCTTTCATTTGTCTCAGAGACACATTACAGATTCCTTTTTGGTTTTAGAGGTATTGATGAATACTCTTATACTTTATGATTCTGCTTTCAGATTTAACATACTAATCACAAACTTAAAACAATGTTGATAATGTAGACTGCAGTGCAAGGGTGGCCAGAAATGGCTTATCAACTATACACAATTTTTATAGTTGAATGTTCTGCATTTCCATAGTGGATCATCACAAAACCACTGCATACTTTTTTTTGTCTTTTAAAATGGAGAAATTCTGTATCAAACAGTGGAGGGCTCTGAGAGTTGGTGATATTAAATATATTGAGATCCTAAATACTAGAAAAAGCAGATGATATAGGATCTTAGAATTTTTATTTTTCTCTAAATGTGGGGGTTTCATTCTTGCTTATTTGCATACGTTTGTTTTTATACCTATAATGATATGCCTGTTTAAAAATGCATTTTTACTGTATTACATTTCAACTTCAGAGGTTATGCACATCATATCTTAGCTATGACCAAACTGTCATGGGTACATGCAAGGACATGAGCACCAAAATACCCTATTTATGTGCAAGGGAATTCTGACACTATGTTCTATATAGATACAGTAATAGTATACAGCATTACTCCACGTCCTAATCTCTCACTTTTTAAGACAGTAGAGACTCTTTCTTGGCTGTTCTATTGGAATTCAAGACTCCCAGTTAGAGAGATCTATTTCTAACTGGGTAACTGGTTCAGAACTAAGCATCTGTTGGCGGACAGTGCTTTTACAGCCCTCCAGTTAGGAGTCAATGCAAAGCCTTTTCATTTTTGGCAGGAAATGTATGCTGAAGTGGCAACAGGTCTCTGTTATGCTGAAATCTCTGATTGTTTTTCTGCCTCAAACTGTCTTGCAGTTACCTTTTATTTCTTTATTTGTCTGTTGCCTTTTTGGAGTAAGTGCTGTTTTCTTTTGTGCTTGCCTAATATTGTCTACAGTGGCATTTTGGTCTCTGACTCGGGTGGTAGATGTTACAGCAGCAAATAGCAATGAAATCTCAAAGACTATTCTACCATCTGGAGCTTATTAGAGCGCAATGTCATTCTTCCCATAAGCTCACTATCTCAGTTTGTGAAGTTGGTTACAGCATTCCGAAGTCACCTGCAGATGCCCAGGCAAACATGAGATTGCTTTAACAAGTGAAACTAATGACATGAAAAAAGATTGCATGCTGCTCCTACTTGCCTAAATAGAGAACAATAATACAAAAAGGCTGGCCATTTCATGTAGTCTGTGAATTAGTTAATAATTTTTGATTTTTCACTTTATTTATTGATCTGTGGGGATCTATTTCCCATGCGGTTGTCAGTTCAATTCATCTGGGATTAGTTCATAGTCATGTTTTCTTTATTTGTTTTGTATAAGACTAAATGGTCTTAACTGCTGGTCTAAGTCCAACTCTCAAATGATATTGATACTGTCCTGTTTTTTTATAATTATCCTGTTCTCTGTCCAATTCTTTTTACTTCTTGGAAATAAAAGCATATTCATCAAAAGCATCTCAGTGAAAGAGGGTAAAATCTCAGTGATATTAACTCTATGTGAATCACAGGATTTATCTTGCACTACATTTTCTAGGAAAACATGAAGCTGTCTGGCTGAAAATATAATGTCTGGAGATGTACCCAAATTATGTAATCTATATATTTACAATGAAATGTCTATGGATTAAACTACATGGTATATTAGCCATTGCTAATTTTGAAATCTAATTTACACTGAACGAAAGAATACACAGTATTGATTGCTGTGTAATCACATTGACTGCCATTCAACTCATAATTTTGGCAACCAGTCTGAACTAGGTAGCCACTTTGGGAAGAAATGAACTACCCTCAGATGGAAGTCCTGAGCCCTCTGTCTCAATCAGAGTGGTAGCCAAGGTAGCAAACTTTCTCTACACAGATAACTTGCAGTTGGATAGTGTTGGGGTAGCAGAATCAGAACTGTTAAAGACTACTTACTCTTAAAATTTGTGTACAAGAGCACAGCAAATTTTAAACAACAAACAACAAATTAAAAGATATAACTGTTTGAAAAAGGAGTGTTAAAAAGGTAATTGCTATGACATCTTTAAAATACCTCTACCAGGATGACAATTCCATCTTGTGGGACCATTTACAGTTTCAAAACTTGCTTTTGTTACATGCAGGAATATAGAGATTTTTTCAAAGTTTTCAAAACATCTGAGTTTTTATATGTGGAAAATAGACGTAAATCTGCTTTTTCAAAGGGTATGTTCATCATCTCACACCCCCTAATCCATAAATTAATTTGTCTAGGATTCAAAAGTCTTTCACACAGAGAATAATCCTATGACACTTTATCAAAATGATATATTAACAATGTAGCAGAAGAGCATTTTTGTCTCAAAATTCATATTTGGAGGAAAAAATATATGAGACATCTGTAGTCATAAAACATTTTAGAACAATTGACCCTTCAGATGAACAGGACCTGTGATATTGTTGTGGATCACTGTTCTAGTAGATATATTAGAGAAGATGCTAATGAAAGATGTGTTACAGATCATCAGTGTGGAACCATAGAATCATAGAATCCTAGGTTGGAAGAGACCTCAAGGATCATCTAGTCCAACCTCTCTAGGTAAGAGTGCAGTCTAGACAGAACAAGATGACCAGCCCTTTAAATTTCTATGCATACTACACACCAAGTTATATATTTTATATTTTATACCAGATAGCTCAAATGCTAAGCCTCTATTATCTGTTGAAATTATATTTGAATTTTCTAAAAAATAAAACAACAAAGTGTAGTAATACTGATTCAAACTCTAGAAGGTCTCATTGATTGCTGCGCTAAAAATGACAGCTTGCTTGGATGCTAGTTTATTATGTTAAGTGAAAAATGCAGCATAGTCCCAGCCTATAATAAATGTCTTGCTACTCTAAAAGGGTCAGTTTCCTGATGCTGAAACCCATCAGCTACAAAATTGGGTGGGAAAAATGTTAATGATAATGGAGAAAGTGAACACATTTTATTAGATGCCACCCATCCCTCATAAAACACAATTCTGCTTTCACAGAAGATGGCTTTTTTGTTTTAAAAGCTATCTCTGTTAAGAGAGAAAGCAGTCATTAACAACCTAACAAAAATAACAGATGGGAAAATATCTGGGAGTATAAGTAAGTTAAAAGTGTTCTTGAAAACCAGTTTATGGTCAGGTTCTATTTCCTTTAGTAAGGACATGGATACAGTACAGACAAGTGAAATTCTAGCAATTTTATCACTGTTAGCATAGATAAAGCTGATAGTTTACAACAATTCAGAACAGTCTTAAGCAGTCAAAATAAACTAACACTTAGGATTTGGAAAAAAGGGAAGATACAGTAGTTACCAAGGGGCTTGTTGAGGAGCAACCAATAAATATTTATAATGCCAAAGTCAAGGATTACCAGAAATGAAGACTACTGAAATATCTGTCAGTGAGTCTGATGAGCTCTTTGAAACCATGGGTATTATTTATTATCATCAAGTAGCAAGCTAGTAAGTTGTCTAAGGCCCAATGGAACAAAGAATAAAACCCTGTACAACTACTTGAACAAAAATAGAGATCTGGATGATGTAATTTACTTTAAGACGGTTACCAACAACTAAACAAAGGGAAAAGTGAAATAGGAAGCAATAAGTGCAGAATTAAAGGAACATAACCAAACTGACTCTAAACAGGGTAATTTTATGGACAGGTGGGTAACAAACCAAATACATTTTTTAAATAAATTATGGGTTTGGTTGATAAATGCAGTTAGTGGAAGTTTGTATAGTACTTTCACTGAAAATAAAAGCACAATTAAAGATAAAATAAATGTTACCTAAATTAAATTAATAAAAAATACCATTTGGTTAAAAAAAAAGTTTAGAAATGGGAAAATTATTTTATAGGAAGGAAGCATGATGCTTATGCTCCCTCTTCACTGTTTTCTCATTATATTCCTATAGAGATTAAAATATGTTGCTATAATCAGTTTTTAAAGCTGTGAGTGATGCAGGCCCTGTGAATATCAGAAATTTAACTCAAGGGTAAATAACATATACTGCGAGCTCTAAGTAAAGGCAGTGCATAGTTCACCAAACAGCCCAAATAATGTAACAGTAACCAAATTGTGACTCAGGAAATCACAGCTTGATGATTATTTTTTCAAAAAGAAAGGCATTCCTAAAGCTTTTGCCTCCACGCTAGTTTAATTGTGAGATCCACAGCCTGTGACATGAGAATTATTCTCTGCATTCACAGGCTACTGTCATAGGAAAGGAGAAGCATCTTAGTAGCATCAGTATTCAGCACCTAAAGAAGCGGACTGTGAATTTTGATCTGTCTATCAGTGAATTCCCATTTGTCTGATAGAGTGATTTGGGGAGGAGATAACATCATGTGCTAGAATGAAGAAAGATGACATTATTGTTACAGTGAACTTCAGGACGTGCAGCTCGTTGTCCCTGAATCTCTTTTAAGCCAAGAAACAAAAGAAATCTTGACTTACACAGCAACTGATGCAGTTCCTATATTCAGTCGAGATCTGTCTCATTGATTTTAGCTGCATAATTTTTAAGTATTGAAAGTCAGAATGTCTGGTATATCATACCTTCTTCTGAGAGTCAAGAATTCAAGCCCTAATACCTTTTTTTCATTCATATTAGTTTTGTTTGTTTGATAAATCAGTTCATTTTCCCCTGTCTCACTTCTTATTTTCCTATCATGCCTAACCCTCTTACCATAGTATTGTAAAAATATGTTTCTGCACAAAGTTTATGAGTAGGTTCCAGTTCTTCAAAAGCAATACATATGCTAAAATTTTGGAGGCTTATAGGAGATGAGATTTTATATTTTTATTTCATTTTAATTTGCTTCTATGAGTCTGAGTAATGCTAAATTTATCTATCAGTTACTAGTTATCAGTTTTCAGTTCCTTGGAAGGCTATAATGCCATTGAAATACAGTTCTTAATGTGTTTATGTAGAATTGTCTTCAAATTTATGCCCTATAAACAGGCACAACCATTTCAATTTAACAATTGCTTTAATCAGTATTTCAGAATGACAACTTAAAATTATCCTATTAACTTTGTTATTGCAGCATTTATAGCCTTTGCAATAGATAGCCTTCTGGATGCTATCACTGCATAACTTCATTTGAAGAAAAGAGTGAAAGGAGATGAATGCACAACTGTAGTTTGTGGTGCAAGAATGTCCTTTTACATCTTACAAATGTCAATATTTGTAGGTCATTACTTAATGATGCTGTTAGTTGGAGGAAGCTGTATGATCTACTTGTGTTCTTGAACACATTACTATACCACCATTAACCATAAAAAGATGATACATTTTTATGGTAATACGATTTTAAATCTTTATTTTTCAATGAAATAAAGCTGTTCTATAAATTCAGAAGAAGAGCCAGAAATATATTTTTCCATTATGTCCTCTTGACAACCTTTACACAGCTATCTCATCAGCCTCTCTTGGCTATAAAAGCATGGTGTCACAAGGAAACAAGAATACATTGGATTTGTGATACACCTTATCAAAATGTAAGATAACAATGTAAAGAAATGACAACCTCTAGACAGATCCTTTAAGTAAATACATTTCAGTAGCATCTTTAAGTACTGTTATTTGGTGGCTTGTGCCTGAGAAAATGAATGGTACAGTAGTTTAAGGATCCATATACACAGCTGCACTTTGAAAATTCAGCCAACAGAGGAAATCCCTTTTCAGCTAAAGTGAAAGCTAGTTGAACTGAAGCAGACAATTAACTATTAAGACTTGGATCCTGTCCCTCTAGTACCTTGCTCACTGGTCTTGCCCTTTGCTGTGATATATTTAATAAACATTTTCCAATAAATTTGGGATTTTTTAAAAATGCCTTTAGTCCCAACCACACAACAAAGCATGGTAAAGAACTACCAGGGGCAATAGAGACCAAGCTGCCTCCAATGCAGAAATAAAAAAAAAATGTAATTCATGGTCAGAGTGGTTTTACCTGTCTGTTATTCTGCTTTCAGGACTGTAATACATGAGCTGATGTTAACCTGACTCTGTTTCAGTTCAGTGCCATCATGCAAGTAAACCTCACCTTGCATAACTTGTTGTTTGCAATTCAAGTTGCCTATTCTCCTTTAATTTGGTCCCTTTATTTAAGTTAATGAGGATTCTATGTAACCATGTCATTGAACATTTATCCATATTTGTGCTATTTCTGAATTCCTTTTGCCAGGGAGTCATCAAGTTCCCACCTTTCAATCCCATTCTTCATTTAGACTCTACCTCACAACCATGTTTACTTTCTTCCCCATTTTCCTGCCTGCTTTCCTTCTGCCTCCTAAATTCTTTCCCTTCTTTGTCTTCTACCAGATCTGTCAGCTGCTCTTTCAACATTTACAGCAAATGTTTTTCGCTACTATGAAGGGGAAGTGAAAACATTGGAAGGTTCTTCATTCTGGTGATTGGGCCAGTATGAATTTGTGCAGAATTTGTAGATGAGAACTTATGAGACTGAGACAAAATTTAATGGAATAGCAAGAAACTTCAAGTTTTAGCTTCAGGATTTTAACAAGTACAAAGAGGTTTTTGTGGGTTTTGGTTGGGGTTTTATGTTTTGTTTTGTTTTGATTTTTTTTACCCCAAATGGAAGTGAATTCATCAAATTAAGGTGTATTTTCCTGGAGAAAGCAAATGGCAAAATGTTGAGACACGGTTATCTTGATTGGTCATCAGGATACAATAGTTAACAAAATAAAACTACAAAGCTATATAAAAAAATAAACACAGAAATATGTCATTGGAAGTGCTGCAGTATTCATGGCAAATTACTGATGATAAACTTGTTAGAGAATTGACTCTATTGTTAATTAAAATATGTCAACACGTAATTTTTGTTCTCCTTTTTACACTGTAAATCAGGATGAATCACTCCAGTTTTGGGGTTTCTGCTCAACTTTTTTGTAAATGAAGGCAGAGCTTTCTCCTTTCTTATAAAATTAAGATGAACATGGTCTGAGAGTAAGCAAATACTATGTTTTCTAGAAGAGCAATCATGTTATGCCAACATATGTTATGCCAACCTGTGCTATATTTGGCTTCAAATCCCAGAAGACACTCATATTTGAAGCTTGTCCACTTCAGATTTTTCTTAGCAGATTGCAATAAGCAACTCTTCTAGTCAGGTCATTAAATTTTGAATAAAAAAAGGATCAAATACTTAATCTATGTAATGATACTCTCCATAAAAGAGAAAGACTCAGTAAAATTCTGTCTCTTAATTGAATCCCTAAACAGTGAAAATCTCAGGAAGAATAGGCAAACATTTCTTTATCTCTCAACAACATAAATAAAAAGGAGGTATTTAAAGGTAACATATTCAAGAACTAGGAACACAAAACACAATACCAGACTAAGGCATTCACTGGCTGAACGGTGAATGCAAGAGATTAATGTCTAAAGTGTGGTCTGTTGAGTTGTATCTGTATCTCAAAAAAATGTAACTGCACAAAAAAATGTAACTGCAAAAAATCTGTAGTGGCAATTACAGTTTTAGATAGATTATCTAACTCATTTCACTTAAAATAAGTAATGTTCTATGTGATCAACATGGAAAATCTTTAGTCTTTCTGAAGCAGGTAAGAGCAGTCACGGTTGCTTAAATTCTGACAATTAAGGTATAAAAACAAGAGGAGGGATAACATATTTCTGGTTATTTGCAACATATATGACTTATTTCTTAGCAGCATTACATCTCAGGGTATAAGTGAAGACTATGGCACATATAGTAAGGGCACCAATGGGCTCTGTTGTCCTGACTCAAAATTTGCTTAAACAGCCTCAGGAACCTGAGACTTCACTAGCGCCACTCTGCTATAAAATACGTGCTCAGATATGAAGAGAGGCTGACGGATGTTATATGTGAATTAGAAGGTAGAAGAATTAGCAATTATTAAAAAAAAAAAAAAAGGTGAATGTTTAATGTATTAGCAGCCAGGCATATCCTGTGCTCTTCAGAATTTGGAAACATCTCAGATACTGCCTTTACAGAGAAGCTTCTCTTAAAATTGGTTCTTGTTTTCCATTTTAATGCACTGAAAATGTGAAGGATGTCTTCTGCATTTTGAATCTTTACCATTCATTTCCACAACCATCTATAATATAGGCTTGATAATACCCATGACAAATCTCCCTATTACAGATAGTACCTCAAAAACCATTAAAATGAGAGGTTTTAAAAAGAGGGTTTTAATAAATAATAACGTTTGAAGGCTTCCAGTTAGATTTATTTATAGCTCTTGCTCTGACCTGAAACAATATAAACTAATAATTTAGAACAACACAGAACAACTAAATGACTAAAATACCTAGACGTTGATCACTACCACTCTTAATTTGTATGGTCTGACTGTGCTGTAGAGTTCAACCTCCCGCTAGACACTTAGATAGGTAGACATGTCCTATACAGTCTAGAAAAAGAGATATGAACTTCTATGGCCATCTGGGAAACTCTGACATTGACCTAGTTAACTACAGTGAACCAAGATGAAGCTCTGACTACAGGTAATGTCTTATTTTTTTCCTTTTCCATGACTAATTGAAAAAAAAGTATGTATTTTTGAAAGGTCTAATGGTATGTGTTAGGAGAACTTTGAATAGAGTTACTGTGTCAAGATCCTAAAACAATGTAGGCACTACTTCATTTTGTTCCCCATAGGCAGGAGCAGTGCAGGAGTGGTACAGCATTAATTTAAATAAAGCTAAAAGGTGGCTCCTAGGTTAGTGGTACAAATATTTCTTTGGGATATATTTTCACTGTAGATGATAGGCCTATAACTCTTGTTTACCTTGTGAATATCAACAGCTAAACTAGCTTGCTAGAGTCCTTTTGCAGTGGACATGCAATTACTCATCTATTTTTTTTCAGATATCTCTTTTAACATATAATGAACTGGACCCTAGGAGTAGTTGGCTATAAAGGAATGGATAAGCAGGTTAAGGCCATATGTTTATGACCATAAATCCTATTTTGACTATAATCCTGAAACAGTTCAGGTAGTTGTTTTATGGTGAAAAAGAAGCTACAGAACAGCATCTTCATCATGGAGAGATCAAAACACAATGAAATATGACTGATGATTACCAACTATGGTCAATGATTTGGTTTTAGAGTGCTTTCTTTTCAATCAAAAACAAACCTCAAATTATAATTCAGTTAGCAAAACCATGCTTGACAAACCTGGTGGCTGCCTATAACAAAGTGACCTGCTTGGTTTACATGGGGCTAGCGGTGGACATTTTCTACCTGGACTTCTCCAAGGCTTTTGATACACTTTCCCATGGCCTTCTCCTGGAGAAATTGATGTGTTATGGCCTGGACAAGTGGTCTGTGCAGTGGGTAGGGAGTTGGCTGGCAGGCCACACACAAACGCTGGTGGCAAATAGTTCTTTTTCAAACTGGCAACCCGTCACAAGTCAGGTCCCCCAGCGATCAATATTGGGCCCAACATTATTCAATATCTTCATAAGTGATCTGGATAACAGGATCAAGTGTAGCTTTGATGAAGTTTGTAGATGACACGAAATTGAGTGGGGAAGTAGACACCCTGGAAGGGACAGCCACCTTGCAGGAAGACCTTGATAGGCTGGAAGAGTGGGCTAGCAAGAACCTATGAACTTCAGTACAGACAACTGTAAGATCTTTCACTTGGGAAAACATAATCCAGGAGTGCAGCGCAGACTGGGATCCACCTGGCTGGAGGGCAGCTCTGTGGAAAGGGACCTGGGAGTCCTGGTGGACAGGAAGCTCAATATGAGTGAACAGTGTGCTGCTGTGGCCAAGAAGGGCATTAGGATGCTGGGTTGAATCAACAAGGGCATCACCAGAAGAGATAAAGAAGTCATTATCCCACTCTACTCAGCACTTGTCAGGCCACACCTGGAATGCTGTGTACAGTTCTGGTCCCTGCTCTACAAAAAAGATGAGGACAGGCTGGAAGAGGTCCAGAGAAGGGCCACCAAGATAATCAAGGGACTGGGAAGACTGCCATACAAGGATAGTCTGAGACAACTGAGTTTGTTTAGCTTTGAGAAAAGGAGTCTTAGAGGGGATCTCATCACCATGTACCAGTACCTAAGGGGTAGCTACAAGGAAGACAGAGACTCCCTTTTTACAAAGAGTCATATGGAGAGGACAAGAGGGAATAGACACAAGTTACTCTTGGGGAGATTCCAACTGGACATGAGAGGGAAATTTTTAACAATGAGAAGAGTCAACCATTGGAATAATCTCCCCAGGGAAGTGGTTGACTCTGACACATTGGACACTTTTAAGACTCAGCTGGACAGGGTGCTGGGCCATCTTGTCTAGACTGTGCTCTTACCTAGAAAGGTTGGACTAGATGATCCTTGAGGTCCCATCCAACCTATGATTCTATGATCATTTATCAGATTGGCAGTAATGCTTTTTACCCACATAAGTACAGGAAAATCATGAAAGCTGCCATTTTTGTCAGTCTTTTTGGCTTCATCTCTCTTACTGTGTTTAATTACCTGCTGCTGGCATATTCTTTTTTTTTTTTCATGCCCTGCAAAGAAAATTGCAGTTCATGTCCTATTCATGTAGAAGGGATAAAGTCCATCTTCATACTCACTTCCATCCTGACTGTTCTATAATCTTTCAGATAGGGCATTCTTGTGAAAAATGGCAGATAACTTCATATACACTCAAAGACATAAAAACTTGATTTCAAGTTGCCCATATGCTTGGGCCATGGAAGGAGTTCTAAGAATTAATTTATTAAACAAAAGTGCAACTCCTCTCTAAATCCATTTTTTTCCAAATTCTCTCCTTCTCAGTCTTCTTCCCCAAAGGAAATCTACTTAAAGCAATTTCACAAATTTGGGTCAAATCCAGTTTCGGGATCAAAAAGGCAGTAGTGCTTCATAAACTTATTTACCAAAATCTTTTCTGACTGCTTGAAAATGATAGCATAATTTAGCTACATATTTATATGTAAAGGCTGAAACAATTAATGATTCAATTATTAATTTGATGACATGTAATTCTGCCCCTAATTCTTGACAGTGTAAATTAATTAAGGCAGATCACCGCACTAAAGCAGCTATACTGATTCTAATACCTAAACTATCATTTTCAAGGATAGCTTAGATTACCTCTGCTTGTCACTCCTTTGTTCTTTGTGAAAGAACACATTTCTCTGAAACCTACTGGACACTGCAGAAATAAAGCAGCTCAAACCAAAATAAAATTATTATATCTCCTCTGAAGAGTGGCTAAATAGAAGATAAAATGTGTTTTTAAACAGTCATTAATAGTATATTTATTTCTGCATTGATGAAATTGCTGAAACGTATGCTATTAGCACGATTTTCAGCAATTGAGCTGGTGTGAATTGTTAGTAAATCAGGCCTGTAATCTTCAAACATACTCCCTAGGCCTTGAATCTAAAACCATCTGGACAGTGTGACAGTGTTCTATTTATTACATACAACTGCTTGGATACTGCCAATGCATAAACAGTAATTAAGCACACAAGCCAACCATGCATGCCAGATTTGCTAGAACTATCCTTTGAGTATCTTAGAGTTTCCATGCCAGTGAGCTTATTGAGGCATTGGCTGGTGATTAAACATTAATGATTTATGGTGCAAGCAGGGTTCATTTACTGCTTACTGAAATATGTTTGACAGTATCCTTGTGATTTTTTAAGAAATAATGCTTTCAAAGGTGTTTTTCCTGACTCATTTTCTATACTGTTTTCAGTAAGAATGTGATGTAGAATCTCAGGATAGTTGCTTGTATGTGTGGTTCTCTTGATGTTTTATACTTTGCAACAAGAAAATGGCTTAAATGAAGCAGGAATTGGTAACTGTAACAAAATGTTCTTTTTCCTCTGTTTGAGGGAACTTTCTAAAAATTAATTCCAAAGTCCAATACTGTGGATTCTTAATATTCAACTGCACATCTATACAGGTGGATTTTTCCACCGGTGTTTTTCTCACCCCAACTCCAGGTGACCTTTCTAAGATCTAAATTTAGGGTCTAGCACAGTTTTCACAGGGACATAAAAAAACCTGTGTATATTGGTAATCTGTATAGGAGTCATGAGAAAAGCCTGACACAAACCAGGGACTGAATATTCAATTGATCAGGAGAAAATACCCTGTACTGCAAATGGGAGATAGTGAAACACCATCATTAAGGAGCTATCTGTCATTACTCAATACCAAGGACTATTGTCTAATGTAACAGGTTTATGTGCATAGCAAAATTTCACTGTTAAAGGCAGAAATATTTTTGGTGAACACAACCGTAAGTTTGGAACTATGCTTGTGATGTTTGTCTGGAAATTATATGGGACTAGAGACTTGTTATTGTACGGTTTCAGCATTTATACCAGTAGATAACTGCTTGTGTATGTCAGTGTCAGATGTTCATTCCCTTCACCACACCAATCCTGATTTACTAGCATTTTAAATTCCTCTAGGGAGCTAGGAAAGCTAATTTCAAATTTGCACACTTAATTGTGGGAAGAGAGGCTTGACAACACATGAGAGTGCTGATCAGGGATTCCTGGGTTTCTAATCTTAACTCTAGCATTGAGCAGATCTTGGACCTGAAATAAATCCCAAACTCTCCAACTGAACAAGTAATTTGTAGAGAATTCTTTAAAGCATGTTTTGGTAACTTCTGTGTTGTATTGAGCAAGGTACAGTTTAGTGCCAGTTCCTGATGTATTAGTCTCATATTTCAGAATCACCAGTATGGAGAGGTTAGTACTACAAAAATACAACATATAGAGTTTTGTAGAGTTTTTATTTTCCAGTAACGCCTTATTTACACTCTGGGTCTAGAGACAGATGCTGACTTTCTGTTTGGATTACCTCTAAGTTTCATTAACCGTGCAAAAAGATTACCAGAACAAATGTACCCCAAAATAAGGCAGTATGGCAGTTTTCCACAGTGCAGACAGGCTAACACAAGTTAAGAAACTCAACCATCCATAGAACTGAACCTGTCAAATAAACAGTAGGCTGTGTTAGTTTTCTCAGACATAAGGTCCCAGATGCAAACTGTAGAAAGATTCCTGAAACAGCTCAGCAACGTTTAGCTCAGAAATTGGAAGCAATACAGCAACGTTAGTGTCATGCCCCAGATAATTATCTCTGCTGAGAGACAAGGGCAAATTAACCTGGAAACAGAATCAAATTAATGCAGTTAATACTGCTTCCAGGATGCAAGCAAATATTTTCTTTCAGTGCTGCACTTTGCCACATGAATACACAAACTCTTTCCGGACTATCTAAGGTAAATTTTATGTGGGACACTATTTCCCCTGTGTAAATGCTGTGAAACTCTGCATCCCTGCTAACAATGCAGGGCTATGCTACGGCTCTAGAGTAGGAGGTAAAGAGTGATCTTTCCATGTGCTAAGTAATTCTGTTAATGACACAACTTAGCCTGTGAGATTCCATATTGAAAAATGTCTTAATTTTACAGAAAACACTGCTGAAGGTGGAACTTGAAACAATTGCCTTGGAGTTTTCTCTTGTAATTTGATTGATTAGTATAATTTGTTTTTCTGAGGAATAAAAGAAAATTGTCTGTAACCACACAGCAACAGAAGTCCTGGCTCCCCCATGGTTTTCTGCCAGTTCATTCCAGGAGGTGGAGGAACTTACCTTGAGAGGTAGGATATAAGCTGTTTGCTGTGGTTGTGAACTTCATCTCATATGCTGACACCACACCGGAAGGATATAGCTGAAAAGTCAGCCTGTGAAGCAAATACTGAACCACAAAGACATTGGATGGGAATTGTCAGCTTATTTTCCCCCTCAGGCTTGCAAATAGCCCCTGGCTAGCTGTCCATTAGCTGTTAGCCGCAAGCTACAACCTTGGGTGACTATCTGCATGGGATTTACTTTGCTGTCTGTTTTAGTTAATTTGAAGTATTGTCCTTCTGTGTTTTTGTTATTTAAGAATACTTTCAAACACTGACATTTTTTCTTTTGTTTTTTCTGCAGTTAATATCTTTTAAGAAAAAAATATCTGCACAGAGCAGAGAGGTACAGGATCACTAAGCAAATGGAATTCAATTACACTGATCTCTATTTAACATGGTTCTCTCCTTTCTGCCCACGTCATCCTCTGCTGGCAGACTGTTCAGTAAATATTTTCTCTGCAGGTCCATGAGTCATCCTCATAGTAAGTCACAGCCAGAGACTCAGGGATAATTGGGAAGTGGGTCAGTGCACTAGTCTCTTCTCTCTGGGGATCAGGGTTAAAAATTTCACCCAGAGGATAAGTCTAGTAGTCTTGTATTGTTACCACATGTTTATACCCCTGAACTGCCACCAGCCTGGTGCCTTTTGTAAGGAAAATCAGTCTCTCAAAGCTGAATTTGGAGTTTGATGAGCACCTGCCTGCATGGTGCATTCAGCTAACTGGCAGACTTATATTCTTAGACAAATTGTTTTCATTTTTAACATGGAAACCTCAATGTTTGTATAAATAAGATATCTATAGATAGTCTCCTCTGGAGGTCAGCTGGCCCAATGTCCTGCTTATCCTGTGCTCTTCAGAATTTGGAAACATCTCAGATACTGCCTTTACAGAGAAGCTTCTCTTAAAATTGGTTCTTGTTTTCCATTTTAATGCACTGAAAATGTGAAGGATGTCTTCTGCATTTTGAATCTTTACCATTCATTTCCACAACCATCTATAATATAGGCTTGATAATACCCATGACAAATCTCCCTATTACAGATAGTACCTCAAAAACCATTAAAATGAGAGGTTTTAAAAAGAGGGTTTTAATAAATAATAACGTTTGAAGGCTTCCAGTTAGATTTATTTATAGCTCTTGCTCTGACCTGAAACAATATAAACTAATAATTTAGAACAACACAGAACAACTAAATGACTAAAATACCTAGACGTTGATCACTACCACTCTTAATTTGTATGGTCTGACTGTGCTGTAGAGTTCAACCTCCCGCTAGACACTTAGATAGGTAGACATGTCCTATACAGTCTAGAAAAAGAGATATGAACTTCTATGGCCATCTGGGAAACTCTGACATTGACCTAGTTAACTACAGTGAACCAAGATGAAGCTCTGACTACAGGTAATGTCTTATTTTTTTCCTTTTCCATGACTAATTGAAAAAAAAGTATGTATTTTTGAAAGGTCTAATGGTATGTGTTAGGAGAACTTTGAATAGAGTTACTGTGTCAAGATCCTAAAACAATGTAGGCACTACTTCATTTTGTTCCCCATAGGCAGGAGCAGTGCAGGAGTGGTACAGCATTAATTTAAATAAAGCTAAAAGGTGGCTCCTAGGTTAGTGGTACAAATATTTCTTTGGGATATATTTTCACTGTAGATGATAGGCCTATAACTCTTGTTTACCTTGTGAATATCAACAGCTAAACTAGCTTGCTAGAGTCCTTTTGCAGTGGACATGCAATTACTCATCTATTTTTTTTCAGATATCTCTTTTAACATATAATGAACTGGACCCTAGGAGTAGTTGGCTATAAAGGAATGGATAAGCAGGTTAAGGCCATATGTTTATGACCATAAATCCTATTTTGACTATAATCCTGAAACAGTTCAGGTAGTTGTTTTATGGTGAAAAAGAAGCTACAGAACAGCATCTTCATCATGGAGAGATCAAAACACAATGAAATATGACTGATGATTACCAACTATGGTCAATGATTTGGTTTTAGAGTGCTTTCTTTTCAATCAAAAACAAACCTCAAATTATAATTCAGTTAGCAAAACCATGCTTGACAAACCTGGTGGCTGCCTATAACAAAGTGACCTGCTTGGTTTACATGGGGCTAGCGGTGGACATTTTCTACCTGGACTTCTCCAAGGCTTTTGATACACTTTCCCATGGCCTTCTCCTGGAGAAATTGATGTGTTATGGCCTGGACAAGTGGTCTGTGCAGTGGGTAGGGAGTTGGCTGGCAGGCCACACACAAACGCTGGTGGCAAATAGTTCTTTTTCAAACTGGCAACCCGTCACAAGTCAGGTCCCCCAGCGATCAATATTGGGCCCAACATTATTCAATATCTTCATAAGTGATCTGGATAACAGGATCAAGTGTAGCTTTGATGAAGTTTGTAGATGACACGAAATTGAGTGGGGAAGTAGACACCCTGGAAGGGACAGCCACCTTGCAGGAAGACCTTGATAGGCTGGAAGAGTGGGCTAGCAAGAACCTATGAACTTCAGTACAGACAACTGTAAGATCTTTCACTTGGGAAAACATAATCCAGGAGTGCAGCGCAGACTGGGATCCACCTGGCTGGAGGGCAGCTCTGTGGAAAGGGACCTGGGAGTCCTGGTGGACAGGAAGCTCAATATGAGTGAACAGTGTGCTGCTGTGGCCAAGAAGGGCATTAGGATGCTGGGTTGAATCAACAAGGGCATCACCAGAAGAGATAAAGAAGTCATTATCCCACTCTACTCAGCACTTGTCAGGCCACACCTGGAATGCTGTGTACAGTTCTGGTCCCTGCTCTACAAAAAAGATGAGGACAGGCTGGAAGAGGTCCAGAGAAGGGCCACCAAGATAATCAAGGGACTGGGAAGACTGCCATACAAGGATAGTCTGAGACAACTGAGTTTGTTTAGCTTTGAGAAAAGGAGTCTTAGAGGGGATCTCATCACCATGTACCAGTACCTAAGGGGTAGCTACAAGGAAGACAGAGACTCCCTTTTTACAAAGAGTCATATGGAGAGGACAAGAGGGAATAGACACAAGTTACTCTTGGGGAGATTCCAACTGGACATGAGAGGGAAATTTTTAACAATGAGAAGAGTCAACCATTGGAATAATCTCCCCAGGGAAGTGGTTGACTCTGACACATTGGACACTTTTAAGACTCAGCTGGACAGGGTGCTGGGCCATCTTGTCTAGACTGTGCTCTTACCTAGAAAGGTTGGACTAGATGATCCTTGAGGTCCCATCCAACCTATGATTCTATGATCATTTATCAGATTGGCAGTAATGCTTTTTACCCACATAAGTACAGGAAAATCATGAAAGCTGCCATTTTTGTCAGTCTTTTTGGCTTCATCTCTCTTACTGTGTTTAATTACCTGCTGCTGGCATATTCTTTTTTTTTTTTCATGCCCTGCAAAGAAAATTGCAGTTCATGTCCTATTCATGTAGAAGGGATAAAGTCCATCTTCATACTCACTTCCATCCTGACTGTTCTATAATCTTTCAGATAGGGCATTCTTGTGAAAAATGGCAGATAACTTCATATACACTCAAAGACATAAAAACTTGATTTCAAGTTGCCCATATGCTTGGGCCATGGAAGGAGTTCTAAGAATTAATTTATTAAACAAAAGTGCAACTCCTCTCTAAATCCATTTTTTTCCAAATTCTCTCCTTCTCAGTCTTCTTCCCCAAAGGAAATCTACTTAAAGCAATTTCACAAATTTGGGTCAAATCCAGTTTCGGGATCAAAAAGGCAGTAGTGCTTCATAAACTTATTTACCAAAATCTTTTCTGACTGCTTGAAAATGATAGCATAATTTAGCTACATATTTATATGTAAAGGCTGAAACAATTAATGATTCAATTATTAATTTGATGACATGTAATTCTGCCCCTAATTCTTGACAGTGTAAATTAATTAAGGCAGATCACCGCACTAAAGCAGCTATACTGATTCTAATACCTAAACTATCATTTTCAAGGATAGCTTAGATTACCTCTGCTTGTCACTCCTTTGTTCTTTGTGAAAGAACACATTTCTCTGAAACCTACTGGACACTGCAGAAATAAAGCAGCTCAAACCAAAATAAAATTATTATATCTCCTCTGAAGAGTGGCTAAATAGAAGATAAAATGTGTTTTTAAACAGTCATTAATAGTATATTTATTTCTGCATTGATGAAATTGCTGAAACGTATGCTATTAGCACGATTTTCAGCAATTGAGCTGGTGTGAATTGTTAGTAAATCAGGCCTGTAATCTTCAAACATACTCCCTAGGCCTTGAATCTAAAACCATCTGGACAGTGTGACAGTGTTCTATTTATTACATACAACTGCTTGGATACTGCCAATGCATAAACAGTAATTAAGCACACAAGCCAACCATGCATGCCAGATTTGCTAGAACTATCCTTTGAGTATCTTAGAGTTTCCATGCCAGTGAGCTTATTGAGGCATTGGCTGGTGATTAAACATTAATGATTTATGGTGCAAGCAGGGTTCATTTACTGCTTACTGAAATATGTTTGACAGTATCCTTGTGATTTTTTAAGAAATAATGCTTTCAAAGGTGTTTTTCCTGACTCATTTTCTATACTGTTTTCAGTAAGAATGTGATGTAGAATCTCAGGATAGTTGCTTGTATGTGTGGTTCTCTTGATGTTTTATACTTTGCAACAAGAAAATGGCTTAAATGAAGCAGGAATTGGTAACTGTAACAAAATGTTCTTTTTCCTCTGTTTGAGGGAACTTTCTAAAAATTAATTCCAAAGTCCAATACTGTGGATTCTTAATATTCAACTGCACATCTATACAGGTGGATTTTTCCACCGGTGTTTTTCTCACCCCAACTCCAGGTGACCTTTCTAAGATCTAAATTTAGGGTCTAGCACAGTTTTCACAGGGACATAAAAAAACCTGTGTATATTGGTAATCTGTATAGGAGTCATGAGAAAAGCCTGACACAAACCAGGGACTGAATATTCAATTGATCAGGAGAAAATACCCTGTACTGCAAATGGGAGATAGTGAAACACCATCATTAAGGAGCTATCTGTCATTACTCAATACCAAGGACTATTGTCTAATGTAACAGGTTTATGTGCATAGCAAAATTTCACTGTTAAAGGCAGAAATATTTTTGGTGAACACAACCGTAAGTTTGGAACTATGCTTGTGATGTTTGTCTGGAAATTATATGGGACTAGAGACTTGTTATTGTACGGTTTCAGCATTTATACCAGTAGATAACTGCTTGTGTATGTCAGTGTCAGATGTTCATTCCCTTCACCACACCAATCCTGATTTACTAGCATTTTAAATTCCTCTAGGGAGCTAGGAAAGCTAATTTCAAATTTGCACACTTAATTGTGGGAAGAGAGGCTTGACAACACATGAGAGTGCTGATCAGGGATTCCTGGGTTTCTAATCTTAACTCTAGCATTGAGCAGATCTTGGACCTGAAATAAATCCCAAACTCTCCAACTGAACAAGTAATTTGTAGAGAATTCTTTAAAGCATGTTTTGGTAACTTCTGTGTTGTATTGAGCAAGGTACAGTTTAGTGCCAGTTCCTGATGTATTAGTCTCATATTTCAGAATCACCAGTATGGAGAGGTTAGTACTACAAAAATACAACATATAGAGTTTTGTAGAGTTTTTATTTTCCAGTAACGCCTTATTTACACTCTGGGTCTAGAGACAGATGCTGACTTTCTGTTTGGATTACCTCTAAGTTTCATTAACCGTGCAAAAAGATTACCAGAAAAAATGTACCCCAAAATAAGGCAGTATGGCAGTTTTCCACAGTGCAGACAGGCTAACACAAGTTAAGAAACTCAACCATCCATAGAACTGAACCTGTCAAATAAACAGTAGGCTGTGTTAGTTTTCTCAGACATAAGGTCCCAGATGCAAACTGTAGAAAGATTCCTGAAACAGCTCAGCAACGTTTAGCTCAGAAATTGGAAGCAATACAGCAACGTTAGTGTCATGCCCCAGATAATTATCTCTGCTGAGAGACAAGGGCAAATTAACCTGGAAACAGAATCAAATTAATGCAGTTAATACTGCTTCCAGGATGCAAGCAAATATTTTCTTTCAGTGCTGCACTTTGCCACATGAATACACAAACTCTTTCCGGACTATCTAAGGTAAATTTTATGTGGGACACTATTTCCCCTGTGTAAATGCTGTGAAACTCTGCATCCCTGCTAACAATGCAGGGCTATGCTACGGCTCTAGAGTAGGAGGTAAAGAGTGATCTTTCCATGTGCTAAGTAATTCTGTTAATGACACAACTTAGCCTGTGAGATTCCATATTGAAAAATGTCTTAATTTTACAGAAAACACTGCTGAAGGTGGAACTTGAAACAATTGCCTTGGAGTTTTCTCTTGTAATTTGATTGATTAGTATAATTTGTTTTTCTGAGGAATAAAAGAAAATTGTCTGTAACCACACAGCAACAGAAGTCCTGGCTCCCCCATGGTTTTCTGCCAGTTCATTCCAGGAGGTGGAGGAACTTACCTTGAGAGGTAGGATATAAGCTGTTTGCTGTGGTTGTGAACTTCATCTCATATGCTGACACCACACCGGAAGGATATAGCTGAAAAGTCAGCCTGTGAAGCAAATACTGAACCACAAAGACATTGGATGGGAATTGTCAGCTTATTTTCCCCCTCAGGCTTGCAAATAGCCCCTGGCTAGCTGTCCATTAGCTGTTAGCCGCAAGCTACAACCTTGGGTGACTATCTGCATGGGATTTACTTTGCTGTCTGTTTTAGTTAATTTGAAGTATTGTCCTTCTGTGTTTTTGTTATTTAAGAATACTTTCAAACACTGACATTTTTTCTTTTGTTTTTTCTGCAGTTAATATCTTTTAAGAAAAAAATATCTGCACAGAGCAGAGAGGTACAGGATCACTAAGCAAATGGAATTCAATTACACTGATCTCTATTTAACATGGTTCTCTCCTTTCTGCCCACGTCATCCTCTGCTGGCAGACTGTTCAGTAAATATTTTCTCTGCAGGTCCATGAGTCATCCTCATAGTAAGTCACAGCCAGAGACTCAGGGATAATTGGGAAGTGGGTCAGTGCACTAGTCTCTTCTCTCTGGGGATCAGGGTTAAAAATTTCACCCAGAGGATAAGTCTAGTAGTCTTGTATTGTTACCACATGTTTATACCCCTGAACTGCCACCAGCCTGGTGCCTTTTGTAAGGAAAATCAGTCTCTCAAAGCTGAATTTGGAGTTTGATGAGCACCTGCCTGCATGGTGCATTCAGCTAACTGGCAGACTTATATTCTTAGACAAATTGTTTTCATTTTTAACATGGAAACCTCAATGTTTGTATAAATAAGATATCTATAGATAGTCTCCTCTGGACCTGTCTGGATGCTCTCTGAACATGGCAAGGTGGAGTAACCACAGCCTCTCCAAGTGACCTGTTCCACTCTTTGGCCATCCTCATAATAAAGAATTCATACATTTTATGCAATTGGAATGTCCCTTGCTGCAGCTTGTGTCCACTGACTTTTACTGTGTACCTCTGGAGAAACGGAGCCCTGCCTTCTCTACCCATGAGCTAGTTGAAGAAAGCAATTAGATTCTATCCCTTTTTCCTTTTCCTCTTCATGCTGTGATACCCACTTTTGTTCCCTTCTAGCCTTGCTTTGTTAAATAAACATTAATTTGTTATTAATGAACAAGATATATACCATTTTTACATGCTAAAGCACTAACAGCTGCTTCCCTGCATGAAAGGTAGCTAACTGTCTTTTCCCTCTAGTCTAAGGAAATATTACTGCTTTTTTTTTCAGAACACAGTTGTATTAACATTTCTTATGTCTGGTAAGAAACTAGATGGTGTCTCTGACCATTGTAATATATTATCTCGGAGTCTTCTCCCCTCTAGTCCCTCTAATTTATGGTCTCCTGAAGATGTACATATCAGCAGCCATAGTCCTTACCCTCACCAAGGTGCAGACTTTTTCCTCAGTACATCATTTAATAGCAGCTTCCAGTGTCTTATGCATCTCTTGTAGACACACCTTTCAGAAGAATCTTTCTGTGAAGGACTTTATTACATCTTTCTCTAGCAAGGGTGGTTCATCATCCTAATGTAAACTGCTTTCTTTGCATTCAGTATAGTTTGAGGCAAACATAGATCTATCCCAATCCTTTTTTGATATTTTGGTCCAATCCCTCCACTATATTTCTGTGACAAAGCATAAATCATCTCAGACTTAATGTTAGAAATGTGAGCATTGGGGTGGTCTGGGCATTCAATTTCCTCAGTTTAGACATCCTCTTTCCCATGTGACCACCAAGAAAAACAGCAACCCCCCCCTGTAATTAGGATAACTCCCCTCTTTTTTTCCCCTTTTGAAAGGGCCACACTTTTTTTATGCTCCAGATGACCGTCTTGATTGCTCCAAATTTGAATCAATATAGTTACCCTTCCTAGAGCAACATTAAGCAATACAATGCTTGATTAAACCTTGTTTTCAGTGCAGAATTCAGCCTAAAGAAATGTAATCTTTTAGAACAGTTTACTAAAGAGATGAGAAGAATAGATAGAAAAAAAAAAAAAGGGTTTTCTTTTATGTTATCCTAAGCCTGCACTGAGTTGCACAGCTGACATAAAATTAACAAATATGACTTTGTGTTTTGGACTCCATGCTGAAGTACTCTATTTCCAAAGTCCTTCTGCACTTTCAGTTCAAATAAAGAAATTATATATAAATAATAAATTTTATGTGATTTGTATGGCAATATAAGCAAGAAATGGTTCTGTACAGGAACTGTGTACATTATTACAAAGTTACAGTGAATGTTGTATGTGTGGTTCAGCTTTGAAATGGTAGGATGGTCAGGCCACATTTTTTCAAGCTACAGGCTTTACAAGACCCTTCTGAAAATATTTACCCAGAGTCAGTAGCCTGTAAGTACAGGAATACAAAAATCTGTAAATATTTTTATTTCATAATATCAGGATGGCATTGAAGAAGAGCTTCAGAGCTATGTGAGAAAAACAGACAAGTACTTGTTGAATAGTGTAGGAGGCAGGTGAGGTGGAAAATGGCTTTAAAAGTCTGTGATATGTTATAACACGCTACAGTTTGAAGTCTGAGGAACCAGGCCAAGGTGAGGTTGGGAACCAGGACCAAGAGGTCTGTTACCACTGACACTCTCTCAAGGGCTAAATGGGTGACTAAACCTGTGCTATCTTTGCTGATGTCTTCTCCATACCCCCCAAAAACCTTGTCATTTGGAATCAAGCCCCATGTATCTGATCTTAAAATACAGTCACCTAAATGTTGATAGTGCCTTGAAAATGGAAATATTTTTATTTTCTTTAATTGATTACTAATATACAAGCGGATAGGTTTGAAATGCATTTCAGAATATCCAGCACACAACAAAACACTGCAGTGAGGGTTACTCTTTGTTTGCAGGTTTTTATTATTTAAAAGGGATTTTAAAATGTGTATTTCTCGTAACTTATATATTGGTTTCATGAAGCATAGACCCTAGAATTAGTTGATCTAGGACATAGTAGGTTCAAAGCAGGCAGAATGAGCATATTAATTCAGAAATTTTAGCTGTTAGCTATATTACCACAAATATTGTTATTGTAAGTGTGATGGTAACAATCTAAAAACTTATTTTGGCAAAAAACTGTAGAGAAACAATGACTGTGATCTTGAACCTTGGAAGCACCAAGGACTCAGGAGGTTTCTGAATGAGACATGAAAGATCACTCAGAAAAACAAAGCAAGCAAAAATGGACATGATGCAATGCAGTACACGAGTGGTCATCTTAACATGTCTTTCTCTAGAAGAGATTGATTGTGAATGATTGAAGCTTTAGTCTCTTGTTGTTCCTTTTCTTTAACTGCTTTTCCCATTTCTTTCAATTTTCTTTTTCTTTTTATTTCTGTTTAACTTTGATTGTTTCTCTCCTGCTCATTTAACTATTTGTCAATATTTTCAATGATTTTGTTTAGAAAAAGAAACCAAGAACTTACCTATTTCTTTGAATGCAATCTTTTAGCTAAGTGATAGCATGGCAGACTAGATCCTTCCTGAGTTTGTAGAAGAGATACTCAGTAAGGACCATATTCTTCCATTCTTACTCAAGGTTAGCGTAACCTTTCCTTATACATAATTTCATTCATGTCAGTGGATATGTTAATGAAATTTTGCTCAGTTGCATAAAGATAAAGAAGTCTATCTTTCGCTGGTTTTATTTTAAAAACACTAAAAAATCATTGGATCCAATAAAAATTAGTATAAAGGAAAGCATGCACACATACAGAAAGAAAAAAAAAAAAGTAGAAATCACTGTTAAAAATAGACAGCTCCAAAATCTACAAATTCTCTAAGTAAAGATCATCAATTATCTTTACTTGGCAAATGAAAGGCAATAACAGTAAAATGAGTATGAGCACCAACTGTGATGTGAAATTTAAGGCTCTAAAACTTCATTAAAATCAGACTGGTAATGATGTACCATATGCACTGGGCTGCGTTTGCCTGAGGATCTCCAACCTGTGGCTCATTTCTTCTGTCACACCACCTCTTTATAAGAATGACTCAGAGTGCTTTGTTGAAGTGCTTAGGGGCTGACAAGCAGGGTAGGTGTTTCAGAAATAATCATTTGCTTCATTATACCCTGGTGGATTATAGACATTTTCTGTTTATAGGAGAATCTTAGGCTTTCATTTCTAAAGTTAACTGAAGACATGAAACAAGGCTGTTAACAAGTATTATGACAATTTATATTTTCTGAATAGGCAACTGATTTTTTTATAGCAAGTAAAAGAGGTTTTTTTTTTTAATAGCCTTTTACAGAGATAACTGATAATGAATTTGGATAGTACATTTCTGAGGGATTACAGAAATATATTAACCAGGTAAGATAGATGGGTAGACATCATAGGTGAAGGGCTGCATATTTCATTACCAGCTCTTGAGCAATTTAGTCCCCATGTTCTTATTTTATTATTCTGGTACTTTACTCACTTATTTGTAGCTCACCTTTATAAATTATTCAGGGCCTTTTCCTTTTTCAATACTTTCATATATAGCTCGCATTAATGCCACAGCAAGCTATGGCTATATGTGGAAAGTAAGGCAAGAGCTTTTATATGAACCTTCCACTTATTGTGATTAAAGATAAAATAAAACCCATGCCAAAGAAACATTAAGCTAAATTCTTTATATGTTAAGAAAGTTTAAAAGCTGGTGGTACCGGAGAGATATTAAGTAAGCTGAAATTTATTTGATACCTGGTCATACCCTAGACATTAAAAATTAAACTTCAGAACATACGTGGAAGCAACTCTAAACACTGACATTTAGCAGAGGTGTCCAGATTCTCACAAAAGACAGTCTGGTGCAGAAGCTTAAACTGTCTTCAGCATGTCTGGCAGTCACAGGCACTCAGAATTGCCGAAAAAAGAAAGCAGTGGTGGTTCCTGGGTTGTCTGGTTGGTTCATTTGCTTTCAACATAAGAAACCTGCTGACCAGGCTATTTAGCCAGAGTAGGAAAGCCTGTGTTTAATTCCATTTTCTGAACAAGAAAGTGCCTTAGCCACTTAAGGAAAAGCCCAGGAAGAGTGCATGCAGCTGGTTTTGTAGCGCAGTAAGAGAAAAAAAAGTGACCTTAACTTAAGAGCTAACACTCTGACTTAGGGAAGTATAGAGCCTTATTGGAGATAGGACCATCTATAAGATCACCTTTCATTTGTCATGTAATAAAATGATTAGTGAATGCATTTTATTGTTGCAGAAGTATTTTACCGCGTTTCAAGTTTTCTGAATATTATAAAAAGGATTTAAACATACTTTTCACAATTTTTTTCAGGTTGGCTGTGGTATTTCAACAAATAAAATCTAACCTTTTACTGAAAAAATAAATTTCTGATTAAGTTTTGGTACGTTTGCGATCACTTGGCATAAAAGGGACACAACAGATGAATAAATAATTCAATGTATAGTGTAGTGTTACTGGTGTCTGACCTTGTACTTTGAACTGAATAACCACTGGTAAAAAAAAACCCCGAACTATACTATAGGATGACAGTAAAGTATCATTGGACTTCTTATTTTCCAGTTAGAGTTTTTTAGCCTTCTAGAAAAATCTTTACCAGAAGGGGCTTATTAAAAGTTAATATATTTTTAATTCTGAAATATTTTAATTAAGCCTTTGAGTAGCTTCATACTTTCTTATATCTTTCTGCATCAGTTCAGGGTTTAGAGAAAATAATGGAGTACAAAATATTAATATTTTCTTGAGGAGTGCATGCAAGCAATGGTGGAATGTCTTTTGCATTTATTTCACTTTCCTGGCTAGTTAAAAGTAAGTTGGTCAAAGAAATAAAAAAATAGTAATGAGTATTTATATTTCAAATACATTCACAACACTTTTAGAAAATTATTAAACAAATTCTATTCATGAAAATCAATTTTTCATGATAGTCTGTGCCTGTTTTGTGATTGCTGCCATGGAGTTTAGCATTACCCAGCTGGCTAGAAACTCAGCCAGCTAGAAATCTGGAGCTCAGACTGAGGGACCTCTATTATGAGTACAGTTAGATTGGATACCGAGGGACTACATTTCTGCATTTGCTGCATAAACACAGAATTACCCCAAATGGAGTTCTGTTAAAACAGGAAGAGAAGCTGTTCCTAAAAGCTGAAGTTATATGGTGAAGGAAAATAAACATCATACAATTCTTTGTAGTTAATACTATAGTGAAAATGTAGAAGTGCACTTATGACTGAAGTCTTGAATTTCTTTGCTTGGAACATCCAAGACACTAGTTTAAATAGTCAATAAATTATAACCATCGTAACCTAGTTTTAGATTCTTTGACTGGAAAAATGTTAAGTATGTTAAGTGTTAAATGTTAAGCGAAATTCTAGTTCCACTGGCAGTTACCAGCTGAGCTCTAGGTATAGGAAGAAGTTGCTGCAGTTGTAAATGTACTTTGGATTAATATTTGCACAGCATAATGCTCAGTATTCATGTAGTTGACTTGAGTGAGACCATCATCCTCAGTGCTGTCACTTGAGTTCCCTGGGTTAAGCACATGTAAATTGTTGACTGGCTATTTTCAAGATGTAATAATGTTTATAGGCTGGGTTTATATTCTTTAGGAAAGCAAAGTAGGTGTCATCCATTTTCCAGTATACCGAAGGCTGAAGAAGAGACTATTCCTGATTTGTTTGATGTTCCATTTTTATCGGACACTGTGTCTTTTTAAACTTGTGCACCCTTTCTGTGAAATGTAGAGTTTCACGTTAAGTCATGTGAAATCAAGAACAATGCTTCTCTTTTTAATCAAGATGATTTGGTAGCCTTATCTGACTATAGCTTCACCTTTGTTCTGTTCTGTATTCCCAAATTTAAAAAAAAAAAAAAAAAAAAAAAAAAGAGGACTTCTTATATTTTTTCCTCCAGTGTTGATTCCACAATCTTAGTAAGCATTTGGCACTGAGATCCGTTGGAGACAGGATGTCGTAATAGCTGGACCTAGAGTTTTGTCCAGAGTAATGAATATTTTATCTCCAGGGCACTATGACTAACAGCATGAATAAATGCAAGTCAGCATCATATAAGCTGCACTTCTGGGAACATTAGTAAAAATCTTGTATATGACATTATTCCAACAGAAAAAAAAAAGGTTGAAATAGTTAAAATAAGAATGAAGACACAATTTTTACATAAATACATTCCTTTATTTGGTCTTCCTTTTCTTAATGGCTTTAATAGGATTGCTCCGTTATAAAGAAACATAATCCTTCTAAAAATGTTATTTCCTTAATGACTTAATAACATTGTTCAGTTGCTAATAGACAGCATCATGACACAGCTTCTATATGTATTAAAAGCCCTGGTAATGTACATTTTTACTGCTTACATATAATGGCTTAAATGACAGCATCTTAGAAAATTACTGGAGGCAAATTTTAACAACATTTCATGGCAGGGTTTCTATTGCTTATAGTATATCCATCATTTAACAAGGATGCATAGGAAATATTCATTAATTCTTCAATTAATTGATTGATTAACTTTCAAACATAGGATCCATTTCTGAGCAGCTGCACACTATAAAAGTATTGATCCCATGACTAAAACGATTCTGCTTGAAGCAAATAGTCTTGAAATGGAATCACTGTATTTTTTTTTCTTCTGACAATAATCTATGGTCTCAGGAAAAAATACATTAACTCTCATATCTGCTGTAAACAGATATTTTAGTTTTTGTTATGCATTTCAAATGCTGAAGAAGTTTAATGACTGAATAGGTAATCAAAGAACATCACTTTGGGGCTGCAAAATATTCCATGAAACATTCAGTATTATTATTAAAAAAAAAAGTAAGTTAACTAGGATGGGTATATCATTAAATGCCCGTGTAGTATTTTAAATAGTAAATTGCTAAAATTTCAGTATTTAGATCAATATGCACTTGAGATTGGGAAGCTGATCCATCTGGGTTACTATGTGGCAATAACTTTCTTGGGAGAAACCCTGCTTAGCAAAGAACAGTGAGTTTTTTAACTCATCTCATATATCATTTTGACAATAAACAATACAAGTTGTGTCCCAACTTGCAAAATTCACTTCCAGATCTGGAACTGCATCTCACCAGTTTTGGAAAACTCATATTGCTAATTGTTTTCTTCCTTATTATAAACAGAAGAGTAAGCTCTCTATAAAATATAGTTTCTACCAAATGACCAGAATACAGAGCTGTTTGGTTTCATCTTTTTTGTTCATCCTCTTCTCAAATATAAAATCAACAGCCACTATCCCTGTGAACAAATGTCACTTCAGAATGTAGTACAAATCACTGATGCCTATCCATTGCCTCATGTGGGATATTATTATGTCTTGGGGATAGCACAAATCAGAGCTTCTCTTCTCTAGAATATGAAAGATAGACTTACACTATGTGTCATCAATCCAGAAAAAAAGATAGTTTGATCAGCTGGGGGAAAATATATTTACCTAGTAAATATAACTTTATAGGCAGATCTTCAATGTTGTCTACTTTAAAATGAGGCCCCAAAGAATATCTGTCTCCAAACAATCAGATGCCAAGAGGAACCAATAGATTTGGTTTTACCTTTTGTAGGTAACAGGCCATCCATTTTCACCCATTTTTGCCTGCAGAGCCTAACAAATTGATTGGATAAAACCTCTTCCCTCAGACTGGTTCATTACCCAAATGGAACACATTGTGGTACAGAGGATCCTCTGCTTCCCAGTACCGTTTTTTTCAAGTGTTAATCATTATTCTCACTGTTCCCTCTCAATATTAATATAGGAAATAAGGTTATAAAATTCTGGCTTATTTCTAGCTGGAATTTTTTTAGCTTTGCCCCTAGACACTAGTTTGGTTTTTAAACTGTATTTTCTTTGCTAGACCAAAAAGTCCATTAGAACCTATTGGTTTTCTTCTGCAACTGTCCTTACTCAGGATAGTAAATTTACATGTCATTGTTTTGGATAAAGTAGGGGTTCTTCTTAAGCTTATTATGGTACAGCAAGGTATCGTCTCCAGCTGTTGATATGTTCTGTGTACTTTTTTCACAGACTCTGGGATTTCAACATCTGTCAGTAAATGTAAATATCAAGACTGGGTGATATTCCCTCATTAACTTTGCCAGTGCCAAAACCAGACAAAAACCCAATTCCCTAATTCTACATCCCTGTTGTGCCTCTTTCTACCCCTACCTTGTCACAGTACCACGCTGGAAGTTGATAAGCAATTACTTTCAAACAAACAAACAAACAAACAAAGACATTAAATGAGACTGTGCCTTGGATCAGCATCCTCAGCCTCTTCTCTGATGAAGTAGAAAACTGGTCTACCTAACTTACAAAAGCTTTCCCAGTATGTCAACCATTATGACATGTATTTGCAGTTGTTGCATGTATCAAAGGTTGAGTGAGTCATGGGTAGCTTTGGAGTAGCACAAACATGGCAAGAAATGTGACAGCTGTCTTAATCTAGGCAAAGGTCATCTCAGCTTTACTAGATCTTTGAATGATGTCAGCACCGTACACAGTTAAACAAAAAACAGCAAAACCTCATATTTTTCCAGGCATTCATTGTTCTTTGTACCTTCTTGCAACAGCTGTGATCAGTTTAACACAGTAAAAGGAAAGACATTTAGATAAGCAGTTTCTTAGGAAAGCCATGAATATTCCAATGGAAATAACTCACCAAAAGATAAATGTTTATAACTGCCATGTTTCTGTGCTTATTGTGGCATCAATATGGCACAAACCTCTCTGTTTTCTCCTTATCTCTGAAGCAAATTTGGGCACACCTACTTTTTCTCCCAGGATCCACTGCACACTTGATTGGATAATATAAGCAAGTGCATCCAATTTGCTTTTGAAAAGAGTGATGCACACTGTTTTACAACATGACTTTCCTACCTTCCTTTTCCCCATGTATTTCTTCTAAAATCCACCAAAATAATGGATAGTACTTAGGCAAGTAGAAGATTCACAGGAGAAAACACAAAAACTGCTTAGATTTTATGGCTTACTTTTTTTTTCCAAAAACATACAAATGAAAATAACTTTTGTAGACTAACTTTTCTTTCATTTTCCAGTACAAACTGAATGGCACTTTCATAAACATTGTTAAAAAGCTCTATTATATATTTGTGTCTAAGTTGTCTCTAAATGGGACTAAAATGTACTTCATAGCAATGGAAAGTTCGATTTGGCTGGTCATTTCTATCTGGATAGGTACTAGAGATGATACAGAGAATGAGAGCAACATGGAGAATTAAAGTTGTTCATTTATCCTTAAAACAAGATTCATTATATACCATTCCATCCTTTGGATGAGTTCACACATTGGCTTTCATTGTACAAAATTATCTGAACATTGTACAGTAAACTAACTAAACAGCCCACATAGACACCCACAAGCAAGATTAATAATATCTTCCCTAACCTTCCTGTCTTCCCTTTGTGAGAGAATCTAAAAAAACCCAATCCTAGATATTCTTCACTTTTGCTTTGAGAGCTTCCCAGAAAAAAATTCAGTCTGAGAGAGGGTGGACAAGCAGGTGAAGACTAACTTAGTACATTCTCAGTTGCCAGTGTTCTCTAATAGACCATAGTATTTTTCCATGGGCATGGATGTCTTGACATTAAGTCTTACCACCTCCCCTTGCCAACCCCAGCCTCTTGATTCTTGTGCAGTCCTTACACTAACCAAATGTGGGTCTGGGGAAACCAGCATTGTCATTCCTGCACCTAAAGATTTTCCTATGGTGCAGCTGTAACAGTTGAAACACAGGTAAAGTACCTAAGGAACTCCTGATAACCAAAGCCATCAGTTGGTCAAAAAAGAAACAGCACTGCTTAACACACACACTCACAGATACACACAAATGGATGTTAATGCAAGCATTTCTTAGTATGTCCTGATGAAGGAGACATCAGGCCTCTGGCAGATTACTGAACTAACTGGACTATACAACAAGACTAGAAGCCAAACTAAAAGTCAGAATATAATTTCTGTGAATATAGTTTCTGTGTGACTCCTCGTTTCATGCCTTCCATTTTATATAGATCTATGTATTATTTACCTTTTAGGCAGCTATAAGTAGTCATAATATTTTATTTTTATCTAATTTCTATGTGCTCACCTAGGCTGATTGAATTAATTGCCTTTTTTAAAGCAAACTTTACACATGATGCCTTAAATTAAAATCTAAGATTCAACTCTATAGCACTGCAGAAAACTGATTTAATGATTCCTCTCATTAAGGAGGAGAGGTACCAGTTTGGGAGGGGAAGTAACAGTTTGGAGAGCTCTTAGATGTTGAAGATACTAAGTCAATTGTCACCATGGTATGTCAGAGGCAATTAAGAAACAAGTGAGGGAAGGAGCTGTAAATTAGAGATAAGAATGAGCCCAACTCCACAGTACAAATCTCTTAGTAGGCAAAAGTTAGCTTGCCTTAAGCTACAATAGCTCATGCTGATCCCAGTACTTCCTGTTTTCTTGGAAAGAAATGTACTGTACATTTAATGGGAAGGTGATCCTGCTCCTGAGGAGACTTACTGAGGTGCATACTTGTGAGTATATGGGAAGTCTATGAACCTAGATGCCATAGACAAGATGATGATTTAAAATCACCTATTCCTTCATGTAAAAAGGGATTTCTTCAGTTAGAAAAAAAAAAAAAAAAGCACATTCTAGGTTTATAGAAAAGGAACTATCTGTCTAGGGTGGCATGCCAAGGGTAAAAAAATAATCCTGGGTTTTGATCTTTTCTTTGTCATGGAAATGAAAAATGCACCGTATCTAGCGCAATGGCTAATGCTGATGAAGAAGGGGGATAGGTAGGTCCTCTGGGAAATGATAGCTGAAAGCCTTTTCTCTTCCGTGCATGTCCAACATCAAGCCCATCCTTTGTGGGTCTCCACAATCCTTTCTCTGTTTTCTCCTGTTCTAATTTTACTCCTTTTGCCTTTCCATGGTAGCAGCAGTCAGACTTTTGATCCTTATCCAGGGGAAGGTAAAATTAGTCCATCTGGCTAAGAAGTCTCAGGCCAGCCCTGATGAAAGTTGCATGTTCTATTACAATTCAACATCAAAACACAATGCCTATTATTTTCTCATAGGCTACAATTGTCTTTTCTCATCTGAGCCTAAGGAAATATTTTCTTGAAATCCCATGAAAAATGAGCAAGCAAAATTGGCACAGAAACTGATCATACTGTGAGTGGCCAAGAGTAATTTGCTTTTTTTTTATCATTGTTTTATAACATAATTTTGGTTTATAACAGATAATAGCTTGCTGTGTTTTATTGAAGCAAATATTCAGATTAAAAGGAGGATAGAATCACATCTATGCTTACACTAGTCTGGATAAAATTTGACGGTTATCAAACTTGCTTCTAGGAGATATGAAGTCATAATCAGCTAACATCAAGCAGAGATGCTGAAACAAAGAAACACACATTGCAATATCTGAGGTATTGTGCATCCATGGTGAAACAGTGAACGGAAATATGTATTGAAAGCATGTGAGCTCATATACACATCAAATACGCTTTATGTTGAAACATTTTGCCCAGGCTTCTCTAAGGGAGAGAGAATTAGCTTATAAAGAACACAGTGATATATACTGTGGTTTCATATTTCAGGAGTTAAGTTTCCTTTATAATGCAGTGATATCTCACTCTCCTCTTTTTATTCAGAAATGCTGGCTAAAAGTTGCTGCAGGCGTGAGACTTAACAGGCTGTTCATAATGACTGACAAGTTCCAGCTGGAACACAGAAAAAGGTAATGGAGCACAAACATAATAAGCCTTAAGTAAAGAAATAACTTCCCTTTTTTCGAGATTAGAGTGGGTGAGGTGGTTACTGCTTTGGAAATGAAATGAGACAGTAAATGTAAAATAGAATCTTATGATATTTTTATTTGATTATTCATTACAAGACAGAAAAGGCAATAAACACATCCATATGAATCTGTTATTTGGTCACTAGCAACTAAATGTAAATTTTGAATTTTAAAGGAAAAGGAGCATACATTACTGTCAAGGGTAACTTCCACTGAAATTAGTTCTTTCAGACTTAAGTCTGTATCTTTTCCTTAGTAAATGTAATTTCACCTTTACTTCTGTGATATTTTTTCATGAAAAGCCATTTCTTATATTTACAGTCCTTTGCAAACAAAAGAGCTTTCAATTCTTATAAATCTGATGACTGCTTTTATCCTCTTCATCCAGATTTTTCTGAAGGAAGTTAATAGAGGTCATCTAGATAAATGATTACCCCGCAAAATTGGAGGACCTTTTGATCAGTAAATAAAGCTGGAGAGAGAGAGATGTTAAGGGGAATTCTAACCAGATTATGGAACCATGTTATCAGAAGGCAGCATCCTGTGTGGCTCAGGCTTGAACCACAGCTTTACTATAAACTTTGTGTAAAAACAATACATAGATAAATTATTCCGGGAGCTCATCATGGCACATAATTGCTGCAATATAGATAAAAATTATATGACATGTAATTTATCTGTAGGGTTTTTTTTGTATTATTTACAGTGGTAACTAGAAACCAAAACTCCATTTTACTAAACCCTGTAAAAAGTGATGTCTAAGGAACCCATTTGTATGAGTCTGACTAATCTCAAAAGGGCATTAATGGGAAATATTTTTAGAGAAAAGACTAAAAAAATATAGTTATATGCAATGTGAAAAATGCTATAGTTTTTCCTTCCACACAACTAATTAATTTCCAAATTTCAGTAATTCTCCATAGAACTTTTTTCTTTGTTAATTATCACGCTGCTGTATTTTTCTATTTCTTTTGCTTCAAGTGACACCTTTTTCGTTAAGGGACCAAACATAGGCTACTTAACTTTAAAGACCACTCACTGACTAGTTGTTAGGTCCTAATCAATGTCAGAAAGTCATCACCTCCATGATGATGGCCATATGTGTTCACTAATACAGTTTCAAGGCCTGCACCTTCATGCTTTCTCCATCAGCACCTAAACAGTGTGTGTGTGTGTTGTATCGTCATCCTCCGCTCTAATCCTCCCCTGATCTTTTTTGGCTAATACCATATTCCTTCATGCTACATCATCCCTTTGGCCTGTGCTTGCATTTGAGATTGAGTTCACAGTGTCTGGCTTTCCTAGTAATCATAGAATCATTTAGGTTGGAAAAGACCTGTAAGATCATCAAGTCTAACCGTTAACCTAACCCTGCCATCCCACCACTAAACCATGTCCCTAAGCACCTCATCTACTCTTCTATTAAATACCTCCAGGGATGGGGACTTGACCACCTCTCTGGGCAGCCCATTCCAGAGCCTGACAACCCTTTCTGTGAAGAAATTTTTCCTAATGTCTAAATCCTCTACCTGAATGATCTTAGACTATCAGCTCTTTGATGGACTCTTTATGTTCTGCATTTGTACAGTGTCATGATAATAAAATAGAAGAAAGCTAATGGAGATGACACAAATATGCTCAGTGAAGTAAATCAGGACAACAGAGCTTCCAGAAACATTTTGCATAACATAAATGATAAAACATGCAGTTTGTCAAGACCAAAGAAGGAAAAGGCATCAGTAGTCAAGATACCTGAGAATGTATAGTTCTTTATGTTTCTTTGGTAAAGTACAGCTTCACTTTTTAATGCTTTCATTACTTCTGCAAGGCAGCACTCTCATGGATGTGTCCTTCTTTTGTTTCATGCCTGCTCTTGCTGTGTACGATGTACTCCCTGTGAACAGGAAGATATGTGGATGATTCAGTCAGCAGAATTCTCTGTGCAATTTACATTTGAACCATAGTTTTGCTACAAACTCTGTGTAAAAACAGTGCATAGATGCACTACTCCAGGAACGCATAATAGATTGAGCTAAACCTACAAAAGCATCTAATTTCTTTTAGCTAGAAAGAGATCTTCCAGCTGCATACTTACGACTGAGCATGCCCTCAAGATATGAATGCAGATCACTCCTAGTTTCTTTGCCTGCATCTTACCAATTGCTATTTCAAAAGCAAGATATTTAGAGCATGCTGGTCAGGAAAAAAAAAAACCCTGAAAACTCACCAGAAGTGTTTTGCTTTTGGTTTTTTTTTTTGTAAAAAAAAAAAAAAAAAAAGGAGCTAATATTTTCTTTAAAGTCTGAAGCAAGCATTTATTTAACCTTGCTCAAAGTATGCATACAGACCATGTAAGCAATGCTCATACCATGTTCACGGGGCAGAAAAGGAGGAGAAAGAGTAGATAATGTAAACCAAAATGTTAGTCAGGTAAATAATACATTATTGGAAAATGCTTAGACATAGTCCTTAATGATGGTTATGCACGTTAAGACACCTTTTCTACCAAGTTGAACAAAACACAGTATAATAGGGTAGCTTTATGCAGGGGGCTAACACAGGGGACTAAGAATCTCTGTCTTGTCCTATGTGTTCAGTCATTAATAAAGTCTCAATCAAGTGCTCAAAGTGTTTCAGGCACTATGAAGAATATTTCATAACAGCTAGTTCTGATGAAATCACATTCATTTTGAAGGTACTGCTTATTAGAATGATGTGCGGTGTCCCAAATGTATATCCTCTGTACAGAAGGTTTAAGATCATTCATCTACTGTTTTATAGAGAAAGGCAGGTATCTCATGTTAGAAGGATGAGAAAGGCAGGTCTTTCACTTGGCTTAGAAAATGCTGCATTCTGTTGTTGGCATTTCAATAAGAAAGATGTGAAGATGCTGGTAGAATTTCAGAGGAAAACAAATATGACTAAGGAGTTTCCTCATTTCCAATGAGGAAATACTAGAACTAAATATGTCTAATTTGGTCAAGTGATGACACAATGGAAGAACATCTTAACTGTGTTTAAGTTTTCGGAATTAGAAATTCCAATTGGAAAGAAATACAGTTTTAAAAGGGAAACAAAGTAACTAAGGTTACTGGGATGTCAATGAGTAAAGAAAAATTTAGGAAAAAATAAAATATCTATATAAAGATACATTTAATTAAAAAAATGGATTCAGTTATGTTATCAAGATATAAAAATTGTGAAATGTGAATTACAGGCGTGATACTGTTCCTTCTCTAGGACTTTGACATACATAGAACATAGTTGCACGGAAACATATTTGTCTCATTCTGGGAATGCTATAATTGGGTGGTCTGGATTGGAACATAGCTAAAATGAAGCTACGGTTATTCAGAAAGAGATCTGCTGCATGAGGACAAATACACAGATTACTCAGAAAAATGTTTGCTATCCAAAGTAGCTCTGTTCCCTGTTTCTCCATTTGAGAAACATCTGAAGGATGAAATCCTGAGTTGTGGAAGTTTGCTTCTACAAGTAGAGTTCTAGTTGCCCTTCCAGAGCAGAACTTTAGTTAAAGGCATAAGAGAATATTCAGTACTGCAAAATATATGCATCTGACAGAACACATTGCAGGGTAGCAATACTTGAATATTAGGAGCAGTCTAGTTGCAGTAACACAGGTCCCTGTGAGGGCAAATTTATCCTGCAGATAAATTAACCATTACAGAGTGTCACCATCATTGCAAGCTTCATAGAGCTGAGCTAGCTAGGTGTAATTAAACTAAATCTATGCTTGAATGAAAAGCTGGGACATTCTTCATTCTTTGAGGGAGAAATTTCAGAACATTTTCCTTGTCATTTC
>NW_009258952.1:326838-402715 GCF_000687185.1 Egretta garzetta
AGTTTCAGATCTGTGATATTGATTCATTTGCTTCCTTTGAAATACAGCCTAACAAAATTGGGTAAAAGATACCTTAAAATGCTGACTTTTTCCCTCTGTAAAAGCATATAAAATAGGTAGCAAGATTCAACTTGTATTCAGTTATTGATATGTTTAGTAGCAATGTGAAAACATAAATATGCTAAATAGAATTTCCTGTTGCTAATTATCTTCTGTTCTTTTTCTTACAGTATTAATATGTGAAAAAAATGTCTAAAAAGTTCCATTGGTGTTCGGAAAAAGCTATTTCTTTCTTGACTTACTAAATGGCATTTTGTCCCTGTGGTGTTCTGACATTATATCAGATTAATTCCAATTTGCCAAAAGTTCTGAAATGGAAGTCCTAAAATACATCTAAAAATCATTCTACTACTGATTTTTTGTTCTTCAGTCAAATTTGCCACAGCACTGAATTAAGCATAACAGGCTTTATTGCATATTTGCTGTTTGTTTTTTCATATAAATAGAAAACTGGCCAGCTTGGGGCTAGTCTGCATGGAGATGATATGAAACATTAATGTGAAGCAGTGGAAGCCATGATGATACAGTCCATAAGTTATTTAGGTTAACGCTATCACTTCCAACCACATGAGTGTTTTTAGTTAGAAATAGTCATATGGGAGTACTGTATATCTTAATTATTCTCCTCTTGTTTTTTTGGGGAGGAGGGGTGCTGAGAGGTTTCACTTAATTTCCAAGAACATTCTATTCCATTAAATTTCCACACACAGTCAAATCCTAAATTCCTTAAGAAAACCAAAGCAGGACTATTTTGTCACATTTAAAATTTTCTATTTGCAAAAGCAGCCTTCACTGGCAAAGAAGAGATTAAAATTCTATCCATCACAGCTGGTTTATGGCTGGAATATAAATGTGTTGCTTATGTGTGTTCCTTGCAGTCCATTGAAGAGTAATGTAAAAGCTGCTATCATGTCTAGTCTGTGGTATAGAGGTTCATTCACAAACTTACAGAGAATACTGAGTCTGGATCCTCTATAAAATTATTTTTCCAATAAATTTGCACTTACAAGTAAATAAAGTAATTGTAAATGAAACATCATCACACAAATATTTGGGTTTTTTCTCCTCAATAAATTGATTTCTCTGCTTTATGTTTCATATATTTAAAATGTAAAGTGAAATGTAATGGATTAAGAATTTATTGAATTTGGAAAACTCTGACAATGACCTACCACCCTATGATTTAGAGAGAACTGGCTGGATGGCAATTACTTTCTAATACATGCTTGTTTTCGTAGTAAATTGAAAATAAACACATAATAATTAAAAAAAAAAAAGTGGGTGAGCAAGTCAACTGAATTTGAAGTGTGAATATATGGACATGGTAAGGTAGCTAAAGTGTTTTTCTTGTAGACATGGAAGTAGTATATATAAAAAAATGAGGAATTTATTAGTTAAGTGTCTGGATGTGTTGTCTATTGTTATCAATTTCTATGCAAATGCTTGGATAGAAGCAAGGATAAGTAGGGTATTTGGAGATCAATCTTACTTTTACTGCATATCATAACAAAACTTAGATTAATTTCAAATGACCACAAGATCAGACTCTGGAAAAATACCAGTAAAGCATCCAGCATGACCAGCCAGACAAAGATTACTGAGATGAAGGGGAATCTGAAAGTTTCTAAGAAGCCCGGTTATGAGGGTATATATCTTACAGGTTCCAAATACTTGTAGTCTGACTCATCTTTCCTCTAAACACCTTCCCAGAGAGTATTACCAAAGTTTTCCTAGAATCCAACAATGATGTCACACAAACCCTTCACAGAGATAGGAATAACAGGGGAGGGAGAGAGTACCCAGCAGCCCTGTGAGGAAGTGGTGGACAGGGTTGATGAGGAAAGGGCATGGAGTGATGTGAGAAACAAAGAGGAACACAAAATCAACAAAACAGGGCTTCAGCAGGTTCACCTCAAGCATTTTCACGTCAGCAAGAAAGTGGCTACTATGCGCCATTATGAAAAAAACAGCCAGATAATTTTCTGGGAAACGAGCATGCTGAGGTGCCTCTCTGAAGTGTCTGTACACTAATGCACACAGTGTGGGGAATAAACAGTAGGAGTTAGAGATATGTGTGCAGTTCCAGGGCTACGATCTTGTTGGGATCACGGAGACATGGTGGGATGGCTTGCATCCCAGCTTGGAGTGCTGCAATGACAGCATGCAATACAGGCTCCATAGGAAGGATGGGATGAGGAAGTGGGGTTGCTGTTTACCATGACAAAACAGCTGGAGTGCATGGAACTCTGCCTGGGGATGGATAATGAGCCAGCTGAAAGCTGAGAGCCACTGAAAGAACTTTTTGAAGAGTTGGCCTACAGAATGAAATGATTGTACATAAAATAGAAGTGATGTTGAAAGAAACAGATACAAAGCAGTTACCAAGTTCTGCATAGACATAAAGTAATACGTTCAATACAGAAGTATTAGAATATGACAGATAATGCAACCAAAGGAAGTAAGAAAAGATTGCCTGTACATATTCAGAAGAAAAACAGCATTGGGAAAAGACAGAAACTCTAGGAAATGCAGTAGGTAAGAAGTAAATAAAAAAACTTTAAAGACTGAATTTTTAAATAGCTATTTTTACTTGGTTTTCTCTTTAAAAATTATGAAGAAATGAGAGAATATTATGCAAGAAGCAGAAACAGTGATTAATGACAATAGCTGGAAAGACTGAGACCAAAGAGTAAACAGAGTATCTGACCGCATGCTGTTTGAACAGTGAATAATTCATAGAAAACAATCAGGATCCCACTGCTGTGAAAATTATTTTAGGATCCACCTCTTGCAGTAGGATATTGTCCCAGTAGCTAATTTTTAAAGTTAAGTTTACAGTTCTCTTGACAAAAGAAATGTCAGAAACTGTGTAAAAGAAATAGAGTGAGTGGTAAAATTACAGGACCAATAGGACTGAGAGGTGTAAATTGCCCTGCTCCTCACTCCTTTCAGAGTAAGAACTCTGAAAACTAAGGCAGGTATGTTAAATGCCAGCTGTTAACTATTCATTTTCTGAAGTTTCCTTTAGTCGCGACATCCAATTAATGTGACTGCACAGTCCCGAAATATTTGTCCATAAAGCATCAACTGCCCAGAGGTCATCAGCAAGTAAAACTTCAACTTTCCTATTATAGCTGATCTATGAAAAAAGTTCTCTGTGGCAGATACAAAGAAAGAATGTGGAACTCAAGGCAAAATTATGTGACAAATTTCTATGGCCCAGATTTTTAGAGAGTGGTATAAGAATATTTGATTGACATCTTTCAGAAAGTCTTCATGTAGCTTCTCTTATGCACACAGACATATATATGCATGTATGCATACATATTTACCCCCCCCCCCCCCCCGCTTTTGCTTTCATACTAGCACATCCCTGTAAAGTTTTACTAGTAAAAGTGTTCCGCTATAGATCTGCTTTGACTAATGCCATTAAAGCATAGAAGACTCTAACTTATATTAGAACACAGACCTATGGTTCAAGAGTAACAAAAATCTTTAAATAAAGCAATACCACTCTGCCATTTGGCAAGGTGACTGATAAAAAAACATGGAAGGCTGTGTCTATTGATTTCACTAGTGCCTGCATCTCTTATTAGAGAAGCATTCCCTTTTGGTTTATTCTTGTATGTATGGTAGCCTTTTATAGGGGATGCTTTATTTCAAAATCTAAACAATAGGGAGAGGAAAGGTATAGGCATCTTTGTTGATGAATGACAATAGATCCACCCCTCTCCAGGAAAAATGTGAAATGTTAATTTGCAATGCACTTAACTTATTTATTGGCGAATAAAAACAACAACTATGCAGTGTTTCAATCGCACAGTGAATGATTAACATTTAATCTAATCTCATTTTAAATCATTTGTATAGATTAGTTTCTATGAGATTCATTCACCTGCCCTTATGCTAGTCATTTTAAAAATAACTTGCTGCTTGTCACTCTACTAACTAATGAATTCTCATCAGTTCTGTATTCCTTTGAGAGTTATTTTGAAATGCAATCTGTTAAGTGAAATATATGTTCCTGATTAAAAAAAATGCACATGAGAATATGAATTCTAAAATCATGGTGTCAGTTTTTAGAACCGAGCCTTGCAAAACTTTTCCTGCCACTAGTGAGTAGTCATCTGGTTTTTCCAGGTTTCTTGTGGTCCTTCCCACCCCTCTGGACCTCTTGCCAGCTAGCCACCAACAGCTGGCACAAGAATATTTCCTCTCTGTTTGGTGCCCTTTTTGGTGCCCCCATCATTTAGCCCTTGCTACATGTAGTTCTAAACATATTTTGTCTGGGAACAAAGCTATACATCTTGAAGAAGCTCCAGGTGTTACAGACCCAGGAGAGTGCTGCTTCAAAAGACAAAGTGTCCTGAGTTTCTTAGTGTCCTCACTAAACTTGTTTTTCTTTGAAAACAGACTCATTGAGACTTTTTATCATCTAATTGCTTATGGCCTGAAATATGAAGAACTGAACATGTTATTTAACAGTTTCAAAATTCCGGAACAGAGAAGGACACAGTCACTCAGATGCCAATGGTTTCAGCCATGACCAGTGAACATGAGAGGGTCCTGCTAATTTTTTAGACTTCACCTGTATTGGCTGTTAATTGTAAATTGGGTAAGCAGTGATGGACTGCTTGATAAACTGCCTGCAGAAAAGAAGAGGCAGAAGAACACATCAAACTGGTGCATTCTAGAAGCAACAGAAAAAACTAAATCAGAGTTTAGTGGCTAATTTTTCACCATTACCATCATTAGAGTCAGGATAAAGCTCATAAAACAGCCATGTCTATATTATAAATTGTCACGCTCAAGTTTAGGTCAGGCATCAGTAGATTTGATTCCCAGATGTCCAAAGAAAGCAAATAAAACTTCCAGTGTCCCACGTCTGAAAAGTTTCAAAATCTTGATTTAGTCCTGGAGATCCAAGGATTCCTCTAAATAAAAGTGTACTAAATTTAGGATGCTGAAGTTATAAACAGTTGCTTTTCACATTATAATCCAGAATCACAGGTGATTTAGCCAGAAAGCAGACCCACTGTTTAATAAACTTTTTCTTTTAATCATGTAATTAATTCTCATTTTTCTTTGGATCAGGCCTAGCCTACCCTTTTTCATTGTTTGGTTCACTCCATATTTCAGTCTCCTGAGTCAGACTCCTTGTGCTAATCACACAGAGGAGGGCTGCAGCTGACCTAAAGTAATACACATTTATTGAAGGCAGCACAGGTATGCTACTTTGCGTCAATTACAGGTCAGATCCTGTGTTCAGAAGACAGTGAATAGGCACTCATTCATGAAATTACCTTCAATGTATTAACATAAATGCAAGTGACTGGGATATGAGTACTGTCCTGAGCGCTCAATGTAACCATCCCTACCCACTCTGATTTCCCAGGCCTGAGCACTCTGGGTTTCACATTGGTTTAAGTTGAGACTACTGTAGTAATCAATTCTCTTCCTGCCTTATAGCTTCATCTCTAACTATGTGCTCCTAAATCTTTCTTGTATGTAACCTGAGTGGTTTATTTGATACCTTCGTGAAGCTCATCACAAGCAAGGAGAAAAGTAATCCAGCAACAAAATAAGTGAGTTGTCTTCCTACTGGCTCAGTGAGCTGAGCTCACTCATCAAAGGGTGAGATGTGTTCTGATGTTGGCACGAGTAAGGAAGAAGGCATTTAGGGAGGCAGCATAGCAGAATCATATTCTGAGTTTATAATGCATCAATGCATATATTTTTTCTTTACTATGCTATATTAAGATTAGCTCAATATAACCAGGATGATGTTTATGTAAATGCATTTCACATGATCATTTCATGTTGTCAGTGACTAAATTTGTTCATCAGTTTAATGTTTTGTATTTTCTACATGTAGTCATCCTAATTTCATTAGGTATTTTACCTGTGTGATGTGCAAATCCAGACAGAAGGCATTTTGGTGGAGATAGAAAAAGAGTAACAGACTACGTGGGGACACCTGCTTTCTTTAGGTTTATCTTACATCATTTTTCTGGATTGTCTGCTTCAAAAATCCTGCCATCTTCAAAAGTAAGGGAAGTATGTTTGCTGTAATCAGTACTGTTCCACTATTAAGAGAGAGACCCAGACATGTACCTTTGATAGTAACAGATTCTGGCATCTTTTTACTGTAGTTAGTCCCTGTGCTTATATAAGTTATTTACATTTTTTTTACCACACTCATCTTCACACTTTCATCACGTATTTTCCTCTCATCTATAATCAAGCTTAAGTTGTCCTGCAGAATATACCCAGATATGATACAAAAAAGACCCCTAGGTAAACTAAAAGAGTCCTGAAGTAGGCAGTATGGGAGCAGTCAAGACTGAAGATTAATTTGGGCTAGACTTCATGCTTTTCATGCTAAATCATGCCAAATCCGAGGCAATGGTGAGTTTTGACCTGCAGTCATGCCCAAATCAAGTGAGGAAGCCATCTTTTACTCAGCATAAAGGATAGACAATATCAGAAATACAGACACAGCATGTTAAGAAACAGAGAAAATGGTCTCAGAAAAAAATAAGACAAGAACTTATAATGCTGCCAACATCAATATCTGAGTGGCCTGTCTGCCTGCTATACATGCGGGAGTCAAACCTGGGTTTAGAGAGGTTTTAACTTGCATTGGCAAAACATTCCTTAGTGTGGTGAATGTCTTGTGCTTGATAAATGTTTTTTCATGTAAATTTTCACAAGAGAGTTAGGTGACATGATTTTTCTCTTTACTGTGGCCAACACAAAAGCATGTCAAGACAAGAAAACAAGTGACAAACTTTTTTTTTTTTTTAAGAAAAAAAGTATTTGACAGACTGGAATCAATGTTTCACAAAATGCTTTTACAGACAGGAAAAGAATTAAGATGCCTTTGAGAATTTGAGCCTCATGGTTTTGTGGTTTGTTCTTTTTCTTTCCTTGGGGGTGATGTTTCTAGATTTTAATTTTGATTGGTTTTCTTTCTTTTTTTTTTTTTTTTGTTAACAAAGACAACTCATTTACAGCAAATAACATTTAATCTTTATATTTATTCTGCATTCAGCAGGTAAAGTGACTTCAAATATCACAGACAAAGATGATGAACCCAGCATGACCATGTTCTGATTACTTAAATGTAAGAGCTGTACTGCTGCAATCACACCATATGTAAAACAGAGTCTACTGAATCCATAACCCACACATTATACTTTTCTGGACTAGGATATATAGCTTTTGTTCCTTGGACAAGTGTCTGAAACATTATTTGAAATAAAAGCTTCCTAAAAATACATCTTAATAAAACAAAAGGAAAATAATTTAATTCATTGGGCATAAAAAGTAGAAATAGAAAAAAAATTGTTGACTAATTATTTCATAATTTGTAACATTTATTTCAAGATTTAAAAAGGCAACTTTGACATAAAAGATAAAGAGCGCAAATGGAACAAAATTTTACTTTCAGAAAAACATCCACTACTGGCTTTACATTATGGATCATCTGCTTGGATGTTGGCTACTGGCCCCTATAACGCTGAACTGGACGAAACCTCTCATTGAATCAGGACAACTATTTTCATATTTTAGAACAGATTTTTTTTTTCAGCTTTCTCACTAGACAGAAGCAGGAGTTCAAATAGTTACCCTTACCAAAAATAGAGCTGAAAAAGATACTGGGGTGAAGCTATATCTGCCTGTCACGAGTACAATTGTAGGAGCAAGCAGTTGAAAAGGCGACAATGCTCAGACCTGTTTTATTATCAGAAACAACAGAATTCAACTGCTGACACACTCTCATCATTCAACAAGGAATGGTTAATATTGCTGAAGGTATGCAATGATCAGAGAGAGTAACATCCTGCATCTGTACCAGTGTAGGCCATATGGCATCATCCTGAACCTATAAATAGTTGCTGCTTCTGAGCTCACTGATATTTGACCAACATTTATATCAGCAAGGCCTAGCAATGTTTTGTTTCTTAAGACTGCCAAAGGGAAGATAAGAATAATAAGGTTTTTAAATCATCAGTGTATCTGAAAGCTGTAACCCTGGTATCTGAAAACAAAAATCTTAGTTCAGAATCTGCCAGACAAGCAACCAATATGTTCAGAAAATGGTCAGTATAAAATAAACCAAGAGTAACATAACAATCAACAGACAGGCTTTGTTACCAGTCCCATTGCATTCCACTATCCTCTGTTCTCACTAGCTAGGGCTCTTTCTGCAGTTCACTCCATTCTTAAATTAAATGAGACTGCTATGAAAAATGATTTAAGAGGTATTGATGAAAATGGAATAGATATTAAAGAATGCTGTCATAAAATGATTAGTTTTATTATCATGAAACCAGAGCAGCCCCCCAAACAAATAAAGCGTATTTCACTTTGAATTTTAACTGGGTATTAGCACTGCAGGTAGAAGGTTTTGCTGAAGAAGCCATTAGCTGAACCCATTGGAATCCAATTGTCTAAGAGAGTGAATTCAAAATGAAAAATAAATACGGATAAACTGATATTTTGATAACTTTATGTTGTACAGGGAACAGATAGAAACATGCTATTTCAAACACTTAAGAAAAGTAAATTCTTGTTTCTTCTGGTTTTGTGGCTGCCTATTTGAGGAATCTGGATGATCCATACTGTACTAAATCTTCCCAGTTATACATTACGAAGAAACAAAAGGTAAAAATAACCTTCATTTGAGAAGCCATAATCAAGAATTCCTCAAATGTGCAGTTAAACTGAGAAAATAAATAAACAGACAACAAAGAAATAGGTCTCAATTCTCCTATTGCTAGCTTTTCACAACTTCCTTACACAATTTAATTCATGTGTCTATATCAACAGTCCCCAAAAAGCCAAATACAAGGAATAAACCATTTGCTCACCTCATTCAATACAAAGCAGAGCTCGGATTTTCTAAACACAACCAATTTCATACAGAATTACGTAACAGAATTACACATAGCTCTTCATTAACTTTCGCTGACTTGAGTGAGCATGAAGATCACAGTGCCAGCAATATGATTTAACATCTAAATCCAAGAGGTTCCCAAACTGACCTCTGTATTTATGATGTTTCACACAGAAATGGGAGCATTTTGTAATTCATATTTAACTACTTCACACTGTATAGAAAAGTGAGCATGCGGTAGAAATGCAGAGGAAAGAGCACTTGAGAGCCTTTCCTGTCACTGTTGGGACAGCTGGAAGGTTGGCTGATGGGTGAAGGGGCTAGGTTGGGATTAAACACAGACCAGTATCTCAGATGCTCTCTGCTAATATTGAGTCGTAAATTTTGAAGGGCTTTTGGTAAAACAAAAATGTGCAACAAAGCAAAGTCTGTTTTGTTTCCTCATGGGTCTGTTCTCCAAGATAATCAAAGGATGGGCAATGTATTTCATGACAGATACAGTAACCTAAATTCATATGCCATGAACTCACCTTGCTCTCCCCCAACTTTCTCGTCCATTGCTGTGTGTTTCTGTCTTCTCCAGGACTGCTGGCAATACAAGTATCAGGTGAGCTGTTCAGAAGCTGGGCTGGAAACTTGATCTAAAATCTCACAAAATGTTCTCTTACTATTTCTTAATCGATCTCTTTGGAGCCACTGGCTAATGTGAATATGACTTTTTTCCCGCTCCAACAATTTAAACTGTGACACGTCTTGTTCAGGGATTTTGTTTTTCATGCATTCATTCTGCAAATAAAGTAGAAATTAGTAAATACAAAATGCCCGTAGCTGTGGATGGGGAGAGAGAAGTGACTCTTAACTCGCATTGCCCTAGGGTGCCTGCTCAGCTTTCCCCTGACCTGGGACAGGACGTAGTGAAAGGGAACAACCGTTCCCTCAGGTAAGGAAATCACAGTAGTGTGCTGGGTAGTTGAGAAACAAGTTCACCTTAAATGTCTAACTGTCCTTTTTGACATTTATGAATGCTCTTCCTTTGCTATAAAAGACTCTCTTCTTTTCTGCCCACTGCCCAGAACTAGTCTTTCTGTAAGGTGGAATGCTCCTTACCATAGCTGTGAAGAAAGAAAAAGGTACTGTATTTTGGATGAATTGTTACAATCTGAAAATTAGACTGTCTTGCTATTGTCTGATGGTTCTAACTTCCCTTAACAGGAGTGGCCTCTCTGTTGGTTCTGCCATTCCTCTTTTCTTAGTGGCAGCATGACCTTTCTGCTGAGGAGGTTGGCTTCTCATGCACTAGTTTCTGTGACCTTTATGGGAGCCTTGGTAGAATGACTTAGAGGCATAATCAACGTACTTCACTCTTATACTCAGATATATAACAAACCATTTTTGTAGATCACTTCTGTGTATTTGCAGCAATAAAACAAGTAGAAAAATCAGTAAAACTAAGGTTTATTTCTGAGTGGAAAATCTGAACAAGCTAAAATAAAAACAACTTGAATAAAATACATATGATGAAGTCAAAAAAGTGATATGCAACTGTTTGATCAATGCAGGGTTCAAACACATTTTTCTTTACTTATTCAGTACCAAGGCTATCTGACTTACCCCATAACTATGTACCATGCAATCTCCCATCTTCCTCACCTACTACCGAGATTTGACAAGGACTTCCTTTCACCTTGAAACACACTAGTATAAATTCAGTTTGAGCCTTGTTTTTCTAGTAGGCCATACTGAGAAGAACTAAAAATCTCTTTTCTGTTCTCCAGAGACAAGCTGATCATAAGAAAAGGATTTCTCCATTTTCTTTCTGTAGCTATGAATACTTTTAATTTCATTTATTTATTATTACAAGTGAGCTTTTACCTAAAAATAATACAAAAAGGTGTCACAGAGCAATGCCAATGATTATTTTTTAATGTAAAATAACCTCAAATATTCAGATGGATAGAGGAAAGAATACTTGTTGGAAATCCTTTGTTAATAGTAGATACAGAAGCCAAGAGGGGACTGAAAAGGATACAGGAGAAAGTTACGAAAACTCAGTGAAGGCTCTCATTCTGATTGTTAGACATTGGGTCAAAATGAAAAATTCATCCATATAGCTACCTACTGGTTTAAAATAAAATTATGCCTGTAGCTCCTGAAAATAGTAAGAATGCAGTAGCTAAGACTCTTTTAATTTAAATGTGCTTTGCATATAGGAATTGCTCAGAACATTAGTGGTGTTGGCAGCACTAAATTCAGTCTTAGGCTCTTGTAGAAGAGCTCAATTTCTTTATTCCTCTGAAAGAATTCTGATTTAAACACTCTACAGTGTTGTTTATAAAGATGTATGTGTACAGAAATATATGAGCCATTAATAAAATACTTCTAAGAAGAGTCTTTTTGGATAATTAAATCAGCTTGTAATCAAAATTTTTAAATTTCCAAGTATTCTTAAAATGATTCAGCAAAGGTCTGCATTTCAATTGCTCTTGTGCATGAATGTCTTTCAAAATACGCCAGATTGGATGAAACAATAATAAACAAAATAGTGGATAAATGAGATGTTCAGCTTAAGTTCAAATGAAAGGAACAAGTGGATCAATAAAAGTGGAATAACTCTTAAACCCACAGTACAAGAGAATATGAAAGGACGTTAGTGAATCTAAAAATAAAGAGGCTTATGAAACAAAAAAATAAGGACAAATATAAACAGTATTTGCTACTAGGTGGGATTTTCAAAAGCAGGCTGCATGCAGGCTTTATTGTGCTCACATTGAAGCCAGTAATAAGACTCCCACTGAATTTACAGAGAACAAATCTAAGCCAACACTGAGCCCTTTCAAGATACCACCACCAACCATACACTGAACCACCAAATGATGAAAGAAAGCTTTCATATTCCTTCAAATAGCAAATAACAATCTTACTACATTATTTGCTGAGAACCTAGTAAGGTCTGAGATTACTTCAAATATGTTTAATACATAAAGCACCAATGCTCAATATGATCAATAGTATACATATTTCCTGTATATTGTTAAAAACAATGACCTGTGGGTAATTGTGAAAATATTTTTGGGACTGAAGTCAAGTAATATGGGTAGGATGAACATAAGCAGCAGCTGGCACAATAGACAAGGTGCAAGGATTTTGTCATAAATTTTCAAGGCAGGATACTAAGAACACCACAGGCTACCTAAGGGTTGGATTCCAGCCACTCAGATTTTTTAACATTGTTCAGCTATTTGGAAGACCGCTTTCTAGAACACCGTTCCTTCCACAGAAACAATTATAAGTTGCCCATGTTTCAAATAATTTCTAGCAAGAGAGAAACCTAGTGTCCTAAAAACAATGAAGAAGATCATCTTGCCCATCTGGGTTTTGGGAAGCAAGGAGCTGAACATATTTCAAACCAATACCTCTACAATATGGACACAACTCTATCTCTTCCAGCCTCCTTACTGAAGCTGTTCTGTTTTTTATAAATCATTAATTATAAATGAAGTAAGAAAATATTCTATTTGAAAATGACCAGTCTTCACAGTGTTTCCACGACACACCAGCCAATAACAAGAAGACATGAAGTCATAGGAGTAACATATCAAAGACAACACTGTCTCTTGTGTTACCTGTTTACCTTGGACAGATCCAAGGACAGGTCTTCCAGGTGTTGGTTAATGTGTTTTGACAGGCAAGAAGGACCTACATGCTGGGTCACCAGCTTGAGACCTTGACAGGCTGGGAAAGTGGGCTGACAGGACCCTCAACAAGTTCAACAAAGGGAAGCGCAAACTTCTGCACCTGTGGAGGAACAACACCATGCACCAACATATGCTGGGAGACACCCAGCTGGAAAGCGGCTTTGTAGAAAAAGCCCTGAGGGTCCTGGTGGACACCAAATTGAACATGAGCCAGCTATGTGCCCTTGCAGAAAAGAAAGTCACCAAGATCCTGGGCTTCGTTAAGCAGAACCAGCAGATTCCTCCCCTCTGCTCAACCCTGATGAGGCACATCTGTGTCCAGTTCTGGAATCCCTACTACGAAAGACATGAACAGACTGGACAAAGTCCAGCAAAGCACCATGACGATGATTAATGGCTTGGAGCATCTCTCCTATGAGAAGAGTCTGAGGGACCAGGGAATGTTCAGCCTGGACAAGAAAAGGGTTGGGGCGACCTTATCAATGTACATAAATACTTGAAGGGAGGGTGCAAAAAGGATGGATCCAGGCTCTTTTTGGTGGTGCCCAGTGACAGGAAAAGAAGTAATGGGGACAAACTGAATTACAGGAAATTCCATTTAAAGATAAGAATTTTCTTTCTCCTGTGAGGGTGGTTCAGAACCAGCACAGGTTGCCCAGAGAAGCCGTGCAGTCTCCATTCATGGGAATATTTGAAACCCAGTCTGACATGTCCCTAAGCAGCCTGCTTTAGCTCACCCTGCTTTGAGCAGTGGGCTGGACTAGATGAACTCCAGAGTTGCCATCCAACCTCAACCCTTCTGTGATTCTGTGGTATTATAATACCTGTGGAAGAAAGCTTGATAAGAATATGTTAAAAATACATATTCTGATCTTCTGGTTAGAAAGTATACCTTGAAGTTCTTTAGTATGATCACTCTTCTGTTAAAAAAAATGGTAGAATATCAAACTTTCCATGAGTATTATTTCCTACTGTGGGATCTAAATCAGGTCCTGAAGAATCAGAATACAGAAGAACTTTAGTGGCGGGAGGTATTCTAAGGGTTAGGAACATTCAAAGGTAAGATCAATAACAGGTGGAAAAATATACATCTACAAATAAGGAACACTTTACAGGAAGTAAATTAAAAGATATAGCTTTTTTTTTTTTTTAAAGATGGGCCAATCAATTTTATTATGGAACAATTTTAAACCTGGAGAGCTAATTTACAGAATACGTAATTAGCATACATAGGTAATTGTTATGAGATATTATCTAATCCTGAGATTAATAGAATTAATAAAAATGAAAACCATGAATATGCACAGCTAAAGTAGATAGGAGAGAATATAATGGTAATAAATGTCCCTCGTGTTAAGAGTCAAAATTAAAAAAGAAAATCAGTATTCAATAAAATACATTTCAATTACTATATCAGAAGTGTCAAGTAGTGATACAAATTTTTTTGGTTTTCAAGCACCTGATACTGACCTTTCTGTCACTTGCCTGTGATTTTTGTCAGAATAATCACAAGGCTCAAAAAAAGCCCAGGTGTAGTCAGTCCTAAGGAAGGGAACTGTCGTTTCCATTATGCACTTGTATCAGATGATCTCGGTCCTTCTTGGATCATTATCTGAATTCGAAAACCAAAGACTTAAAGAACTGATCTCTGGGTCTGGAAAGCTGACTATAGTTTTGGAACTCTTTGCTATATTTTAATGTCATAACTGAGAAATTATAGATGCAAGATATTCCAGTATGGGTAATAGTTAAATTATATATCAATTCACCACTTTTGGGCAGTTTGCCATTCAAAATGAGGATGGCATATTAACCATCTCTGAGGCAGTAACTTCTTCTGTAACTTCAATTTAATACTATATGAAGGGCAATTTTTCATTCCAAATAGGCAATGCACTGATAATTATAAAATAATGAATTCTGAAATATTACTACATAGAATGTAGTGGAACCAGTATACATGGATTTGACAGAACTTGTGATACATAAAAATCAAGGTAAGAATTACATTTAAGACAATATAAGATAGTAGGCGTAAGGAATGATGCTACTTGTTTCTTTAACATGGAAGGGTTGAGTATTTTTCAAAGAATGAATAACAGAGGCAGGAAAGACAGATGTAGAAGCTGAAGAAGCATGAGAACAGATAACAGTCTGTGGGAAAATGTTCACAGGACATTATACCAGTAAGCGTACATTTTCAAAAGCTAAATGTAATAGGGATGCAAACTGTGTAGAAAGAATGAGATAATTTTATATACCAGATTTGAGGCCTGACCTTTGAGAAGGTATTTTCTGATATAAAAGATGAGTTTGGTAGTGTTATAGGTAGAGGGCAAAATAAATATTCCAACTACACATTTAGTGTAAATTATGTAAATTAAGTTATGGAGGTTTGCCAAGGTACTTAGCCTATTAAATGCATTTTCAGCCAGTAGAAACCCCAACCTCGCTGTTTTTTAAAGAGACTCACCTAAATATCTTGGGAAATAGAAATCTTTTCTTATATCTCTTTCAGAATTCACTGAACAGCTTTTGGTTCTGGCTTAAAGTCATACCATAAATTATTATTGGTGACCATGCCTATGGCTTAAAACAAATCTTGTCAAGTTAAGGCATGCACCATTTTTTGTACACCGCAACATACAGTGGAGTGATTTTCAGTTACTTCTGACTCTTCAGCGCAAACAGCCAAGGATCATTAACATGCTTGGACCTTCAAGCCTATGAAAGTAATCAAATATGCTGGAAATAATGTCAAAACCAATCAGAGGGTTTTTTATTCAACTATAGCTCACAGACTGAAAGGCAAATCATCTTTAACTTGTAGAAGACCATCTCTGTACCAAACGTAATTTATCACCTTCTCTACAATCAGGAAATCAATGAGTGAAGAATACAATGCAGAGGCAAGGAAGAGAGCATGAGCTAAGAGATTCCCCCATGGGTCACTCTGTGGCTGTAAAAAAAAAAAAAAAAAAAACACAAACACCAAAGCCCTACAAAATTAAAAATAAATAAAAGTACACTGAAATGCAAACAAGCAACAAAAAAATAAAACCCCAACGCACCCCAAAAAAAACAATCAAAAAAATCTGGTTTTTCTGCCCTCTATCCTAACCCAGACTGTTCAGTGGAGAGGAGCAGAACTGCCAACAAAATACTTTTCACTTCATGTAACTTCATTTAAAAGGCAGTGCAAGTGAGGACTGCTCTGATATTAGCTGCACTTAGCAAGCAAAGTGATAGGTGCAGCTAGATAAACATTCATGTTTCCAAACTGTTCAATCACAGTTTAGAGGACGTTTATTAGTAAATCAAGCCCCTGTCCCATGGAACACCTGCTCAGTTCATGTAGTTTAAACCAAATCAGGATTAAAGTGGCTTTACTGATTTATTAATGAGTTGTAATTAACTGAGAATCAGTGAACTATATATTCAGGACAATATTAGCAATACAACAGATAAACCACAATACTATTGCAAATGTTAATAAGCAACAAAGCGTTTTCTAAATACGTTCTATAATCCCAATAAATCCTAATTCTGCCTTTTATACCCAACACAGTGATACATGTACATGTATCCCTTCGGAGGCCATGGGTGGTGCAGGCCCCCCTCATCTGGCCATGTGGGACACCCTGCCTGCACCCTCTGCTCTGGAAGATGTGAGTGCGCCATCTACCCCCATCCTCCCAGAGGTGGGTGGCCTCACACCCCAGGGTGCAAGTCTCCAAATGCCCCCATGATGGCTGTAGGCGAGCTGGAGGCAGTGGCTGGGGGCAGAGGCAGTGGCTCCTGGGGGTGCTGTGCCTCCAGGCCCAGGCAGAGCCCCTGGTGCCATGGGGCCACATTTGGCAGGGTGACACCAGCACCATTGCTGCCCTGCTCCCCCCCTTCTGTCCGTTACAAATCCTTATGTTTCACTTCTATATCTGTTTAGAATACTTTTTTCCCGAGAGGTCTCTTAATTCCCCAGTTACTTTTTAATTGGATTAATGGTTGTCCTTCTCTTTACCGAGATCAGTTTTGGGCAAATGCCCACTCAAACAATTTGAGCATCCCATTCATGCACAATCTTACACACACATTCCTGTCTTTCTGTCTGTTGTTATTCTGAACTCTTTGCCATGGCTGGGCCCACTGAGTGCTGGTAACACATCAAGCTATTAACCGTTGAAACATACCATGAAGATCAGAAAGTGGCAATGGGACAGAGCTGTTATGCATCTATAATTTCTATGCCATTGTCATATTTGCACAAATTCCATGTCTGCGGCTGCAGAAAAGAAGTAGAAAATCTTGTTACCAAAATACAGCATCTGCTTTTTTCTATCTTGCTATGACTTAGGGTTCTTGAACGACAAGTATCAGTAGTAATGGCTGACCTTTACATTCTGAAAGCAAGTGAGCAGCTAGATTCGTTTTTTTTAAATGAGTGCTTTTCTGTCATTTTATAAATATTTCAGCAGTTCTGAGGGAGAACTCAAATACCACTTTTGAACAGAAAAGAGTATGACTGCACAAATTCAGAAAATATTTACAGCTGTACTGAAATCCTAAAGGTAAAAAGAAGGGTCTATAATACAACTCACAACTTTGAGATTGCAGAATAAATGGAGCAGTTATGATGCCACTACAGAGAAATGAAAAGTATAACAAGTTTAGTTATTATCAAGGAGAAATTGACAATTCCTTCCCTTTGTACAAGCTCTGGTGGAGAATCAGTAAACACACTGATGCTCTACGCTTTGTTAACAGCTGTATATATTTGTTGTGCTTCTGCAAAATCTTAAAACACCCAAATTAAAGGTAGCTTGATGCATGTGAACACCTGTGTAAGGAAAAAAAATCCATTAAAAGCAAATCATTATTTTTCAGGATGGTTTAGTTTTAATGACAAAAAGCAATTTTTGCTTCACTGCTCAGAATGGCTAAGTTCTTGCCCTCTTAGCTCAGAAACCATTTGACTCTGAAAGCAACAATGGAAGAATATGACAGCCTAAAACAAACCTAGTGACACTGTTGATTCACTTCTTGCTTGGTAAACTGAGTAATCACAATTACATATGTGTGTGAGGACAGAACATATCTATACCTTCTAGTATATGCATGGTTAAGCAAAGTAGCTTTATAAATTTAAACATGTGTATGGCAAGTGAGCAATCTACTAAATCTTGTAATGCAAAGAATCAAATGAATAAGCAGTTACTGCTGGATAATTTTATAGTCTGAAACATTATGCTATATTTTGGTGGCAAGAGTTTTTTCCCAATTTCATACACATTTCTGTCCTGGTTTCGGCTGGGATAGAGTTAATTTTCTTCGTAGAAGCTAGCATACTGCTGTGTTTTGGATTTAGTACTAGAATAATGTTGATAACACACTGATGTTTTCAGCTGTTGCCAAGTACAGCTGAGATACTCAAGGACTTTTTGAGCTTCTTCTGCTCGGCCAGGTGCATAACAAGCTGGGAGTACAGCACAGCTAGCACAGCTAACCCAAACTGACCAAAGGGCTATTCCATACCATAGAACGTCATGCTTGGGAGGGGTTAGTTAGTCGGTTGGTCGGTCGCGGGGAGAGGGATCGCAGCTCGGGGAGAGTGATTGTGGCTCAGGGAGTGATTGCTGCTCGGGACGGGCTAGGCATCGGTCAGCGAGTGGTGAGCAATTGCATGGTGCATCATTCGTTTTGTATATTCTGTTACCATTCTCATTATTACTATTATTATTGTTTTCTCTTATTAAACTGTCTTTATCTCAGCCCATGACTCTAACCTTTTTTTTTTCCTTCCCGATTCTCTCCCCCATCCCACTGAAGGAGGGGGAAGTGAGCGAGCGGCTGCGTGGTGCTTAGTTGCCAGCCGGGTTAAACCACGACAATTTCATTAAACTAATATGCATTTCCACAAAACAAACAAATAGAAACCCCAACTTATAATTGCTGATATATTGTTTTTTAAAACGTTTTTTAAAACCTTGAATATTAAATGTTGTCTTTAGACTTTTGACATATTTGCAATTGCATTTCCAGTACCCTTATGTCTGCCAGTCTTCCACCTGTTGGACTTCACTCTAATTTTTGCCTCACAAAATTTAAAATGGTATTGGTATATTTATGAATTTTAAACCTACTCAAGGTTTCAAACCATTCCCTTAGATATTTAGTCCCCAAAATTTCTTTTGTTCGTCAGGTAGGTGTCAGGGCAAATTGCAGGGGATGTTGGTACATGGATCCCTATCTATCCTCTCTATGTAATTTCTAACAGCAGAAATTTAATCTTTGACTGATCATAGCCAATTCCCTCATGTATTTGTGCCAAGCTTTCAGAGAAACAGAAGAAAGCACCCACAGTACTGTTCTGCTATATTAACTGGGAGACAGTAGTGGGAGTGTGTGGGGAACCTCCTTGTCACCGCTCTAATGAATGCAGCAAGCATTGGGAAGTTTATATACTGTAACTTTCCTTTCTGTATTTACCTACAATTCACATCTCCTAACATTTGTTGGACTTGCTTCTAATTTTACAGCACCTGCTTCTGGTCAATGCAGCTCTGTAGCTCCAAGGTATATGCCTACCTGCAGAGGAAGACCAAAATCCCAGGACTCAAGGTGACACTAAGGGAAATATTTGAGTGTGGACCATACCTAGAAGACAATGTTTCAGCACAGTTAACAGTTCCAGGTTAATATTTTACTGATGCTAAACCAGCTAGCAGACATACAGAGACAGACACAAAGTAATTACAAAGTAGGTAGTTTAACATCAAATTGGAGAGGTTTTTAAAACCCTGAGATTGAAGTGGAAGAGATGCATGAGAAAAACAGTCTGATTACGGGTTGTCAGTGTGGTTCAGGAAAGGATCAAGATCATGCCTGAATAGTTTGTTGAAATCCTTTGAAATGATTACCACCAAGGTAGACAAAGTGACAGTGGGAGATCTCACTCCAAGCTTCTTGCTAAAGTCTCTGCAGCCACTTCAGGGAAGTCTTGGTAAACGATGTATTTATATTAAAATTGGAGCCGGACATATAATCAAGGCCAGCAGAGAAGTTGAACATCAGGAAAAAAATGCAAAAACCATTTGTGGATATTGCATTCGTAGCTCACACCGTGTTTACTTCCAAGATTTGCCAGACAGCAAATTTTAAGTCCACGGCCTGGACTGACTGCTCCCTGAGAGGCAGGCGAGCAGCCTTGGACTGCATGCCACCTCAGAGGATCAAAGACTCCAGGGAACTGAGAGCCTCTGACCCTTTTACCCTCCAAAGGGTGACTTATTGCAGATTCACCTCTGCAAATGGATGATGAGTTGTTTTAGAGGGGATGTATCTTGCTGTTTTGGGTATAAATGGCAAGGTGCTGGCAGCAGAGGGTTGCAGGGCAGCCTCTGTGAGGAGGCTGGGGCTGCCCCATGCCGGACACAGCCGATTCCAGTTGGTTCCAGCTGGCACCAACAGACCCACCGCAGGGCACAGCTGAGCCCATCAGCCAAGCTGGTGGTGCCTTTGTGATAACATATTTTCGAAAGGACAGTAAAACCCTAAAAAAAAAAAAAAAAGAATCAGTGATGTGAGAGCATACAAGGTGCTCCATGGTGGAGTTGGGAACACCCACAGAGGGGCTGCAGACCATGGAGGACTCATGCCAGAGGCGCCAGGGACCAGGGAGGAGGAAACAAGCATGAAAGAAGGAGGAGCTGCAGGGTAAGGAACAAGGAGTGGCAGGAGACACTGCTGTGCCCTGACTCTAACCCCCAGCCCCACATGTCGCCTCACCAAGCGTAACCTGTGGCAATAGCAAGGTAGGAGAGAGGCCTGCAGTGAAAGTGAGCTGGGGAAAAGGGGAGGAAAGGTGTTTTCTCTAAGTGTTTAAATGCTTGTTTTCTTTGTTTCCCAATACCCAAATCAGTAATTAAATGTTTTAAACTGAGTTAAATTCCCCAGACTCGAGCAGAGTTGAATCTGCTTTGCTTGTGACAGTAATTGCTGTGTGATTTTCCTGCTTTTATTTCGACCCACAGGTTTTCTCACTCTTGTTCTTCCCCATCCTGCTTGCAAGGGCTGGGGGAGTGAACGAGCTGCTGTGTGGGTGCTTGGCTGCCAACTGGGGCCAATCCACCACACTCATCCAGCCTCATCCAGTCACCTCGACTACTTCCATAAGGACAGCTACTCACAGAGAGACATTCACCCTATTAAAGATAATGATCAGCAATTAATAGCCTCAACATTTTAAGAACGTTCTAATTTATAGCTCTCCAAGGCAGTGACCTAGCTGGTTTGTTACGGTGTGTTTTGTGAAAGCATAGGTTTCATAGTCTGCTGCCCAATAATGAGAACTATCCTCTTGTAGCAGGGAGACTGGCCTCTCAAAACTTTATGTGTTTTAGTATTGATAAATCAAGCTTAGCCCTGAAATGTGTCCAAGAGTGTGGCAGTTTGGAGCAAGCAGAAAAATAGACCTAGAAATGCATGCTAAAAGCAAATGCATTGGTAAAATCTTAGCATCAAAGTATGCATGGGTTTGTAGATTATCCTCTTCAATGGGCAAGAATCCTGTTTTAGATACCTGCGTACTTTATACATGAGGACATAGAACTCTAGCTCACAGCAAGAGTGTGTGTCCTTGCTTACTGAAATTGAGGGGTTGGGGGTTATCTTATGAAATAAACCACTTAAAAACTGTATCTCATTGTCCGTATCTTCATGTGAGCCATGTGTCAAATTCGCATTATATTTGATATGATCAATGGAGTTCATAGAGACAATTATCTGAACAACAAATGCGTATCTACTGTAGGGTGAAGTTTTCCATACTCTTTTTACTGTATTGACTTTTACTGTATTCATTGATTATAAGGGGAGATTAGGCACCAAGAGCATGATTCAGGTGTCCAAACATAGGCAGCACATGCCATTTAATCTATTCTGGGATGTTCATTTCTCCATAGAGGTGATAGACACAATGTTTTTGAGATTCACACACATGCCTATGCTCTTCAAGAGCAGCAACCAGACACCAGCAGGGACAGCAGGCTATCCTACTATCTCAAATGGCAGTAGATACCTATGTTTGGGCATCTTAATTGAATTCTTGGTTGACATGGACAAAAACAATGGTGTCTTTACCAGGTACTGGATCTTATGCTACACACCTATAACTGTAATCAAGAATGGACATCTCTCTAAAACAAATGAATGTGGAGGAAAGTCATACTATGTAGGAACATGTGAGGTACCAGCCATTTGATTTGGGAGGTGAATTCCAATAGAGTCTGTCCTGGTAAATCTGCATCTGGTCATAATGATATATTCAGTGATATGGAATCACTTGCCTTTGAAAATTTGGCTTATGTCTTTTAGAGGATTTAAGAACTTATTTCTTCTTCAGTTATTTTTAATTCAGTTGTTTTTTTAGCTTTGAATATGTGCAACGGAAAGTAAGAGGCTGAGATATATGACATTAAGCAAAGGCTGAAAATGTTTGTACTGCTTTTTGAGGAAGTGCTGCAAGAGAGGTAACATAACATGTGAATATTCCCTCAATGTTTGAAAAGATGTTGTGCTGTGCATACAGCGTCCAAGATAGCAATGAGATAAATACGCAATAAAAGCTGTTTGTGCTTGTGATATGAAGCAGTGCTACTATAGATCCCAACCTGAGAGCATCTGAAAAGCAGCCCCAGGGGAATGCTGCAGGCAGCTAGCTGATGCAAGACTGTCAAAATTCAAGGACTTTCAGGACATTTTCTTAAATGAAAAGTACACTGAAAATTGCAAATTTACTTCTTTGAAGCACTTCTGTTTCATCTGTGGTGATTACTAGGGTGTTTTGCTTTGCCTAAAGATTTCTCTGAACTTAAAATAGCACAGACTAAATTCTTCCTCTCATGTTTAGACTTGAAGTGCTTAGATATTCTTACAGTAAATGGGCAACAATTTGGGACGATATGTGGAAAATAAATAATTTTTCATATTTTAGTTTTAAAATCTATGCTCATTCAAAATTTAAAATAATGACTGCTTTTTCTGGTGGTCATTTGTTTGGAAAGAATGAAAAATAATGTTATTGGAATGTTTTCAGCTGTGTTTTTTGAGTCACTGTAAGTAGCTCTTTTAGAACAGCTTACATTGCTCACTGTGCTCACTTCCTTGATGGAAAACAAAATTCATAGCACAGGAAAGTATGAATCTGGGTCATGTTTTTTCAGCTATGCCTCTCACATGTCTGAAGTCAAAACCCTATTTTCAGACTGAATATAAAGAAGCAAGTTATCTTAAGACTGTTCTTCACTTAGTCATTAACAGAAACTGAATGGCCGGATTCATCCTCACTACTAAAATTACATCACACAATTTAGACTACCAGGCTCTTGCTGTAAACTTGTAGCAGGGAGCTAAACAGAATGCAAAGGCGGGCATCAGAGATTCAATTATGCAGCTCAAGAAATGTTGTGGAATCCCTGTTTGCAAATGTTTTCTTTTTATTCTTAACATGACTTTCTCTTGGAGGGGCTGTGTAGCGTTTCTGGTAGCTCTCTCCACCTCTCCTCCTTGTTGAATTCTTTCTCTCTCTTGATTTCTCCTTGTCAACTGTCAAAACCTGAATACTCTTGTGAGGTCCTACTTAATTCTTTTCCCTTGTCTTACATGGTAATAGGCATTATTCTGACTTACCTCCTTAGCAGTCATCCTTAGCAAAGAAATGACAAGAAAAAGTGTTTCCTAGTTTCACCCTTTTGCATCTGTCTATTTGCAGTAACAGGGAGACCAACGGAAACAGGACAGAAGACCACAGCTCATCTTAGAAAGTGTTCTTTCTTTTGGAAATTTCTGTTGCCTCAGGTCAGGGACATTTTCTGCTTCTTTTCACCATTTTACTTTCTTAAAGATTTCTGCCTCTTTTCCTTATGCCTAGATAGAACTGACATTTTAAAGATCTTATTTTTAAACACTGCAATTTGCATACACAAACACAAAATGTATTCTCTCTAATGACAGAGACTCTATTGCCTTCTTTGACTACATTTACCGAATACATTCAAAATGTTCAGAATTCAGGCAAGAAACATTATCCTGTTCTTATGTGAGGAATCTTGTATTAATCCATATTTTACCATCTTTAAGCATATGCTCTTACCCAGACATAAAATATTCAATATTCTGATAAGTCAGTACTTGTTGTATAAAATATAGTGAGTTTAACATCTTGTCCTAGATTTTAAGAAATGGTCTTTTTGTGTATTCAACTTTGCATATACAAATAATTGAGCTTGAATTTCTGCATGCATAATTCATAACAGGTGCAAATATTCTTTGGGTGATTAGATAGCGGCTAATATTTGTGCTCACATTCACTTTAGGCACATGAATTCAGGTCAATGATTTGTGAACACAAAATTGCCTCAAACTGTGAAGGCAGGCAGACACATGTAAATCAGGCCTTGATTTTGCTGACTGATAGAGGGTAGATTTGTTCCTGAAAGCTGCTGAGAACTTTTAAGAAATTCTTGTTAGGAGTGCGGAGTGATCAGCACCTTGCAGAATTGGGAGTTGCGATGTCCCAGAAACATCCTTTGTGAACAGACTTTCAGGCTGCAATTCAGAAAGCATATGTTTAACTTAAAGGGCAAGTGAAGTGTCATTGTAATGAATGGACTCACTTATGTGCTTTAAATTAACCACATATTTAAGTACCTTGGTAAATCACGACAGTTTATTAAGAGGTTTGTAATGAGGGAACAAGCCCATTAACATCAAAAAGGCACAGGACATTCAGAAGAACTTAAAAGAAATTAACCATCGCACACTAGCTACCGAGCATTAGAGCTTTGTATGGATGCTTAAATTCAGATGTAGAGTGGTCTTGGGTCACTTTATCTTAATCCTCCTTGAGCTACTGAAAAAAGGTCACTTTACTTCTGAATGAAAGAAGTCAAAGGATGTTATAATATGCTTTAATTTTATCTTTTCTAAGTAGAAGCAATAGGATATATTTAGGATGAAATAGCTATCTGTAAAAAAAAAAAAATTGAGTTAATTGACTGCAAAATATTTCTTATAGATCCACTCAGGCTCTGTCAGGAGACTCGGCTGAACACACCAGCCCCTGTCACCCTGAGGTACTGAACCAAGGTGCTGAACCTCAGGAGCTGCAGTTCTAGCTGCAGATCAGCTTCCTAGCTCTATAAGAAAGAAAAGAAGGACAGAAACCCTGGTTGAAGCCAGCATTATCAGAGTTTCATAAGCCCTGCTGCAGAGCCCAAACTGGGATGAACTCCAAGAGTCTTTATTTGGGTAATACCCAAACCAAAAGAAAATAAAAGTGAAACACCTCCCCTTAACCTGTTGTATTCCTCCCCATTATCGCAGACTTATTTTAAAAGATCCGCCTAGAAAAGGTCTGTTTGCTCAGAAAAATCAGAAGCTGAAGACTGGTAATACCAAGATATTCTTGAGTTTGTTTGGGTTTTTTTCCAGACTGAATTCTGTATATCTCAGTTATAATAGCCTATTATTTGTAATTATATATGCATATAAATATTTCATTATTTTTATATATACGTATCAGTTACATCTATAATTAAAGGAAGACTACTACGAGGACTGATAACACAGAAGACATTTTAAGTGTAATCAGCATAGGTTAGATTCCTTTGGTTGAATATTCACCAACTTGCCACAGAAGATCAAAAAATTCCTTAATGAATAATAATAACCTTTAATATGCCAGATGTACTATAAAAGCAAATTGCGATAAAATGTGTGGATCAGGAACTTTATTAAAAAAGTTGCAGTTTATTATTGTCAAAGGATGTTGAATTACAAAAATGTCATAATGTCTGTCATACTGATGGCGGGTTCTCACATGTGAACGCAGTGCCTCCAGGAATATACATGAAGATTCTACAAAGAGAGAGAGGGCTGACATTCATGCTCTGACCCTACACAGATGTCAGGCACTCAGGGTGCTGCTTTGGAGTAGTGCTGTCTTTGCAGCCTCATAAGGCTGTATTCCTTCTTAACAGGCACCTAGTTAGGGATCCCTGGTGTTACTATTCTGTTGTGCAGTATAATTGAGTTTACATTCATACTATTAGGCAGGATTCTTCGTGTTTAGTTAGCACACAACAGTTTTTGTTTGTTACAGCCGACTTTTTTTTGCTGGTGCTATTCTTGGACTTACCTATAAGTAAAGAAGGAAACTACTACTGCTGTAAATAAAAATTAGAAGTAATTTCACCGAACTGCATAGAACTGCGTACTTATAAAAGAAAAGAGACAGACCTTCTAGGAGGCAGAGGAAGAGGAAGAGGTCTGAGACACATAGTCTAAGGCTACATTGACAGCTGCCTCTCACTCATTAACCTCAGAAAATCTGGGCTTCCATCCAGAGAAGAAGGAACCGTAGAACCTCTTTAAAAGACATAGTGGAAGAAAGCTAAGCCCTTCATTATTAATACAGTCTAGCTAGAAAAAGTCTCAGTGTTACAATACTGTGTTCAGCATATTAAACTACTCATTTTTTTCTTAAATGGAAGTCTGTGGAGGTCCTTGATTTTAATGAATATCTTTACATCTACTTTTATATCATGAGCAGCTGCAAGGAACCCTTTTGCAATGCAACTGGAGCCATTTTCTTTCCACAACAGCTGTTTGTGAAGGGGCTTTTAGTTGTCTCTGAAAAATGTGACGTGTCCCAGGAAGACTGATTCTTACAGACCAGATATCCTGCCTCAAAGTCTGATTCATCTGCCCCACTGCTACTTCAGATATTTCAATTAAGTGAATGTCAAATTAGATTTTTCATCCTTGGTTGCATACATGGGGATTTAATTTATTTTCTTTCTTACCACTTCTGAATTTGGCATTTTTCTCTTATACTAGAAATAAACTGGATTGCTTTACCAAATTTAAATTCTGATTTGTTAACTACATAAAATAGAAAGAAGTGGTGTGATTTTTTTAAAGCTCTGTAATGCAAACAAGCCCTATATGAGTGCATTGAGCTCATCAGGATGATTAAAACATAATCTACTCACAAAAGATCCTTTAAGGGCCTTCTTGCACTGCTAGAGTTGGACAAAGCAGATTTAAATTATTTAATTCGGCTGCTGAGGAGCTCACTACAACAGAGGAGAGTTCTCAGCTGGTATGTGTAGGCAAGACTTGCCACACACAAGCCACATCTGGTCTCAGCTGCTTAGAGGAATGATGGATGGAAGTCAATGGGAAGAAAAACGAAGTTGCAATCCCAGTGTAGGAAATACTGCTTGCAAAAATGAATTAAGGAAGTCCTGCAACTTTGGGCTTTAATTCCTGGAAATAAAAGATTAGGATATGTGGAACTGTGATATAAACACCTATGGTCTGTTTTCCTTAGCCCTGTGGATTTAATATATGGGGTTTTTTAGAGAGAGCTGTGTCTATTTTGGAGTGGAAAGTGCTTTGATACTGTTTCTATTCACATCTAAAGTAGCATTTTTCATAAAGCATAGTCTTGTAGAGAGGAATCCTCTTGGTTTAGTGTGTCACTAGCAAAATAAATATAGTATATATTTATATAGATATTTTTTTCAGAATAATATCCCTTAACTGAGCATTTTTATTTGCTACCTAAATACCTCATTTTGCCTCATGACTCAGGTGTAGCTGAGTACAAGACACTGTATAGTCTCTGGAATGCAGTGAAGAGAGAGTATATACATGAAGGAGAAAGAGAAAACTTCTGTCAAACAACATAACCATACAATGTGATTAATCTAATGTATGTTGATTACAAAAATGTATTTGATGGGTCTTAACAATAAAACAGGAACCCTTGATTACTGTTGTTGGTTTTTTTAATGGCCTGTTGTCATTCTGATTTTTATTATAGTTCATTGTAGTCATTTAACCTATTTATTATTACTACTCATAGGAGGGAACATTCTGATTCACCTACAAATAATATAGAAAAGTATGTGAAATAAAATCCACTCCTACTGACACTGGCAGAAAATACACACTACAGAGGAAAAAATACTCAGACCAAACCGTTATCATTAAAGAATGGCATTATACTATGTACTATGTGCACATGGAAATCTTTCTGAAAGAAAATTCAGTGAGGTGAATATACTTTCCATTGAAAATATACTTTCCCTTGAAAGTTTTACTGCTATTGTATCTGGAGTTTCTGATGGCAAAAATGATTGACTAATACAAAACCATGAATTTCATCTGACCCTTAGTTTAATTTCTCATGTACTTTGGATACAGCTAGAGGTCTTGATGTGTGTGTGATGGGAAGGGACCACAGTTAAGATGACCTGAAAGGAGCATCTCTTAATCTCTGTATTAAAATGCTGGAACCACCATGTATTTTAACTTCTCAAACAACTGGCAACATTTTTTTTGCCTTAAGAATGGCAAAGGCTTGGCTTTTGAAGCTGCTGTCCTGACATTTTACAATAGTAGAAGTTCCCCCATTTGCTTTTTTCTATGGGCTGCCTGAATAATTTGGAACCAGTCACTTCAAGTCTTTGTGCCTTGGTCTCCCTACTTTAATGAATGGGTTTGATAGTGACCTACTTTATGCAAAGTGCTATCTCATAAGTAGGAATTATTAGTTCTTTTTGCTGTATTCAGCAACAGAATGGTCCATTATCACTGAAGCAGTAAGAAAATCTGAGAATTAAGTTAGAATTCTTCCTTATTCTTCCTTACTTGTATTGGCTCCTGGTGAATTCAGTGGTAAAGCTCCAACTGGCAAATAGCTAAAGAACAGTTTAGCCACCATGCAGTGAATCAGATGCTGAGATGTAATGATATGTGGCAGAATTTTCTCACTAAACAGCATTACCACACAGCATACACAGATGCATGAATTGAAGGGGGCCCAGAGAGCCTAAGCTAGCAAGAGCAAGACATTTAACTTAATTTGGACAGCTCATAAGTAAGGCAAATATTTTTAATTATGAACATTTCTGTTGTCTCTTTTAGAGCAAACATTGCATTTTTATTTGTAGACTCAGCTTTGATTCCATTGATGATACTGGAATTTTTGTCACAATCTTAATGGATCTTTAATTAATCAATCTTAAAATCACTTCCGTGTTAGAAGGCAAAGTCTCGATTATACAGCTCTTAATTTTATGAGTAACTCATACTCATGAAGACAAATATATTAATTCCAATGTGATTATTGCATATATAAGAGCTCTGGATAACTTTATTGAAATGTCTAAAACAAATAAAAAATTAATTCCCACTGTTTTCCATCAAGGTGAGGTTTCTCAGTAGAAGGTCTTATTAGGGTTTAATCTCCTTCATGTTTAAATGCATTTCAAAACCTGTCTCTCTCTGCTGCAGTGAGACTTACAGCAATACAGTTTGTTACAAGAGTCCTGCCATTTGTTTTCAGATACTCATATGAATATGTGATTCTTTTGTTTTGATAGCTATTTTCAGAAAGGAAGATGTTATTTTCTTTATGCATATGGATTAGCCTTGGAATTCATTCTGATGACCCTCTACAAAAGCCTTGAGAATGCCTTTGCCTGCACTCTCTTCTGTAAGGATGTCAGAGTGTGAATTAAATGTTCTAATTTGTTTTAATAGCTGTAAAAGGCTGAATGGAAGTAGGCTTTGTACTGTTTTTATGACTAATGTGGGAAACTAGCCAAAGACAGTTCTGAAAGGTTAGAATGACTTTGATAGTGTTGGTGTCTAATCATTGCATAGAATATTAATGTGACAGACAGGTGCTTTGTAAAGTCCTTTTTTAAAGGAGATAGTGATTTACTAGAAGGAAAAGGTATTTCAAAGTCTGAGTCTAAATAATTTCACTGTGTATAATTCCTTGCCATTGATTTCCAAAGGCAATGATTACATTTCATTGTAATATTTTGCCAACAGTATCTTTAGAGATATTTTACTCGATATGTTACCAGTGTACATAAATACTAAAATGTGATTGAACTAATTTTGATTTGGATTTAATTTGACATGTCAGGAGCCTTGTCTCAACATGTGTCACTATGTAATCATTTAACCAGTGTCAGCTGAAACCAAAAACCAATTTCATACCTGCACTAAAACCTTGACTATACAACAGAACATAGACACTGGCGCAATTATTTCATTTTGGGTTTAGTGACAAATTAAAACTGACAAAGGAGAAAGAAAATTAGCAAACTTTGAAATGGAAGCATGTACAGTCTAATGGATTAATCTCTAAATTCACCTGCCATCTTTCTATTTCTGTAATAATCCTGGGGAAAAATAACTAATGAAGTAAGATGAACACAGAAGATTTCTACAGAACTCAAGCACAATGGCATACTTAAGAATCTACCAGTTTTCCCAGTGTTAGCTCATTTAAAAGGTTCAATTTAGCCACAAGTATTTACTTAAGTTAAAACACAGTCCACAAAGACTCATGTGAGGCATAGATTTTTAAAGGTTAATTACTTGAAGAATTACAGAGCTTATTAAATAAAATGCTGAGCTATATCACAAACTGTAGGTTGCATTAGCTAATGTGAGAGAGAGTAATTTGTTTAGATATCATTGATGCTGGGTTTAGATTTCGTAGACTTATAAAATTAGGCACAGTGTGGCTGTAAGTACAATGAATTTTATGACTAGCATAAACATACTTATCAATAAAATTGTGTGGGGACACAGTGTCATTTCAGGTCCCTTCTTTTTTTGGGAAGTTTCCAACTCCAGATCAAATTCTTACTTGCCTCTGTGGTCACAGGCACATTTATCGCTCTCCTGTTTGTCTCTCTTGTCTTTTAAATTACATAAAGTGTTCCACACTTGGTTTTTGGTACCTATTCATTTTGGTATCTTGCTCCTCTGTTTGCCTTTTATCTCAGTCTTTCACTTTCATCATACTCTAGTGGTTCCAGCTTTAGAGTCAATTACCTTTACTTCAGAATCTTTTATATAAAGATCTCCTTTTTTTTTTCTTAAGAAAATTAACAGTGATTAGCAAGGTGAACGCCAAGGTTCTTCATTTTCTAATTTGCTCCTGGAAGTGTGTCATTCCATCATAATTCCAGTTCTCTAGACTTAAAAGCAGCATCATGAAGTAGTGCTTGGTTGTGCGGTGCTCAGGCATTCAGTCAGAGGCTGTTTCCTGACATTCTCTTAACACTGCTTTTTAAAAATAGTTTAATTATCTTCTGGAAAATGTGCCATTTCACTAGACACAGTCATGTAGATTGCAGTTATATCATTGGATTTCTAATCAGGTTCAGGAAAAAATAACTTCATGATCAATGAAGTAACAAAGTGGATAAGCTCTAAACCAGAAAGGGAAACCCTAGGAAGAAGAAAGAAGCTGTGGGTTGCCCAACAGGTTTCAGCTGACTGATAAGTGTTGAATGCTGCTAAATTTCCACAAAATGAGCAGTGCATTTTTGCACATGGCTCAGCCAAATCATAATTTTGCATGTAGACATAAGTGTGTATGTCAGCATGAAACTTTACAGTTACACTTCTGTATCACAACATTATTGTATAGTGGCATCCAACAAGTTGATTTGCTTGCCATCAGTTTACCATATTTTAATTTAATTTTGTTGGTATCCCTGAAGTAAGATAACTTGCATTTTTCCCTATATCTTCATTGGCTATTTTAAAAATTTTTGTTTGTTTGTTTGTTTAAGCCATAGATTCATTGATTAGAAACCCAACTGCCTATGCCATTTTACAATTCTAAAGGCAGTTACTTTGAGATTTTTTGTTTGTTTTGTTGTGTTTATTTTAATTCTTGACTAACCTAGAGTATTTGATACAAATTTCATTCTCTGGTAATGGTAACAACTGATAGTTTTTCATCTAGAATGACAATACACTGCTTTACAGCAAGCTGCACATTCTAATTACGTATCAGTCTGGCAATTCAAGTCATGAACAACAAAAATAAATCACACTGCTGCTTAGGCAAGACATTGACATTTTGTTGTAATAAATATGTGTTTGTTATCATTGTTCTGGAAATAAAAAAACAATAACTACGTCAAGAGTAATGAGCAGTCAAGGTAATCTGAAGTTTTTAGTATATGAGGGGTGTGTGGCTGGATCAGAAGGCACAGAAGCACCATAAGTTCAAAGCTGTCAGTACTTTACATTGGTCATGGTCCTGTGAGAAGTTTTGCAGATATCTCAGATTTGATGATTCCCTTGCTGGTTACAGGTGGCACATTACCAATATACCTAACACACCCTGAGAGACCTAAGTCCCTTCCAAAAAGCTGCTCCTGAAGGATAAAAAGAAGTTGCCTATTAACCTCACTATTGAAATGCTTTGTGTAGGAAGTGAAACTCCTATGTTATGCTTGGCCTAGACATCTGAAATCCTATGACTTTTGCATCTCAGGAGAACTCCTGCTTGTGATGGAAGCTAGATTCCCCTCCAGACATTAAGATCCTAAAATACAGGAACCTAGCGTACAGAAATTTAAGCTCTTTCTAGCCTTGTTGTATGTGTATTTTGCATGGATATTCTGTTTAGAGACTTTTTCATTTGCCTTGTCAACTCAAATGCCCAAAAAACCCTGTTTTTGGAAAAAAAATCATAACAAAACAAAGAAAAATCTTGCAATATTTAGGAAGGCCTTAATCATATCTTCTTTGGTTCATTGTTCCTAATGTTCTTTTCAGATATGCAAGGCTTGGATGACTAAAACAGGCATTTAAGGCTATAAAAATCAAAGAAAATTAATCACTATCAGGTTCACATTCTCAGAAATATAAACCTCATTTTCTCTTGCTTTCTAATGTATTACAATGGCCCTTCTGTCCTCCTCAGACTTTAGAGTCAATTTTTCCCTGTGCTTTTCAAAGCAACTGGATCTCATTTAAAAATGCATTGCATTTAGATTTTTATAATGTTGCTTACACATTTTTCATGGACAGCCTGACACAACCTATACCTGCTTATCTGGTATAAGGCATTGTCTCCCATCTTACTCTGAAAACCAACCAGAAAGCCAACATACTACATGATCAAAGCTGTTCAAATTCTGTATGTACAGTCCACAGTGTGCCCAACATAGAAATCCTACTCAGTTGTATCTTTGCAGCTTTCTTATTTGACTGTTCTTTTTTTTTCTTAAGTAAATCATCATCCCCATAAGCTTGGTATTGACATCAGGGTCAACTCTTACCCTGTACTACTCCCAAGGAATTAGAAAATGGAAGGCAAGTGAGCAGAGAAATGGTAGACACTGGAATTAGTAGATGACTTCTTTCCAACTGGTATATTAAAATTTCGTATCTTGATCTCATGAGAAATGAAAAAGGGTAAAAAATAACATAAAAAAATAAAACCATGTCTAGCAGAAGGTTTATCGGATTAATATTCTAACAGTACCCTGGCTTAAGGAAAGAGTTTGGGGGAAAATACAGAAAAATCAACACCTTCTGATGTCCTCTCCCAAATTCCAGAACCAGAGGTTTAATGCGCATACCAGCAGCCTCGTATCCAAGACAGGAAGAGGTCATTTACTAACTGTTTTCTATTAGAAGGAATCTTTAAATATTATATTCATTTCAGGTCTTTGGATAAGAGAAGACCATTATAATAATTTGATTTGACTTCTTGAATAATATAGGTCATAAAATGTCATCAAGTGATTCCTCTGTCATGCTTAAAAGCTTTGATCTTGATTTCAACTATAAATCCAATACACATTCCACTGATCCTCATGTGTATACATACATATTAGTGAATAGTTACTTACATACTAGAATTTCCCGTTTTCATTTTATGTCCTTGTTTAGACAAACTTCACACTCACACTGGCACCTCATTTCATTCTTTCATTATAAAGCCCAGGAGTCAATTCTAGTATTCACCACTGGCTGTTGGATGACAGTTTTTCCTTTTCTCTATATTCCTTTCTCTTCAAACCCACTTTCCACAATTTTACTAGATTACCATCTTGGTTTATAATCTTTGTTTCAGATTCTATGCTCTATCTTCTATCTCCTGATCTTTGCTTCCTGTTGTCTTCCAAGCATATACACTTTTCTTCCTTGCTGTCTTAATAGAAACACTGTGAACATAGTTACACGAGACAGGTTTCTCTTTCAGTTTCTAATGGCACAGCATCTTGGAGCAGATATTGAAGAGAAAAATTGTTCAGGTTTGAAACTTTGAACTGAAGAAACCTCAGAATTTTTGGAAACAGAGGCCAAAGTTGTTCAGATTTCTCCTGAGCAAAAACTGCTGTGTTTTAAAAGGCTGGATTTATATACTGGATCTTAAGTTTTGGGAACCTGCAGGTCAATGCAAGAAAGTAAATTAAAATGAAATTCCGTTCGCTTTAAAATCATTCAGTGAAAATTATGCCAAACGATTCATGTTAGAGAAGTGGGTAGCTTCATGAAAAACTGAACGTGGTGGGGAAACACGTCTTCATTTCTCAATAGAAGGGAGGAATTTGGCATTACTGTGGAAGCTCACAGACTGAAGTAAATTTCCAGAGCCCTAGCAGACTGACACTGGAGAGATCAGGTTTAGGAGTTTGTTTGTTGTTAATCTTCTGGCTCAGATCCATACCCTTGCTGCTACCCTTTTTGAACGCACAGGACTTTTTTGATAGAACACAGTCTGCCTACGCAAAACCTAGGGCAGACTATGTCTGTGACTCAGAGGTACAAGAGCAGGAAAGGTTAATGACAGGGAGCAGTGAGCAGGAAGCTAATAAAAGCTTTTCGTACTTTTTTTTTTTTTTCCCCTGCAACTGCAATAGAAATTAAATCAGTGTCCACCACTAATTTAATGAATATCAAGTGTAATAATCTTTTCACTAAACTGATGTTTGCCTACGTTCCAAACAGCTAATAGAAATGATAAAAGCCTACAGGTGCCGTTTCAGTTTTGAAGTACCTTTGTGAATTTTGCTTACTGCCTTTTCCTGTGAAGCTGTGTAAGAGATGATAGCTCCTTCTCCAAGAAAGAGATATTCACCATTCTGGCTTCAGTTTTCAGTCTGCAGATCCCAATGGCAGAATAGCTCAAATAGTAGAACAAGGTATTTAGCATTATGAATAGAAATGATAAATGAAAACATAGCACCTGTAACAAAAAAAACATAGAAGCTGAACAGACAAGCCTATGCTTGTTAAAGGAAATTCTTACATGAGCTAGGTGACTTAAATCCACCCAGATTTTGGTGGATGCAGCTTCTCTGAAGCTATCTGAAGATCAAATCTAATCAAACAAACAGTAGAAACACCCACCTGAGTACATGTTGGTCTCTGCATGTGAAAACCAATAATAGCTAATGCCAGACTGGGGAGGATGCATCAACCTATCTTTTCACTTGGTCTGTTTTCAAAAAGTTAATATAAGCTTACATTTAAGAATTTAAAGAGTCAGATTCTTTGAATGACAGAATGAAGTCTTTTGTGGGCAGTTCAAATTTTTAAAGATTGATAGGATGGGAATTCATGGGAAGACCATTCAGTCTAATTTATTTTCACCATTAGGAAGTTTTATTTCATAATCCGAATTTCAGACATGATTCTGTATTACTGAAACCTGTGGCCATTACTTCTTATTCCATCTAACGTGGGCATAAAAATGAAACTGAACTCTTACTGTTTGTGATGTATTTGTGCACTGCAATAATTTTCATCTTTCACTCCCACCTCTACTTTTTAGGATTTTTTAAAAATTTGGTCCTCACAGACCATGTTTTCTAAACCTCTAATCATTGTCATTGCTATTTCCTAAACTTTTCCTAAATGGTGTTTGTTATTTGATAATTTTTCTCTTTGGGAAGTATTTTTGCTTTATTAACCTTTATAGATGCAATAAACACTTGAAAGTTGCATTCAGGAAGAGAATAATACAGAGATTTTTAGATGGTTAATGGGTCATGTTTAGTGAGAGACTGAAATCCTGCACCATGTAACTGTTTCAAAATGTGCTTGTTGTGCAGATACACTCTACAAATCTTTTATTTCAAAGGTGCAAATCTACAGTAAAGATATTCACAAGAACAGTGAGATCCAGTGCCAGATCACTGTGCTGGTGGATAGGTAAGGTTCTGATGCAACTTCTTAGGCATGAGTCACATGGCTGATGTTCAAATAAAGAGAATATGGGGTTTTAAGTCTAGAAATCTCTGCCTTTTTCTTTTCTTATAACTGAACCAGTGAATCCCAAGTCATCTTCTCCAACTAATGTCAACCTATGCTGCAATCATCAATTCTATTTTTCCATATGCTGATTATGACATTTCTATTTCAGTTTTTTAAATTGTTTTACAATCACATAATGTGCCTAAAATAATGTAAAATAGAGGAAATGGATCAGTAATTTTCCTTCTCAATATTTTAGTCTCAAGAATTTTTAATTTAACCATAGCAGGAACAAGTAGGAAAAAAGAAGTTATATTCATATACGAACACTTTTTTAAAAGAAATTCTGAGAGCTCATGGTATGATACAATTAAGGAAAGCTGCATTTTACATCAACGCAGTGAAACACTCACAGCCAAAATGAAATACATCATTAGTCTGACTACATATCTTAATATATGCCAGCAGCTTTTCCCAGCACAAGCTATGTTATACAGAGATCACTGAATGACCCATCTGTGACCAGTATAGTTATGCCAGTAAAAGTCTTCAATATAGGCCTGACATAAGATAGCCAGGGGCATGCTGTATTCCAAATGTGGTAACAGCTACATGTTGAACTCCCTCTCCTCCATCAACAGCTCTGTGGTTATCTTTTGCTGCTATAGCTGGTCTCCACAGAACATCTCTGACAGCAGTTGCAACCTAGTTTGAGGCCTTAAAAATTTCATAGGGGTTTTTCTGGCCTTCTGAGTGTTTTATGCCATTCTGAGGAACCATTAATATTCTGTCATATTTTTCTTCATCATATGAATGTGAAGGAGAGAAGTTACTCCTTGTTGACTGAAAATTAAGCACAACTACTATACCCATCATAACTGATTTAAAGTAAGTTGTTTGACCATATCTTATGAGTAGGCATAGTAAGAAAGAATTTGATAAATTGTACCCAATTCACATTTTCATTTAGTGTTCAGGACATAAAGCTAGAGAAGTTTGGCTTTAGTACTGAGGTAGTTTGACCTTGGCTGGATGCCAGGGGCCCACCAAAGCTGCTCTGTCACTCCCCTCTTTAACCAGACAGAGGAGAGAAAAGTAGATCAAAGGGCTCGTGGGTCGAGATAAGGACAGGGAGAGATCATTTGTCAGTTACCATCATGGGCAAAACAGACTCAACTTGATAAAATTAATTGCATTTATTATCAATCAAAATCAGAGGAGAGGATAAAAAACTGCTAAATCTTAAAACACCTTCCCCTCCCCCCCCCTACCCCCCACCCACCCGGGAGACAGTCCTCCACAAACTTCTCCAACATGAGTCCTTCCCATGGGCTACAGTTCTTCACAAACTGCTCCAGCATGGGTCCATAATTTCCATGGGGTGCAATCCCTCAGGAGCAGACTACTCCAGTGTGGGTCCCATGTGGGGTCACAAGTTCTGCGAGCAAACCTGCTTCGGCATGGGCTCTTCCCTCCACAGGTCCACAAAATCTTGCCAGGAACCTGATCTGGCGCAAGCTTCCCATGGGGTCACAGCCTCCTTCCTTTGGGCATCCACCCGCTCCGGCGTGGCGTCCTCCACGGGCTACAGGTGGATATCTGCTCCACCATGGACCTCCATGGGCTGCAGGGGGACAGCCTGCCTCACCATGGTCTTCACCACAGGCTGCAGGGGAATCTCTGCTCTGGCACCTGGAGCCCCTCCTGCCCCTCCTTCTTCACTGACCTTGGTGTCTGCAGGGCTGTTTTCTCTTGCATCCTCTCAGTTTTCTTCTCTCTCCCGCTACTGAGCCGCAGCCGTTTTTTTTCCTTCTTAAATATGTTATCACAGAGGCGCTTCCACCATCGCTGATTGTCTTGGCCATGGCCAGAGGCGGACACAGGGAAAAACTTCTAGCAGCTTCTCACAGAAGCCACCCCTGTAGCCTCCCTACTACCAAGACCTTGCCACAGAAACCCAATACAAGTATTCACTCTGATGATAACCTGATTTTGATAGTAAAGACTCAATTCTTGAAAGGAGAAAAGGCCTAGTTTTCTAGGAGTCCCTAGTGATTCTGTCTAGCTGGCTTTGCCAATTGTACAACTTTCATTTTCAGTAAACCTTCAAATTTAGTCTCTTTTAAAGTTATCCGAATTGGTTTTCCAGTATCACTAATAGTTAATAAGAGTTTAGGGAAAACATTTTCAAAGTATTTAAGTAACTTCAGAATTCCATTGATTTAGGTGCTTAAGTCCCTTGATGCTCTAAGTCTTAGACTCAGGCTTAACAAAAGTATTTGTTTAAAGATTCAGATAGTTATTTAGTGATATTAAAAATAAAATATATGAAGTACCTGGCACCTCCTTAAGCACTTTTGAAAATTCTCCTAGTACCTAAGGCATCTTTAGATGACTGAAAACATGTAAGAGGGGTTTTGTGATGGGTTTAGGAACAGGATTATTTTTTATGTTGTTCAGGATTTTACCATAAACCTTATGCTTTTATAAGAAAAGAGGTTTATAAAGGGAATGAGGCTTTCTTTTTATGAACATATTGTACATTTTAGGCATATCTGATGGACAAATGTAAAAAGATAGACATTTCTCGGTTTAGGTTTTCCTGTAGTATCACACTGGAAATTACTGATATTGCAACTCCTTTAGTTAATTGACTATGCAGTTGACTTAGTCGATGTGAAACAACATATACTGCTGCCATTCAAAGTGGGCCTCTACCAGCCACTGCTATTTCAAAATATTAGAAAACACATTTTACAACAGAATGTGAAAAACATTGGCAAAAGCTGACTTTTGAAATTATCCTATTTCCTTTATATCCTATTTATCTATATATCCTATAAAAATGTATGAGAAGCACTTTGTGACACTAAGTGCTTTGTAACTTTTTTCCTTCCTTTAGTCTGCTATTCTTGCCTTTTCTAAGTGTCAGAATGTGCTTAATCACATCCCTGAGCTGCCCATGCCTCCTTTGACACGTATCTTTTCATGGCTAACTGTTTAAATTGTTTTGTTACAATATCAGCAAGAAATGTGAGAACTGACAAGTCACTTCTTTCTAGAGTGGGAGGGTCATCAAATGCCTAGATAGTGGCTTACAATCACTGTGTCTTTGTCTATGAACAGATAGGAAGGAAATGTTTGAGGCAGAGCTTCTGTCGCAGATTGAGTTCATATATTTTCAAAGCAGATGTCTTCAAATGAATAATGGACAATCTTAATGGAGTTTAGGGCCTCATCACTTTTAAAAGTGCTCTGCAGTTTTCCAGAGACCTTAGTTACATTTTTCATCTGTGATGTGCTATATTCTCATACTGAGGTGGAAGTTAATGTTAAGAACTTTAGAAAGACATTTAATTTCACTCTATGTCAAGATATTTCTGTCCTGAAAGATTTCATTTTATTTCCTTTTCATTTTCAATATACATTTAACTCTTTCTGCAAAGTATCACCCTTCTGAGATAGTTTCTTTATAAGATTATTACCTGAGCAGGTTTGGAAATAGTTAACAGTCTTTTACCTGCAAAATGGGTTCATTATAAATGACAGTATTTCAGAAAAGTAAGTAATGTTGCTATTAACAATAACTTTTAATATTATTTGTAAAAAAACCAACAAATCACAATGTATTTTAAAAAGTCTTATTTTATATAGTTCCTTGAATTGTATTCATTAACTTAAACAGTTTGAATTTTATCCCAGGAATTAGACAGAAAGCAATAGGAAATGACATTTCAAACCATAGTTTCAACTTTCTATTTTCACTCAGCAATACTCCTGTTTCACTATAAACACTGAAAATGCCAAATGATCCCTAAATGCTTTTGGCTACCAGGTCACTGCTTACTGTAATGCTGATTTAGCACTTCAGAGAGCAACAGAGTTCAGGCATTATTTATATGCATAGAAAAAGCCTCCATGCTTTACTAACACACAGGTTAAGTTAAAAATGCCCCACCAAGCTCTGTGCTGCCTGTATTTTCATGGGACGTGAGAATTTTATAGAAAGAAAAAAAGGAGAAAGCAAAAGGTCAGTTCTAGAAAATTAAGAATTCCAAAGACTGTCACTTCATGATCTTCACTTTGCCCAGTTTGATCTCCATCTTAAGGAATGCCCTAGCAAGTTCTTTCCATAAAAGTGGTGAAACACAAGCTGTCAAGGGTCCATTAAGGATAGGAGCAGGAGTACTCATCTGGAACAGAGGTGGTAGTAGGCAAGGAGGCAGTTCCAATACGGACAGCATGAGGTTATACAACGTTCTTCTTGTCTCCTGGCATCCCCTTGTGGAAGGCAGTTCTGATGAATGGAAAAGCATGATTTATTGGTGTTTCCTTTTTTTTTTTTGTGACAGATTTGAGTACATGCAATGTAGAATCATAGATTCATAAAATATTCCGAGTTGGAAGGGACCCATGAGGATCATTGAGTCCACTCCTGAAATGTACATTTTGAAATGGATTTCCAGATGGGTGGATTTGTATAGTCATGTCTAAATGTTTCCATGCAGTACTAAGATTTACAAGAAAGGGTTTCTATATGCACATACCTTTTGTATGTATCTAGGCAGACAATTCTAATAAACCTTTAATAGAAAATGGGGGTCACTGTTCTACATTTTTAACATGTGTATAAGATAACAACCCCCCCACTATTCTATTCTGGAAGTAAGGAATTATTTATACTACTAATGAAATGTGCATTTATCAAATCAAAAGCCTTTAAGAGTTTTAATTTTAAAAATACATATACGTTATCTATCTCATCTACATTAGCTCAGCCTAACACTCCGTCTATTTAATTGCATTTCTTTGCCATATGTGTTTCAGACTTACAGGATACCAGGAGGACTGAAATGTCTCAAATCTGTATCACACATGAATTATGAAGTACAGAAATTACACTAATAGAGACCTTTAAGGCTCTTTCAGGCTCTTTTCTACAATTGGATGTTTTCCTTTAAGCAACAAAAGTAGTCTTCTGCTAAATCCCTTGGAGCATTTATTTTAGGTATTAATATTTCAGGATTTTGAAAAAAAAGGAAAGAAATATCTATTAATGTGGCCTACTGCAGAAATACAAAAGCACAGGTGTTGAATCACATGAGAAGCATCTGCTGGACCAGCTGTTGCCACCATTTCAGTGCAAGCTGGTGCCCAGGAGTATTCTCTCCTGCAGTTTTGTTTGTTCATTTGGGGAGAATGATAGGTGATTGACTGCCAAGCTGAGATGTGATTATTGTATTAAAGAGTGATTTGGTGTACCATCTTGTTAGTGACTCCCATGACTGGACTGCTGCCAAGACATATTTGCTGGGCAGTGGACAGATTTATTGAGTGGGACAAGAGGGAAAATAATGTCTGCTTGTTATAGTGGAGAAACTATATGAGCTGTTAACCAAGATATTATAGCAGAGATGACTAAATAGTCATGATAGCCAAAAACCCAATAATAATTACGAACCTTTGGGTTAATGTTAATTCACTGAGTGAAAAAAGCACCTAAGCAGTACTTTCTTTTTAGCTAAAAAGGCTAAAATGAAGTAGAATCTGATTTCTCTGAACTGTTAGGCATCTGCAGCTGCCTTGGAATGTAGTTACATAGGTATAGAGCTAGTGTTTCAGAAAATCAGGCACTTGGTGTTTTCTTTCTATTCCTAGGAATCCGTGACAGAAAGATATGACTGAGACACATACATGAAAGGTGTTCAAGAGCATCATGTTCCTTACAGAGTGATTCAGGGAGCTATCATAACATCAAATGGATATGCAGGAAATAGGCCACATACTGATGACCAGTGAGAACTTTTTGTTAACTTTTACTAAGTTTATGAACTAGAGAGACAAAAACCTTAGGTGTTGCAATACCTGGTGTGGCAGCAGTATTTTCTAGTGTATTTTAGAATATATATCTTAAAACAGTATCTTTTCATTGTACACTTCCAATCCTGCAAAGACATTCTAGAGCAGTGTAAGATTTTGTGCTCCACATCATCTTGCAGGACCAGAGTTTCATGTCTAAACTCCACTTACACATTATCTTTTTTCAGTTTCTACTAAGAAGTCAGTTTTGAATGTGTAACTATAAAACCATCTCCAGGAGTTTATGTGTTAATTCTCACAGACAGTTACCACTGAATTCTGTATTGCTTAGACATAAGTTTCCATTAGTATCAATAATTTCATCAATAGCATGAAGACTATGGATTATGTTGCTGTAAAGTTGTGTTTTGCAAACAGCTAGCCAGTGAGGTCATGAAATTCATTTTACAACAGCTTACTCAAGCAACTGATAAGGCCAATAGTTTAGCTCTTCTTATTAGTGTTGGCTTTAAACCTTTGCCACCAACAGTGAATGATAAATGTTTAATTTAAACAGATACCCAATTCCCTTTATTAATGGATTTCCAGTACATATTTGTAATGCTCTGTTTAGCATTATGTTATTTTTGCAGATGCATTCTCTGCACTTGGCTTTTAGAAGTTTTAATATCTTTAATAAAATGTTCTATAAACATCATTACTAAAATGCAAGTCTGACAGCAAACTGCAAGGTCATAGTCTAAACAATTTATAACTGCTGTAAATATTTAATATGGGGGCGTGTGTGAGAATATACTCAGGGCTGTTCACAGTTCTGTTTCAACTTTTTCAGTAGAATTATTTCCTTCAAAATTGTTTATTTTAGGACAAGGTTTCACATGGCCTATACCCAGTACAGCATTGCTTACCTATGCTTCTGTTGAGCTCAGTCCATGTGTTTCTTAGTGGTTATCACGTCAGATCTGTTAAGATCACATAGAAACAAAGATTCTTTTTCCCAGTCTGTCAGTGGTCAGTCTCAGTCTGCAATCTGAAAGTCACTGTGCATTGTATGCTATGGCTTGCAAAACATATTGCAAGAACACAAGCTTCTTTCTCTTTTGTCTCTGCTGGCTGGAATGGGAACAAGAACTGGTACCATACAGGTGTATTTTGACAACTGCTAGGAAGATAGGACTCCAAATAAATGCAGGAGATGAAATCTCAGCTTCCTGGAAGGTAGCAGGAGTTTTGTCTTTGGCTTCATCAGAGTTAGAGGTTCACCTGGGGAGTATATGCTTTGAGGTAATTGGTATTGTTTTCACATTGTTAATGTTATGCTAATGGTATTTCAAGCATAGCTATTTTATTTGGGTAATAATGGTGAAACTAGGAACTATCCTTGTTTTGTTTTCTATTTCCTCGTACATAATGGTTAAAACATATACATTGATCTTTCAATCAAGTATTGCTCATGCATACATCAGACTTCCATTCATCATATGTAGTTTCCACTGCATGTCTGACCCTCAACATAACAAATGATACTTGATTATTATCCATTCACGGCACTTTTGATGCCCATTGAAAACACCTTTACACCTGTTTACTACATTTTTACCTGTTTATTATTAACTGCCGAGAATATTCTGCAGTTAAACAATTTGTCGTATAAACCACCCTGCAATGCTTTTCAAAATGGATATTGAATTACTGCAATGTAGAAGTTTTTCCCAGCTATTCCTGGAGATGCAACTCGTCAATCAAAAAACAAACCTACCCTTATTGCTGTAGGTATTTTTTTCTGTAGCTATTTTCTTCTGTAGCTGTTTCTTTGACCTCAGTGTAAAGGTCTTTTAACCTACACTAACAAAGTTTTATTTTGTATTTCTCTAGGGGGGTATCTTCATCATCACTAGAGGTTCTAAGGTATCCACTATATCTCCACTATACATGCTGTATAAGCTTTTCTCTCCTTCAGCGTCATGGAACATCCAGTAGGTCTCTGGATAAGGCATTGATTTAAAGCAGCTTTTTATCTATGTAGATACACTGGGAGTAGTATTAGTATTCTTTGCAATTTCTCAGATGCTTCAGGATTTTTGAGCAGTGACATTTTCATAACATTAACAAAATAAATAATTATTATTTTGGACAGATTTGTCTCCTATGGAATTTACTGTTGTAGATTTATGTAAGCCAAGCATAGTAAATGGAACATTGATTTAGCATAGGCCTATGGAACATTTCTCAGACATGACCTAAGGACATATCTTTCAGAGATGCAGATGTGATATCCTGCTGCAACCATTGTTTGATAAGTCTTCTGCAAATAAAGTGAAGTAATATCTATTGCATTTATTGTGAAGGGCTGGGCTAGTTATTTGTCCTTATCCAATGTCCCTATTGCATTGTTTTCATACTCAGGAGCTAATAGTGGAGTTATAGCTGTACTCTTAATTTCACTGGGTCCATCCTTCAGGGAATTCAACAGACTGCAGTTGTTCCTGAGATGTTCTGGACTGTATATGGTCTTTGTTAAGCGCACTGTTTTAATTTCTTCTTTTCTAAATTACATTCCTAGGCTACCATCCCATTTAGTCTGCTTGGATGAAGCACTAGCCACATCCCCAGAAATTATAATTATTAAATAAATATTTCTTTTGCTTTGTCAGTTTTAAAATTAGTCCAATACGATAATCTGTAAGGCAACATACCTAGTATCCTATTTATTACTCAATATACAGGACAGGAGATTTCAAAATCCAGTTTTACTTGTTAGTACTGATATTCACACACAGAGTAACAAGTTCTGTCTGTCTGTCAACTGGCTGTGAAAGTTTGTAGTCATAGATAATTTCTGCTTATCAATGAGTTTATCCTTTTTGTCTATTTTCCTTAGAAACTACTAAGCTATTGAGTAGGAACAATCGCTTTCTTAAAGGTGATCAAGAGAAAAAAAGAAAGAAAACTAAAAGTTATTCTTTTCATCTTCTGTAGAAGGAATCTGAAAAAACTTGTATATTGTAAAGAAGAAACTGTTACTCTTGAATCTCATCCTAAAGGAAAAAAAAATCGGGAATTTCCAGTCTTAATTTTCCTGTATTTGTCAAATAAGTTGGCTGTTCTGAAAAAGTCTAGGAGTCGTTTCAATCTTTGAGTTAAGGAGACAGAATAATTAAATATTTTTAAGGATTCTTCTTCCAGTTGTAACTGGAATGCTACTAGGCATTAACATTAAACCAGGTGCAACATGAATGTAAAAGGATATCTAAAAAAGTTATTATTGCTTTCCCTTTTAATTGATTATGAATTTTGCATTAAATGTTCTGAGTGATGTTTTCTAGCCATCATCATCAGAGTGCTCTGTGCCCTTGCTGTGTGACTGCTATGTTTCTGCTAGCTGGGTCTTCCTGTTGGCCTCCAAGTGTATCACAGAGTGGTTAGAAATTCAAAACCTCTGCAAAGAAACCCACCCCCAACTGAGAACAGAAAAGTCAGAGCACAAACTTGCATGTATCTGAGAACTACATAGAGTATTCCTGTTTCATGACAGAACTTTTTTTCCTGTGTATAGGCAGATGAGGATATTTAATGTTCTGTATCTTAATTTATTCCCCTGCTCCCTGTCTCCCATAATCCCTACCTACTTGCATTAGGATACTAGATTTTTTTCCCCCAGAAAGTAATATGAATGACTGTGGTGAATTTGCCATAAGTCTGATATTTCCTAAAAATGTTATATTTACTGTGTATGCATGAATCAACACTTGTGAAAAAAAAATCAGATGTTTTAAGGAAGTGTCAAAATTTCTGCACTTGTATCTGCTGTTCAGCACTGTGTACTTTCACAATTTCCAAAAGTATGACAGCTTAGTCAGAATTAGTTTCATAGCTCTGACACAAGCATCTGGTACCCTCTGACAGCTGAAAAAAAATCTTAAATTTTGCTTTAACAAAATTTACAGGTGGAAAAGAAGATATACCTGTAGAAATCCGAGATATATTAGCCCTATACTTGGAGATTGCATAGGCAGTACTGTTTTAGGCAGACTTTCCCTCCTTTGAGAATCTGCAATGTGTTCTTTACATTTATTTTTCTAATAGTCATGAAATATTATGTGCTTACATTTTTACTGTTTATTCTGGGAAGCCAGAGAAAAGTGTTATCAACAGCAATTTTCAGGAATGAAGGGGGTCTTCTTATTAGAATTAATTGATTAAAGGAATTGATGAAATGTAAAAAGTGATATTAGCAAAAATCTGATAAGCTGACAGATGATTTGCGAAAAGAATATTTCAATTTTTATTACTGTATACTAACCTTGGGCTGTTAGACTGTGGTTAGAAATATGTATTTTTCTGTTTATATATATTGACAATAATAGGAATTCTATCTGGTTCTTAATTAATTTTCTTTTTCTCTACCTCCATGTTATGGAATGTTTTCTGCTTGCTTTGTAGATTTAGATCCCTGAACAAGCAAAATAGTTGGAGATAATGTTATTTAAAAATTAACATTTCTCGTTATGTTGAATGAAACATCTCTGTGACAATAGTGTTCATTATATCTTTTGTATCAAAATTCAGCATGATCTTGTCTAATACAGAGGTGAATCTTATCCAGTACAACTAAAAATCATCATGATTTTAAAATACTTATAATAGTTAGTAAATAGCTTAGTAATGCTCCAGCCAAAATCAGTTTAGAGTGCCTTACCCAGGATTTTAAAAATCTCTATTCAAAGGTGAAATTTGGTTATCTTTAAGCTACTAAGGAAGAGCAATCAACTTTGAAGTATTCCTCTATTTGAAAGAACTAAAAATATTACAAAGAAAATAAAAATTGTTAAATGAAAATTTAATTACATTAAAGAGGAATATTTTGTTTTCAAGAACTTCAAAGAGCAAACCATGCCTACCAAGAAAACTTATGCAGAACCTAAGCAATTCACTTCAAACTCTATTATCTCTATCAACTGCCAACATTTGCATTAGGCTCTAGACTTTCTCCTGTATGTTTTCCTCCCCAAAACACTGGCATTCAAAAGTAACTCCAGTTGGTTTTGTCTGTCCCTTATCTCTTTGGAAGTCCCTCTGGATTCTAGAGAAAGTTAGTTCATGAAATATGTAGAAAAATAAAGTGAGATACCCGTTCATAATAGATTTTCCACCTTACAGGAATTCAAGATGATGATCAGATTATCTCATTCTGTATTTATACTCTCCTAACTGTTCTTCACTTCTGAATCTGTTCTCTGCTGGAGAAGTTTTTCAAGTACACCAAAGTAGTATATAGTATGTGGCTGCTTCAACAAAGGCATCTATTATCATTTTCAATGCCTTATTGCAATCAGCGCATTTTCATGGGTCTGGCAGATTGACAGATTTTTTGTTGGGTCTGTGCAATTCTGTAGTGGTGACATAAACCAGGTAAAATATCCTCGGATTCCTGAAATTTCAGTAAATGCTTACCTGCATCGCACTCAAAAATCTTTCTAGTTTTTCTGGGAATGTTTTAGATTGTCAGGGTCAGAACTCTGAATTTTTTTCTTAGGTAGTAAATTAGCTTGTACAGAAAGTAAACTAAAAATTAAGTTCTATTTTTACATAAGTACGTGTAGTCTAGCCATGGAGGTTGGAGAATTATAGCTTGATATTTTATTGCCAATTATTGATCCAGCTTGTAGAATTTATAGTGCCGCATCATACAAATTATATGGAAATTGATTTGTTGTTGGCATGATTGCTCATTATATAGCAGGCTTAATTGGTTTTCTCCCAAATTAAAAAAACCTGTGTGTGCATGTATAGACATATGCACACTTTTTTTTTTTTACCTTACTCATATAAAGGATGTAAAAATTCTTGGCTTACAGATAATTATCTAGGCTTTCATATCAACATTAGTTGATAGAAAAACTAGTCTGCTACAGAGTGATATAGTGAGACTCAATTAATTAATGCTAATACAAAGGGCTGATTTGCCTAGAAGAAAACTACAAATACATCCGGATTTCATTTACAATGAAAAACACCAAAATAGAGAAAGGGGTCCAGGCTTTAGACAAGACTACTTATCTGGAGCTTGGAAATCCCTTAAATGACACAAAGACTTTAAGGCGTTTGTGACTTGCTCTCTCTGGATGATAAAACTTCATCTCTTGTCCAGCTATGATGACATGACAAAGAAAAGGGAGGATTCTTTAGATTCGTGAGCAGTAAGCAGAAGCACAGGGAAAACACAGGCCCATTACTAAACAGGACAGGGAAACTAGTTACTAATAATGTTGACAAGACAGAAGTTCTCAGTGCCATCTTTGCCTCTGCCTTTATTGGCATAGCTGGACCCCAGATCACAGGATCAAGTAGCTATGACAACATGTGTTGACCCAGAAGTAGTGGAGGAAGGGTTGGTCTACAGCCTCTTGCAAGGGCTCAACCCACATAAATCTATGGGCCTGGACAGAATCCATCCCAGGGTGTTAAGAGAAGTGGCTGACATTTGTACAAGGCCACTGTTTATAATCTTTGAAAAGTCATGGAGATCAGGGGATGTCCCTGAGGACTGCAAGAAGCAAATGTCATAACCAACTATGAGAAGGGCCCAAAAGAGGACCCAGGAAACTACAGGCCTATTAGTCTTACTGCAAGCCCTATGAAAGTAATGGAATGAATCCTCCTAGAAACTATCACAAACCAAATGAAGCAGATGACTGGGAAAACCCAGCACAGATTTACCAAGGGCAAATCATGCCAGACTAACGCGATCCCATTCTACAAGAAAATAGCATGTTCTGTCAACATGGGGAGAGCAGTGGACGTTGTTTTTTCGCACTTCAGCAAAATGTTTGTTTCCTGTAGCCATCTCCTGGACAAAATGGCAAGGTAGTGATTAGATAGGTGGTCTGCAGCATGAGTGGAAAATTGACTAACAGGCCACATTCAGAGGGTGGTGACCAATGGTTTTACTCAGACTGGCAGCCTGTCAGAAGTAGGGTCCCCCAAGGAACAATACTGGGCCCCAAGCTTTTCAACATCATAAATGACCTCAAAGATGGGATTGAAAGCACTCTCACCAAGTTTGCTGATGACACTAAAGTAGGTGGTGAGATGAACATGTCAGAAGGGAGAGCCATCTTAGAGAGACCTGGACAGGCTTGAAGAGTTGGCAAGCAAGAACGGTATGAAGTTTAACAAAGACAAGTGCTCCTGCACCTGGGGCAGAATAACCAGTAATGGTTTTGGCTGGGATAGATTTAATTTTCTTCATAGTAGTTCATATGGTGCTATTGGAATTTTTGGGATCCTGGTGGACAACAACAAGCTGAACATGAGTCAGCAGTGCACCACTACAGTGGCAAATGCAAATCAGATCCTGCAGGGGCATTGCTATCAGAGATAGAGACATAATCATCCCACTCTACTCAGCACTTGTAAGGCTGCACCTGGAGTACTGTGTCTAGCTGTAGTCCCCACAGTACAAGAAAGATGTGGACAGACTAGACAGGGTCTAAAGGAGGGCCACAAATGTGAACAAAGTGCTGAAGAACCTACACTGTGAGGAAAGACTGAAGGAGTTAAGTTTTTTCAACCTAGAGAAGAGAATGCTCAGGGGACACCTCATCACAATATTCCAGTAATTAAAAGACAGCTACAAAGAGGATGAAGGGAAGGTTAGACCAGATGATCTGTCAAGGTCTCTTCCAACTTGGAGTTTTCTATGATTCTACAAAAAAACCCCAAACCAGAGCAGTTGTGTTCTTTGCCTGATTTTCAATAATGACACTCTAATAGAGAAATGAGGCCTATAAAACATACCCTATATTAGACTGTTTTGTAAAATACTCAGAAATATATTTCTGAAGATGTTCTGTGTAAATTAGGTTCTTCTGGGACACTTAAGGAATTTACTGTGATCGTTTGAATATCAGGATTTGACAATTTCAGGAAATATCGCCCTTGTTAAGGAATTATGTGGGAAGGTAATTTATTGCTTTAATATGATTGGCCTTAGGTTTCAAGCATTTCATAGTTAAAAAAAGAGACTTTAGTGACAAGGTGCATTACTACAGGCTGATTTTAGTGCTATATAGATTTTATAAGGAGATCATATACTATTAATATTTACATACAGTACTGGAAGAAAATAATGATGTGCCTCCAGTGGATAAAGACAATTTAGAGATCTCTGAATGTATACATGTTCAGGATTTCCATCAACCATAGTAAATACATCTTACTGAAACCCTGTTCAGTTCTATTACACCTTTAAACTATTAGCATCACTTTATCATTTGATCCTTTGAGCATCTTTCAGTAATGATTTAAACAGTATGATCAATAAATACAATTTGGTGTTTGTTCCCTCTCTCCCCAGAGTTATGTATGCAATGGATTGTTTTGTTACAGCTTCTTTCCCTTATCTCTAAAGAAAATGTGGCTATGTTTTTTTTTTATTTTTTGAAAGATGTTGAGGTCAAAATGGAATTTTTCACTAATATAAAAGGCAGTAAGGTTTGTGATCATGTCTAGTTCTTCTGATGCTTCTCATGAGAGTCTTGGGCCAGTGCTCAAAATACCACTGATCCCTTGGAGAGCTTGGATTCGTCATGGTTGGAGGATATGTCTACTATTTCACCTCATCTGTCAGGATGAGAATTAGCAAACTCCTAGGAAACCAGTACAGAGAAGGAAAGACAGTGTGCTCAGAGCAGCCCATATTGCTGCAACTCTCTGCATTCACTGGAATTTTCTATGGGCTGAAGCCTTTATGCACAGCTAAACTGCATTGCTTTAGTCCGGATCAAAATATGGTCCAGGTAGGAAGACCACACAATAAAACAACGAGTAACTGATAAAATAAAAACATCTGGGAGAAAAACAGCAATTGTAGTAGCTGATGTTTTAGAACTAATGTCAGAAGGCGTCTGTGCAAGCTTTTGCTTAGAGAGGAAATCCAGTGTTTTCCTCAAAGAAAAATATAATTTCATAGGTTCTTTCATTGTGTTAGAAAGGCTAGAGGATGCTATGATGGTGAATTTTGGAGCTGAATTTAATAACTGAATTTTGGAAACAATTTTCAAAGCTTTTAAATTTTCTTTTTCAGAAAAGAATAGACTGGATACTAGTTAAAGATAACTTGAACAGTGGTAGGAAGGGGATTCGCACAGAGATCTGAAGGAAGGGCTACAAGGGGTCTGATGAACCTTAGCCACATCCAGCAGGAACTTGGTAGGAACAGATGCATTCAAGCTGTATGGTTTCAAGTGTAGAACAAATAGCCTATGAAGCAGGATGCGTTTCTGACACACAGCTGTGGTCTTGTGCATTGTCCTGGTTCCTTGGATGACAGTCTCACTGTCACTTCTCAGGCCAGAGCCTCCTGAGTATATTTTTACATTTTCACTGTAAGTTCTGGAAGTGTCCAGTCCCAAGTGGAATGTCCTCTCAGCAGAAACCAAACACCTGTGAGGCTTTTGTGGGATACTAGGACAGACCTTGGCAGCTTAACAGTGACGCGGGACTTTCATTATGTGTTGCTTCATGAACCAAATTTTTATGCAAGATTTTCCCAGCAGTTGTTGTGGCATATGTTTTCTAAAACTTGTATTTTGAAACCGACACGTATCTTGGATGTGCTTCTGAGCCTTTCTGTCTCTGGGAAAATTTTCTGTAGACAGAGCAATGTAAAGGTGAATGAACTTTTTCCACAAAGTCCAACCTGTGCAAAATTGAGTCCAAGGAATTAAAAAGCCAGGATCACTTCTTAAACTCTTTGTCTTCCTGTACTAATTTTGCCTGGGATTGAGTTAATTTTCTTCATAGTGGCTTGTATGGTTATGTTTTGGATATGTGATGAAAACAGTGTCGATAAAACACTGATGTTTTATTTACTGCTGGACAGTACTTACACAGTGTCAAGGCCTTTTCTGCCCCACAAACTCCTCTGTTGGTGACTAGGATGAGGATGCACAAGAAGCTGGGAGGGGACACAGCTGGGACAGCTGAACCCAGCTGACCAAGGGATATTCCTTACCATATGATGGTATATGGTATACTCAGCAATAAAATCTGCAGGGAAGAAGGGGGAAGAGGGGATATTTGGGTTTATGGCATCTGTTTTCCCAAGTAACCACTACACATGATGGAGCCCTGCTTTCCTGGAGATGGCTGAACATCTGCCTGCCAATGGGAAGTAGTGAATTAATTCCTTGTTTTGCTTTGCTTGCACATACACTTTTGCTTTACCTATGAAACTGTCTTTATCTCAACCCATGAGATTTTGCACTTTTACCCTTCCTATAACAACACTTCATTTACAGCCAAGGATTTACATTAATAAATTAAGACCATAAATTAAATGAACATACAAACAAACAAAAAAATACCAATGGAAAAAAATTCCTCCAAGGTCCTAAGGAGATAAATGTATTGAAAATGATCCAGTCTCATGAAGTAAATTCCAATGAATGATGCGAGCCATCTGCTGTCATAGCTGGGAAAAAAAAACAAACAACACAACCACAAAAAAACCCCAAACAAAACCAAAAAAGCCAACTCTTCTTAGTGTGGCAGTCAGTTCTACTTGTCCATCTGGCTAGCTAGTAGGTATGTTTTACAAATTACACTGTATCACCCTCCACTGACATTAGAAATGTAGACATCTATAGCACAAGAAAACACTTAAATTTAGTTGTCTAAATCTGGAGGATAGTCTTTCTATTAGAATGTTGTGTTTTCTTTGATAACTTCACCCACTGAATGTTCAAAGCAACAGGGCTACCCAAGGATATTGCAAAAGTACAATCATAAGGCCATGGCTATAGGTTTCCGCAGGTGTAGAGTGTGTTGGTAACATACTTGAAGTATGAATGTGCAGAGACCGCTTAAAGACATTAAAAGCCTTTGGAGTGAGTTACATTTTTGCAGAACAGAAACCCTGACAGAACAGTATTATGAAACACATCAGTGATACATTTACAAAGAGGGCTAGAACACAGGAAACAACAAATTGACTTCAGCTTTTAAAATAAAAATAAACCTTGCTGAAAGATAAGTAAATTCAGTGAAGTGAAGGTGTGCTTCTTCATTGACAATAAATGTTACATATTATTCAGTGCTAAGAATTCCAATTTTGAGAGAAACTTTTCCAGTATAATAGAATACAGAAGGGAAGAACCAAATTAGAGTTCATAAATATAAAGTGCTCTAGAATATGAAAAAGTGCCTATTAGGTTTAGACCTAAAGGGTGCAATAAATGTGAATAAAATATAGCTCCCTCTCTTTCTCTATAGTCAGACTAAATAGCATGTAACATTTTAGACAACTGTACTTCACATCAAACTCACTATAGATTTTCTGCAGGACCAACACAAACCATTTTCTGATTTGACACCTAAGGCAATACTAATGTACAAAAGAATTTTAAATGTATGCTGACCTGAAACTGGAAATCTAGTATTATATAATTTATGATAAAAATTGCAATAGATGAAAGAAAAATAGGGGCCTAGATTTTCTGCTTTTGTGTCTTTGGCTAATAGCCCCAAAAGTGATAATTTGTACTTTGAGTGGGACAAAATACAGACTAGCTCTCAATTAGAATATCAAAATGTATTAAGAGGAATAGATAGTTTAAAAGTTTTAAATAGATGCTAAAATGATAGAATAAATTATCTGAGTCATTTTAATCTGTTGCTCAGAGTCTGTCAGAAGATTCCATTAAGCCGGAACAGAGACAGTGGTGACGGCAGCAGCTTGCCTAAAGCCCTGATTCTGCACTTTAATGGGGCTCCAGACAGACACTGTAGAATGGCTATTACTGCATGGTTTGAATAGACTTCGTACTAGCTGCGTGTATGCAGAAATTTAGCACTGCTTAAAAGAGTATTTCCTGTAAAAAGTGTTGCCATTTAAAATAAGACTAGGTGGGGCTTTCTGACTATAAGATAGGAATGCATATTCAGACATTTCAAAATTTCATTGGCAATTTTTCCATCTTTTTTCATTTTCCCCAGTGCTGATAAAAACTCTGTGTGACATTATATGGTGGAGGTGTTGGCCAAAAAAGCCCCCACTTGAGTGTTTTTATGCACAGTAGTTTTTATTCAGTTATCTATATGAAATTATAAAAAAGGCAAAGCATTTAACTCCACTATACATCACTTTTTTTCTTTTAGTTCTTCATTCGCATTTCTTGGCTTGCAAAAGAGGCAGGAACACATTCATGCTTTGTGATATGGTTGGCTGAGAATCCTCATGTTTCTTAAGTTCTTTTAGGGCAGCAGCAACAGCAGAGGTAGCTAGTAGGTGAGCTACTCTCATCTATGGGAAAGGGGAACCTGGCAAGCCCAGCATCTTTGGGTTTAATTTCCTGCTAAGTCCAATGTATGAGACTGAGTGCAGTAGATGTTAGTAGGGGTTGGGATTTACTGGCTGCAGGAGTTAAAGCCATAAACACTCAAAACCAAGCAGGGCAGGCAGAAAAATTTTCAGTCAAAGAGTTATTCAGGAAAAACCCACTAATTTGATGCATTCATTTTACATTGGTTAGTCACTGAGTAAAATATACAACTGATGGGCATAAAAGCTTGGTGGTCTGTGCCCCATTGAGTGACAAGGCTTTGGTCATGCTTCACGGACTGTTTTCTTCACAGGAACACAACTTTGACAAAAAAAGATTCAAAAGGCAGGTGTTCTCTCTTCCTCCTCCTCCCTTTTCAATGAAACCAGGCTACAGCCCCTTATATGGTTCACTTGTGGCAGATGTGGTTGCAGGAAGCTTGATGTCTCTTATGTGCAGGCAAAACCCTGGGATTTCCTGTCCTGGCATGAATGGTTTAATTACAACCTGATATCTCACCTTGCATTTTCTTCTAGCAATATTTGAAAGAAAATGGAAGCTGTAAATGCCTTTGGTAAATCCCTATTAGTATGGATTAGATGAGGCCGGAAACATATGTCGTATTGAGATTCTCAAACTGAATGGCCACGTTCTTGTTACTAGGGAGACTGAGACATGAGGGAGGACCCCAGGAAAGCTGAAGACCCTGTCCCTGGTACTAAGGTGCCACCACATTTCGGCAGTAGCTGAGCAGAGGTTTTTGGAGTCCTTGATTTCGACAGAAGGTCTTAACATTTGCTCTGATCCGTGTATAGCTATGTAAGTTGTATTTTGGTACTTCTATATTTTTATACATAGGGCAGATGAACTGTAACACTTTGCACATACTAGCTTGGTGCTCTATATTTGGAAAATTTGGTACATAAGCTGAAATTTAAAAGGAAGGTGAAATTTAGATAAGAAAGAAGTAGAGAATTCAAACAAAGGCCTAAGATATTTTCCCATAGTTTTTGCCACTTCCTTTTAAGGAATAAATAAAGAAGACAGCCATAGCAAAATGGTGTGAAGAAAGGAGATATAATGATTAAAGAAAATATCAAATAATCATTCTTTTTCTTTATACTCCATCTGCTATTACCAATTTTTCATTCTCTCATCTAAGTTACAGGGTACATATTTCTGAATATATGTTTGTTTCTTGTTTGGGTTTTTTGGCAGCTGTTAAAACTGTTTTTAATAAAAACAAAGCAAAATGCTTTCAGTCTGCAGGGGTGATCCATAGTGTTACTGAAAACTATCAGTCTCTAAATCCATTATTGTGAGCATTTAGACCAGATTTTATTGAAAGATTCATTCATACACACTTTACACAACTGAGTACTCAAGACAGTTCAGTCACCTTGTATAATATTTAAAAGTAAGATCAAGATTTTGAAAGTTGGCCAATAGCTTAGCACTGTTAATGTTTAAAAAAAATGTGGCTGTATGTAATTTTGCACTAATTTAAACAGCAAATATTTAAGAATGTGTTCCTTTATCTTGCATTTAATTAAGAATGGAGCTTTTTTGGAACATTGATGCCAGCTACAGGTACTGAGGACATCGTAATCTGGCTGTATGAAAAACTTTTAATAACCTAGTTTCTTTAGGTTCCAGTTTAAATTGAGTATCAGTGAATACATTAATTGAATGAATTCCCTTGGTCATTCTGTATGACTGCGTCTGATGAATTATCTAGGCCTCTGTGAAGATTTTACATTATTTTCCAATTCAAACATGGTCCATTTTGTTCAGTTGTGCAAAAATATGTGATTAAGACTGGGATGTGGGAGGATCCAAAACCAACAAATGTTTTGTGGAAGACCTCACAATATTTAATTGAACCATCAACGTTCAATGCTTTGAGGAAACATCATCTACTGGCTTAAATTTTGTACAGTTTCTTCAATCAGTAGTTGGCTCATACAAATTCCACAAGAAAAATGGATGGAAGTTAAAGGTCTTGCAAAATTTCTAAATGCTATTGCAAGGAAAGAAAATTAAAAAGAAAACCCTCTTAGAATCCTTGAAATTTTTGTTGTTGTTTGTGTTTTTTTTTTTTCTGAAGGTCTGACTAAGGTTTGCAGAATTTCTGTTTGGCTGATGATGAATCAAGTTATCTTAGGCTGGTATTTCCTTGTTGCTGAAATCCAGGAAAGATTTAACAGCTCTGTTTGAGATTTCTCTGAGTTTTTTAGTTTTTTAGCACCCAATACTCATAAACTCATTGTGTGGAAACCCACATATCTGGCCTGAAGACATCTTTGCATTTATTGGCAAAGTAAACAAGCTACTGGTTTCTGCAATATTGTGGTTATTAATACTATTCCTTTAGAAGAAAAAACTTGGTGCCAAAGAGCGAGATAAGGCTTCTTACAGAAGTTTCTGAGATGATCACACATGCCAAGCAGACAATGACTTTTTCAGATTTATGAGAAGCAAACAAGTACACCCTGAGCTTTATTAGTAAATACTGGGGTAGAGAAGCAGAAAAAATCCTTACAAGAGTTATGTCTCAACAGACTTGCAAATAGATTCATTGCAGAACATTTATCTGAGCTATTTAAAACTGACAAAAAGAGACAAGAAAAATCTGCTTGGTAGCATAACATATTAGATGGTTTAACCAGGATTATTTCCATTGGTAATCCTTGTGATGTGACTCTTTCTGTGAACACAATCTTGATTTTGGATAGAGTTTTCTTGATTCCAGATCCTAATAATTTAGACTAAACATGCTTACTTGCATTTTGGTAAATGACATAAGAAATACAGATCATGACATGCCACAGATATTACATAACTGTGGATATTCTTGGTAAAATTTACTGCATTTTTAAAATAATAGATGATCTCCAGTGAAGCTGTGAAAAGTCAGTGTCTTAACAAATCATGAACAGAACAAAGACTACATGTGTATTCATGGTTCTCCTGATCAGAGTACATTATCTTGACATTCTGTGCAATACATCTAGTGCTCAATGATTTCATCTAGTTAAAGAAAAAGATGCTTTCTGTCATTCTAAAGAATAACATTTAATAAGAAAAATATATTAACCCCTAAGTAAAATGATCAGGAGAGTATGGGCTACCAGGGTTACCATTGCTATCTTCCTTAGTGTTTAACAGTGATATGCTGTAGCCCTCCAAACAACACAAGGAAGACCAGTCCTCCAACAACCAATATTTCAGACCTCTGAAGACCTAGCACTGAAAACATTAAATAATATCACTGGCAAAATATCTTAATAAATTTATAAAGTAATATCAATTTCTACTTTAATCTGATGCTTTTAAAGTAAAAGCAGATATGTACAAAGAAGGAAAATATAAAACCTGTAGAAGTTCCTCACTAATCTCCCAGGCCTTTCCAGAAGCTCTCTGACTTAAGATGTTCAGGGCAAGTCTATTAAAAAAAAAAAAAAAAAAAAAAAAAAAAAAAGAAAAAAAGAGGGTGCCAAAATATTAAATGAGAAAAATATTATTGAACTTTTATTAAAAAATTATGACAATGTTTTGGGGTCATAATACACATAAAGAATAAGGGGACTTTAAGCCTTTGCTTTGAGTTTCTTTTTTGGTATTAGACACAGTATTTTCATTCAATGTAGATGCCAAAAGACAACAAGTATATGTGCACTGAAAGCTTTGGACAGCTCTAATGCATTGACTAACAGATGATAAATGCTGTTCAAGTAAGATATAAGTGTAATAGAAATTAAACAAAAAATGTAATTAAATAATTATCTGTTAAGCTGCGAGGTACTTCTGTGTACTTAGCAGGAAAAAGATTAGGGAGTTATTAAAAAAAACCAAAACCAAAACCAACCCAAAACATAAAGCTTTCAACCTAGTATGTTGCTGCAATGAAGAGGGCAAACATGACATTAACTTTTCTTGGAAAAGGAATAAAGTAAAAATCAAGGAAGGGGATAGTTAGATCCACTGCTTGTATTTTATGTCAAATACCATGTAAAACATAGTTCAAAGTGTTACATGAAAGGTAAAGAAAATGCAGTTCACAGTAGCTTAAGACATATCCAGTTTCAAGGGTGATATAATGGAAGTGACTCAATAATCTCATTTTAAAAGAAATGTTTAGTTTTACTCTCTGGTGTGTTTGAAGGATTTTTGTAAGTAAAAAGTCCCAGAGCATATGATTTGGGTACAAATCAATGGGGAAGAAAAGAGATATTTCCTCACTAACCATTTTCAATCAGTCTGGGGTATTATTACTGTAAAAAAGCTGCTTTAATGTCTAATCACTATTTTCATTTAGGTGATCATTTAAAAATCTTTTATTTTTTCTGTTTGTGGTGATTTGTTTTGGAAAGATTATATGTCCCTGTAATGTATTTAATACCAAATTACAGATGTCTGTATTTTAAGTAGCTTGCTTTCTTGCCGAGATAAAATTATTGCTATTCTGATAGTGACCATAATCCCATTTCAAGCAGGAAATTGAATTAGATAATTTCCTAATTTCCTTCCAGCTAGCATTTCTAGGATTACTTTGAATTTAAAGAGAAACTAAAAATTTGTAAGAGTGTTGGCTTTTTCACTGAAAATCCAGGGTCAAAGATGACTGCAGAGCTAAAGCCCTTTAAGTACAGAAATAGGTGTAGGTATACAAATGGGTGGAGACATACAAATATACCTCAAATATTGTAAATAGTAGTGCATTTGCTGAATTGAAGCCTCTGAATCATTTTAAACATTATAATGTCAAAAAGGAGGTGAGGAAGTAGACTAAAAAGTGTGAAAGAAGTTTTCTTCACATAAATTAATTTTAAAATACAGTATTATATGACATGCAGTATTCAGAGATCCAGAGCTGCAAGTGATATTCATAAAGAAGTGAGAAAGAAAAGAAAATAAGGTAGATAAATTCTTAATCAAAGAGAATAAAGAAAGACACAGGTAGAAGAATGAACATGGCAAGCAAAAAAGGAAAATGTGAACCTCTGTGACATGTTACAGTTTTGTTACCATAGCTGTAATTTTTAACTTGTTTAAAATAAATATATTTTACTAGGATTCACACTGACTAATAGGTATCCTGGCAGATGAAAAAGCTGCCAAGAGCTAGACAGATATATAGACGCAGTTCAAAATATGAAGAGTACAGATACACACTTATGGATAGAATCCTTCCCCTCTTCATTTTGTATCACAAATTCAATGTGACAAAAAACTGTAAAAGATACTGATATCTCTTCTCAACTTCACAACCATAGCCAAATATGCCATGCTATTATCTCTGAAGCAAAAGAGAAGTTCTAGACAATGAATTTTTTTTATTACAACATTATCCTAAATGCTGCATTATCACATGAGCTTCTATTGTTGCTAAAAAGCTCTGTCACTAAATTTCCACCACCTTTAGGTTTTTGACTTAGAGAAAAATGGCATGGCCTTCCGATAAGTTAAAATATCAATTATAACTGATATCAATGTATTCTAGAGGCATTGCCTCCTATTTGTTTAGCCACATTCACACAGCACTGTAAATAAAGGCCTTTAGATATGGTAGAACAGGGCTTTTCATTCTGTTTAATGAGCTCTGAAACAAATAAGGAAAATATTGGCTTTTTTCAAACCTCTAGCTGCTTGGTCTGTGACATGAGGAATACAGGGCATGGTGGTGACTAATAGGTCTCCATGCACTTTAAGTGTGTGGTAGTACAAAAGTTCATCTGCTTTCAATAATTCTATTTATCAACTTTTAATTAGATCCTTTGCAGCTACAAGTCCTTTGATCTGAGCTAATTGATCATGCATTGTGTTTTTAATAGGTTTCATAATAATAATGCTTGGCACTAATATAACGCTTTAGATTTTCGAAGTGCTATACAAACACTAACTAATTAACCCACAGAAAGCCCCTTGGGAGGTAAGAACAGTAAGCAAATATTTCACTCTCTTTATAAAAGGGGAATCTGAGAGACAGAAAGTGATTTGCCCAAGATCAGGGAGTGAGATGAGAGAAGGCTCCTCAAACAGAATGCAGGAGAAGCTGGTAAAGTGGGTTGAAAGTCAATATTTGCATTTTGCTGGAAATGTTGATAATTTGAAACATGTTTTATCTCCAGATTTGAACTAAATCATGGTTTGGTTTCTGAAAGTACAATAAAACTAGAATACAAAAAATATAGATTTTACTTAAATCTTAAATATATATGTTAATTTTAAATATAAACTTTTAAATTAATATTAATTTTGATCTTTTAACATGTATATTGTAAAACTGGTTCTCTTATAATGCTATATGAAAAATACATGAAGTATACTTCATGACACATCTGTAGCTTTAAAATATTCTGTGAAGTTACAATAGAACATGTGATAGTAGTGAAACCATTAAATATTTTTGGTTGTATTAAAAAGTAAGGAAGGAAGCTTCTAGAGAAGGAAATATTTTATTTCCTGTACCCAAAGAGTTTTATTTATGCACTCTGGAGAAAGATCTTATGCCATGGCACATATACTTGAAAATAATGTGATTTTTAAAAGTTACAGAAAAAAACTTTTTTTTTTTTTGAGTAATTTAAGAAGCATGTTAACAGTAAAGTTCCATTACAAGTCCACAGTGTCTTGATATCAGTCAGAAAAGTTAGCATTTAATGAAATTTGGGGACAAGCAAGTTCAAAATACTGTTATTCTTACAATAAAACGTTGTTCTTGACAGGTGGGTTTTTTCCCTTATGTGATTTAAAAAAAAAAAAAAAATATATATGTTTACTGGGCACAGTTTAGAGACTATAGACCCCTATATTTAAAAAACTGAGATGACAGCAACCATTTAAATCAAGCTGCCATACTATTTCTATCTCTGTAGTTGCTAGACAAATGGACTTTTTGTACCGTTCATATCACTGCACATTTCTTAGCTTGGTTGCCTAATCATTATTTCTCATTCCAACTCATATCTTCTTTTATACAGAATCAATTATTGGTCTGTAATTAACTATTTATACTATTCAAGGTTGTGCATAGCATTCTAGAGCAAAGCCTCTAATTGCCAGGATATACACTTGAGACTTTGTAATTTTATGCAACGTTGCTCAAATAGTGTGATAAAGGCTGCCTGTCAAAAAAGCTAAGAAATGTGAATCCCAGGGTTATGAACTCTTTGGTCCCCCAAAGACCAGGTAAAGACTAGCTCTTATAGATCTAGTATAGCTAAATTATGATTTTGTGACAGAAAACAGAATCATAGAATCATAGAATGCTTTGGGTTGGAAGGAACCACTAGAGGTAATCTAGCCCCTTGAATGTTTCCAGGGATGGGGCCTTCACTACCTCTCTGGGCAACCTGGTCCAGTGTTTCACCACCCTCATTGTAAAGAATTTCTTCCTTATATCTAGTCTAAACCTACCCTGGTTTAGTTTAAAACCATTGCCCCTTGTCCTGTCACAGCTGTCCCTACTAAAAAGATTTTCCCCTCTATAATGCTTTATAATGCTTTAGTATGGTATTTCATTGTAAAGATTTTGTATGTATGTTTTATAAAGGTATGTGATGAAATGATACATGATGTGTATAGCATTTTTCTGAAAGTTGGTGTGAATATATAAATAAAATTCAACGTTTATTTTTTATTGAAAAGTCATTTCTAAAGTCAAAGTTGAATTTTGACTGTTGACGCTTCTCCTTCTTTAGTCTTTTATTTCAGCTTCTGTCTCCCACTTTTCCTGTCCCCATTGCAGCTTTTTCTCTGCATATGAATTTCGATGTTGGAAGGTTTCCAGTTAATAACTGGAGGCTGTAACAAAAGTCGTGTGATGAAAAAAAATGAGAGAGCAGGGAAGGAGATAACAGCTGAAACAACTAGGAATTAAAACCTGACAGTCCAGGCTAAAAAGCCATTGTGGCTCGTCCTGGGGAGAGCAGCAAGGCAAAAAAAAATCAATGTTTATTGCTCTTTAGCAATTAAAATCTTACCCTTTTATAGCTTATTAAAACAGATCATATAGAACTAATGGCTATTGAACTCCCAATGAGAATTGCACAGTACTTAAAGCAACAAAGTTTTTTGTTAGGAAACAATAAAGTCTGTATCAAGATTCTTTGCTCCGTTCTGTGTTTCCTAATGAGAGATCTGACCTCTGCCTGGAGATGCCACTCCAGAAGTGAGCCTAGCAGCATTTAAGATGACAAAATTGACTTTGAGAAGCGGGGTCTGATATCAGTGGAACAGGCTGGCATCTTGTAGCAGTGGTTTTGTATAATCTACACTGACAGAAAATAACATGGCAAAGAGACTGTTTCTGTTGCCCAGGACTGGCAGCAGCCGCGATGGTGGAGATGACTTTGTGAAAATAGTGGTGGCATCTCTTCCTAGGAGTAAGAGGCACCAGTTTCAGAATATATAGTAAAAGCCTGTGGAGCCATTTTTAGTACTCCTTGACTATATTCCTGAAGCAGTTTAAGGGCTAGAGGGAGTTGTTAATAAGTTCTGAGCAAAAGAGGCGACTAAGACTAGTTACTCATATTCCCCACTCGATGCTCTTTAGGTTTTCCCAGTTCAGTTTATTATTGAAACCAATGTTCTTCCTAACAAAAATATTGTATTCCCACAGCTCTAACAGATTTAAAGGAAGAAGGAAACTATTATATTAATGATCACATTGCAGTTAAGTTGAAAGTTGCTAATACCTGGGAATGGATGGGTTTTGAGAAGCAGGAGCCAGACAAACTATTTTTTAATAGTGACAGTTCTGAGCTCAGGTATGTAAAGAGTTAAATTTGCAAGTCTAACAGAAAGCCTGTGCACAAATTATGTCTTCTGGTGAGTTGTAGTTTGTAACTTTCTGCTGAATCTCTTTCAAATATTGACATTTCCTTTGCTTATGTTTTTTACATCTGCAAAATTATTATTTTATTTACCTTTCATAGCTATTTCTCCTAAAAGCCTTTATTATTGGAAAATAAAAGAAAGGAAGACCCCAGCAGAAATGCATGAAGCGCTGTTTCCTTTGCTTAGTGTCCAATGTATGATTTCTGAGTACACATCATCTGTTGTTGTATTTGTCTTTGTATTTGACTCCAGGCATCCTCTAAGTTGAGGAAGAAAAATTTGTTGGCATTTTAGCCTGCAGCTTTGTAAGATGCTGCAAGAAGCATCAAAGACAAATCACCTAGAAGTGCAAGGATCAATTGATGGGAAGGGAATAGCTTATCTTCCACATTATCGCAGACCCCCTCATTAAGCATGCTGTGAGAGCGCTGACAGGCTGTGATGGATCAGCAGGCTCTGTCACACCAAGCTGCATGGGAAATCCAGCCACCGCTGCAGTTACCGTCAGCATCCGCTAGGCAATATAACAGGCATCCACTAGGCAATATAAAGCAGGAAACACAGCCCAACACCATGCCAGCTTCACAGACCGTTCTGGCACCTGGTGCTTGAATGTGGTGCTTACCACCATTTGCTAAAATTAGCCAACATCAGCAGTGTGGGAATGTTTACGTGAAGTGACACTGCAAGTGGTACGCTCAGGAAGTGAAGCCTTCAAGAATGTAAACCAGTAGTAAGAACAGCAAAGAGGCTTTATGATCAACATTTTGATGCCCATTTCTGAAGCCTTCTGCCATTTTTGCAGGACCTGTGGCATAGTACTGGGGGCCCAGAAGGAAATTTTTTAGACAGATCTGTGCTTGGCTCTGGTTCATGACATGACCATAGAAAAAATTATGCTGACGTATTTGGTGCGCTGACATACGTGCCAGAGCAGAAGCGAGAGCGAAAGGGTGCTGTGGTTTAACCCAGCAGGCAGCTGAGGCAGTCAGTGTAGCCCCTCGTACCGGTTTAAGCAGAATCACCACAAAATGAAGAGGTAACTGTGTCCTCCACCTCTGCAAAAGTCCAAGGGTGGAAACTGTCCATAGTTATCCACAGCTATCAGCTGTGGTATAGAATTGATATTATTACTACCTATTGCTCCATTTGTGCTCAGCAGGTGTGGAAAGAAGAGAGATTTTTAGCTCTGGTAGCTGCCAGAGCTTGACTTGCAAAACTCCCATGGCAGACACGAGCGTGCCAGCAAAGCCTTCAGTGTTGATGCTTATTTTGCTCAGTTACTAGCAACACCAGTAGTTTAATCTTAAAGGTACAGGGCATAGTTCTGGCAGTTTGGTTGTCAAGAAGAGAGAAACAGTAACTCAATTATTGACAGCAATTCCTTCATAGTAATTTTTTTCTGGCAAACCATAAAGAAAAGGTGCAAGGGTATCTTACTTAAAGCTGAAGCTGAAGCTACTAAACAGAGAGTAAAAATAAGTTAATGGAAGAATGTAACTAGCACTGATGTTCATTTTCTATTATTGAAAAAATTATATTGAAACAGATACAGAAGTTACATACTTAGTATAGAATTTGCTGGAGTGAGATTTTTGGCATACATTAGAAATCAAACTAAAAATCCACATATCCCATTTTCCTTAAAAGTATCCTTATCTGCCTTGAATTCATTTGTAGAAGCTGTTACATTTTCTACTAGCACAATCTTTTGTTTATTTATGTAAGTATATGTTGAGAGAGAGAGAAAGAAGAAACATATCTCTATCCTAATATAGATGTATAACAATGTAATAGGACTTAATGTTCATCAAAGAAAGTATCAATATTCCCTCACACAAATATGAGATTTTTTTTTCAAATATATTAAAGCTGTGCAATATGAGAAGGTGTAAATGTTTCCCATAACTGGATATGTTAAGTTCATATACTAATGTTTTCATGAAGATTGAGTGAATTATTATCTATACAATAAAGAATTCTATTTCCCCCCAAGTTATTCACATTCAGGACAACAGATAATAAAACATGCATTCATTTACGGTGAGTTGCATTCAAACTTTTTATCAAAAAAAAATACTTTGATCTGATAATAATTTGTGACTTATAAGTAACAATGATCTAAATTTATTGAAAATACTCCTGCCCATAATTTATTGAAAATATTCCTGTCTCATTAAATTTGGGACAATGCAAAACATTCAAAGATCACAGTAATAATGTAATTTATTTGCAAAACCTCAGATAAGCTTGATTTAATTTATTGAAAAGAAAAACATAATTAGAAATTGTTCTAGGACTCGTGTGTATTTTTCTAATTTATCTGAATTTGAAAGTTAGACAGTAGGTAGAATTATGAAATGGAGATGGGGAGAGGGAGAAGCCCATTCTTTATAGGGTGAAGTAGCATAAGTAAAGAAAAAAAAAATCCTACTGACATATCTTCCAGAAACTTCATGAAATGCCGTAATTAATTTTGAAGATACAGATACAAAGATCAGTTTAAGGTAACTGAATGTCTTCTGTTTCACTTTATTGCAGACTCCTTCATTAAACCTGCTGTGAGCATGTGCTGGCTTGGGATAGACTAACGTGTTCAATAACATCAAGTTATATGGTAAATCAGTGAGCACATGGAAGGATCACCACAAGCAGACCACGCACTACCTTCTAAATTGATCAAAATAACAATCCAATCTGATAATCTTGATTTACATATATGTTATCTTTAGCTTTAGAATAAATTAGCAGGCAATATGTTTACACTAGTATTTTGCACCAGATTATCTGGTCAACTTTTGAGATCCCAGAGTTTTAACTCTATTTCTATTGCACAATCCTTGAAAACTACATTTTACTTTTTTAAAATATTAGTACTGGAGTTAATACAGTTGCCACATTTTCATTCTCATGGAAAGTGACAGTGGAAAAAAAGGAAATAGACTGCAATAGTTTACTACTTTCTTATTTTATTTCCTCCTTTCATACCATATTCAGACTTCTGGTGAAAAAAAAATGCATTTGGAACATACATTTGCACATGTTTTCATTCAGGACCAATCAATTCCCAACATTCATACATACATACATACATACTGGTTTTAGAGTGTGCTAACAAGAAGGCTAAACTGCTTCTGAAATTTATGATAACTAGGCCAACAAGATGAGAATGTAATACACAGAGCAGTGTAATTAACATGGGGCACCTTTAGTATAGGACTGATAATTCGATTTCTTAGGTCCTGGAAGAACACTCTCAAAAATGTCAAGAGCTTTCCTTTAAAGTTTTGATGTGCCCTTAGAGAAAAGTATCATAACCTTTATAATAAATTTTTCTCCGTCACCTTGCAAATCACTGAAATGCTTTATTTAAAATAAATAAAGCAATGTGTGGTTCTCTCAGGTCTTGTCTGGCATGACAGGACAAAGCAGCATAAATGTTGGGCAAGAAGAAGATTATTATGAAGCAATGCAAAATTGATCAGCAGAGTTTCATGTTCCAAGATGGATGAAATGCTAAAAGTGAATCAATAGTTTAAATAATGAAAACTAAATTATGTGTTTAAAAATCTTTGTTTTACTGGTTTGCTGTGAGTAATGCAAGTAAGGACTTGCTGAAATATATACCTCTGTCTTGATTATGGTCCTTTATAGTAACAATATTACAGCTGGTGTCAAAAGGAAAAAGATGGTTCGACAGACTCTGCCAGAGATGAAGTAAAACCCTAAATCCAAGCTGAAATTAATAGTCCTCTCATGAGATTGTATTTTTTCTAAGAGCCAGTTGTTGGAAATGTGATTCAAAATTCAATTGAAGAAAAAATACTTTCCTTCTGAAAAGGATAGATTTATATTTCTTAATTGACAAAAAATATATATCCTGTTCCCAGGGAAAGGCATCAAATTTATTCAGAAAAAAGGGATCATAAATTGGTAGTCTCCTAATCAATCAAATGATTGCAAGCTAAAGCTTTCCTAATATCTATTTCAATCCAATACTTTTCTTCCCCAGCCACTTTCTGTTTTCCTCGTCAGCTGGAAATTTAAAAAGATGCTCTTATGGCTCAAGGTTTTATAGCATGACGCTCTTGGAAAATATATTCTGCTACAGATTTTGGCAGAACAAGTGACAGGAGTCTGTGTAAAAGATGAATGTACAACATCAGATGCAAAATTGTTGCGTTGCCCGTACAGCTGCAACTGTCCAGCAACAAGCAGAGTTAACTGATTTAGTGAAAGGAAGGATGCCTTTTAATAAAGAAAACAGCCATCATCCATCATAAAATCTGCAAGGTAAGGTGAAACCCAAAAACTTTCTGATTAACATTTAGTTAGACACTCTCTTTTATTTCATAAATATATGTTTGTGATTTTTAAAGGCTAGAGCACGTAGCTTGTTTCCCAGAACTAGGAGAGCCTGAATACAATAAAGAAGCCTCCTCTTCTGTTAAAATAGTCTCCAAGCTCAGAAACGTCCAACAGAGATTAACTGGCTATGATTGATGTTCTGATTGTGCCCACCAGGCAGCCAAGACTCTGTGCATCAACTCCTGGAACCAGCAGCCTTTTCTGTAGAGTGGAGATGGGCAAAATCTCAGGCAGCCATGGGTTATGGAGAGGGGCAGCCTGCCAGAAAAATATTCTTCTTCCTGTGCCCAGAAGAGTATTCAATTAATTATGAGAAACCGATGTTCCTCTGCCTTTCCTGCTGTGTAATCCTGCCATAATCCCAGTTCTTACCACTGCCACATGGGCAATGCAAAACAACAGCAGGCAGCTTTGTTTTTGAAATACCTTTTTCCATTTAACTGCAGCTTACCCTTCCTGGGCATCACTGCCAAGTGGATGTTCCCTGAGATACTGATACATGCCATATTCGTATACTTTGTCATACAGTGGAAACTTTTCACTTGTAGTCTAGTCTTCCTCATTATGCATTTGTCTTCTGAGGAAATTTTACCACAGGTAAAATGTCTTCTCTCCAACAAGCTCATCTTTGTCTGACTCCCTACTGACCCCTGCTATGGGGAACAATGTCAGTTCTCTAGAATTGGTACTGTTGTGAAACAGTAGTAATTTGGGCATTGGGAAAGTACCTTCATACATTCACATACAGACCTATTGTGAGCATATGAGCAGTATTACAGTAAATCAATCCCTTTCCTATAGTTTCTTTGTTATATCTTTACTTATAAACCTATTATAACAAAAATGCCTATTGAGTTATAAAACAAAAACATGTATTAAGGTTATAAGCAATATCTATTATGCCTTATGAAGACGAAGCAATCTCTTATGCTCTTTCTGTCACCACGGTATCACAAAGGCATTGAGAAAAATTGCAGGAGAGAGTTTGGTAGAAGATTCCAGGCCCTCACAAGACTGTATCATATTATGAGTTGCTTCTTTCCTTTTGGTTTTTGAGTTGTCCAGACTCTCCTCTTAGCAAAGCTCTCCAGTTTCTCCCCAGGTTGGATTTGTCTGGGCCTAGAAGGACTAGATTCTTGTTCCTCATGACTAGCTGCAGAATGCACTTCTGCAGCCCCAGAAAAAAAAAAAATCTCCTTTCTCTTTTTTGCTTTCTTCATTGTTTCTAAGAATTTCAGAGATGATTTTTGAGGCTAATACTTACTGCTTGTCAGTGTGGGAAATGCACTAATTTGTTCTTTTTCTCCTGATGGTCTTTTTCATATTTCGAAATACATAAATATGTTTAATGTAATGTCATATAATATGAGTTGTAATCACAAAGGGGCAAACAAACACTTGTTGGACAGTTGCACACCTAGAGTACAGGAAAACATGTGCAAGTGGAAAAAGAATATGTAAAATAACAACAAAGGATGTAAAACAAACATGAAAGATGGCCAAAGAAGCCAAAGTAGCTGACAGAACAAGCAAGACAGTGACTTGCAGAAATAGAACAAGTCCCAGTTCCTGAAACAATATGAATTATGTGAGGAGTATATGAGATCGTTTTCCTTCTGGGGAGGGAGATGAGGAGTGTAAACCCATCAGTGATGAGAGAAGAAAGATAAGAAAGAAAGCAGACATCCAAGTGAATTTTAGCTTCCTTCATGAAAGAGCTCTCAGACCCAATCAGCTTCACCTTGGCTAAGAACATTGAAGACCGTAGGCATCAACGCTATGTGCCATCAGCTACATGGTGGTGTTATGTATTGCAGTTTACTTTTATCCTACACTCACAGGTAATGTATGATATGATTGTTAAGGAATAATTTTGTGAATATCCAGTGAGAGTGACTGATAATGAGCAAGAACTACCTATTGGTAAAGTGTGCTGTTAATGAATACCAATCTGGAAAAGTGTTGTTCTGAAATTTTTTAAACACCCATCACAGTGGTCTCTAATTCCCGCATATTCCTATATATACACACAGTTTCAAGTCTTTTAAAACATTTGAGAGCTGTTCACCAGTATTAGACTTTTAAGAGAACTATATTATCTTTAATTTTTCCAGAGTTAGATGACTATATGGCAACTGACATTTTGACCAACAGCAGGAAGTGAATGAGAAAACTAAAAGAGTGAATACGAATGTCTTGCTGTAGGGAGCTAGGATCTCGTGCTAAACTCATTTTCTTTGTAAATCAACCAAAGAAAGGGACATAGCACACACAAGATGGAATTCAAATTATATTGTTCTTAACTCTGCTACTGATTAGCTACATGACTTCCTTTAATTCATTTAATATCTTGTTATTTTAAAAACAGTTTTATTTCATCTGTAAAATCAGTATTTTGCTTAGCCTGCCTTAAAGATAGTTATTTTTTAGTCAAAAAATAGATTTTAGTCTGAGATATGGCTTCATATCATTGGGTGTAGCAGCTCACCAATGCCTGTTTCTGAAAGAATCCTCAAATACTTTACAAGGAGTAAAAATTAATAAAGTTGTACCATAATGATTAATTAATCCAAAACCTGAAATACTGTCTACAGTAAAACATGGTGCTTACATAATGATGCATAACATTTCTGCAGAGTAACTTAGGTTAGAAAAAAATAGACACATAATAATATTTCCTTATCCATTCTTCATGAATTGTGAAATCTGGTTGCGTAGCTGGTTGGATCAACATTGTATTGTCAGTCTATTTATATTATGAGTTTGCTGAAGTTATTGAGACATTTGCTACTGATAGTGATAGGACCAAGATCAGATCTAATTGTAGACAAATAAGACTTGGGTCTGATTACTTCCCATCTATGAACAACTTTATAAGGTCATTGTAAAAAAAAAAAAAAAACACAAAACTTTCCTGCTTATAAAATTAATTTAAAGATGTTTCCCTTTTTTTCCCCCCTCTTCTCTTAGAGTCGTCTTTTTTTTTCAAAGTTTGCAATCCTTTTGTAGGAATTTTGTTAGTGCTGGGGAAAGTATTACAGAACTAGATCTGGGATGAGGTCAAAAGCAGCATCATAAACCATTAGATCAGTTTCAAGTGGAAGAAATAGTTGTTCCCAAGTAATGTTTTAGGCGTCTTTTGAGAATATCTTGTCATCTCACTTCATAGGAGCCAGGAAAAATCTCATTCAATAAATGCAGTGGTTGAATCAGGAGCCGGACCTGACTAAAGAGCACAGCACCATACAAGGGTGTGATGGTTTGACCCTGGCTGGATGCCAGGGGCCCACCAAAGCTGCTCTATTTCTCCTCTCTAACCGGACAGAGGAGAGAAAAGTAAATCAAAGGGCTTGTGGGTCGAGAGAAAGGCAGTTTAATAAAGAAAAAAAAACAAAAAAGAAGCAAAGGCCACGCATGGTAACAAAAAGAAAGAAAACAAGATTTTATTCTCTACTTCCCATTAGCAGGCAATGTCCAGCCACTTCCCAGGAAGTAGGGCTTCAGTATACATAGTTGTTCCTTCCCGAAGACAAAACATCACAAAAGACGAATGTCCCCCTCCTCTTCCTTTTCCCTTAGTTTTTATATCTAAGCTGACATTACATGGTATGGAATATCCCTTTGGTTGGTTTGGATCAGGTGTCTTGGCTACGTCCCCTCCCAAGATCTTGCCCCCTTCCAGCCCACTGGTGTTTGCATGTGTGGAATATTGGAGGCACAGCCTTGATGCTGTTCAAGTACTGCTCAGCAGTAGCCAAAACATTGGTGTGTTATCAGCCTCTTTCTACATACCAATAGAAAGCACATCCCTATGCTGCTTGACCCAGTACAAAGGGACACAGTACACATACCTAGACCTAAAAGAAGAGAAAAACTTGTACTCGATTCTGTCTTCATGTTTGGAAGGGTGAAAAAATTTTGAAGATGAAATAACAAATGACAAGAATGTCCGTAAAATATAACTCAGTTTTAAACCTCTTAATTCTACAAACATTTGGTAGATGGTCTTTCACCAATTAAAAGATTGGCTTTCATAATGGTTATTCACCACAAGGTAAACTGACTGACCATTTCCCCACACTGCTTGGGACCCTACTAGCTTGAGATTTTTCTTATCAGTCTGGTAATGAAGCTATGGAGAAGGACAGCAGGCAGACCACCTGTAACTGCACTGATAGTAAGCAAGATTGAAAGATTACTTTTTCTCTCGTCTTGAAAAATTTTTATGACAATCTGCTTATACCTTCAGTACATCACTGCATTTCTTTGGATCTCTTTCTTTTGTTTAGGATGAAAAAAATTATATGTATAAAATATATATATAAATAAATATATATTTAAATATACAGCTTATCTACAAAAAATAAAATATTTTTTATATTTATTTAAATCTATTTCTGTCCAGTGAAAACTTTTTCATTTGTTTTCAACTTTTATCTAAAAAAGATACCTATTTCTTTTTGGAAGAGCTGAAATTTTATAGATGTGCTTCATTTGCACCCAGGATGTTTTATGTTTCTCTGATATTGTAAATGATTGCAGCAGAGATTGCATTAAGAGTGCTTCCAGTCAGTGGCCACAGTAGGTATTACAAATGCCATAAAATGTTAACAGTAAAGGTATCAATGGTGGTTCTACTATCCAAGCTTCAGATCTTAGTTTGCTACATACAAGAAGCAGTGGCAGTATCTAAATTAAGCAACATCTTTTATGTGAGCCACTGTGTCATGACTGTTTCTCTCCACTGGTTGCGTAGGCTATATGGTACGTGTACATGTCTATTTAATGTTCTGAATCACTTTTAACATAAATTTACTTTAGTATCTGTGCATTTCACAAACCTACTCACATCACCACTGTGAAACAGAAAAAGATAATTTTCTTCTTTTTTACAGGAAGGCAGCTGAAGAACTGATGACTTGACTTGAATTATTTCAGGTCAATGTATAGATTGTAATGGCTTGAGTAGGCCTCTGATCACCCCCAAAGGGTTTAAATATTCAGAATCCTACTGGGTGCCTATATATCAGATCTAGAAATTAAACCTAGGTACATTGAGCCAAGCATCTTCTTTTTCTGACACAACAGCTCGTAAGTGAAACTTATTAAAACCAATATGAGATTTTACTTGAGTAGAAGCTATTTTTATATTTATTTATGCTAGAATTGTAAACAGTAGTGAATATATGCAGAGCTTCCCTATAACAGGGAAATTAAAAGACTTTTTTAAGAGGAAAACTTTGTATACACCTGTTTTTTTAAAGGATCACACAGTTGAGCTGAGTACTTTTTATTTTACCTTGCTTAAATGTGCAAATGAAGTCCTATATCCTTGTCACTCTATGAGAAAACAAGTGAATATGACACGCATCTAAGTGATTACACTTGTAAACCACCCTTATGTGTAAAAATATGATAATAGCTAAGATTCATTGTAACAGACTTGCTACCCATGGCTTGGTTTTGCAGCTACATTTAATGATGGGATGACCTCATAAATTCTAATGACTCTAAAATAGCTAAAGGTTGTATTTTACCAGCATTTGTTATAAGCCATAAATAAAATACATCTTTCATCTACTTTGAAAGTGGTCCATGAAACAAAGGTGAATTCCAGGCAATAAACAGAACCAACCTGTCAGGTAGGTATATGCAATGCTTTTAATCTGTGTGAGCTTGTTGGTTTTGTCCAAAGATTTATTCCAGTTGCCATTATCTACTCCTGTAGTTGCAGAATACTGGTGTTGTGGGTATTAAAGCTTAAGAGGATGGTCTTTGTTTTATATACCATAGGTATGTTACTAATTGGAAATGATTGCTCAAGTATGTTTTTTAATTTATGCAAAAAATTTCTCTAGCATTCCTATCCTGATTGTAACATATAGCCTACCAATAACATTCTGGCTGAGTACAAAATTAGACTATTGTAACAAGTCCAATGTAAAATAAGATATGCGGACCTATAGTGAGTCTGAATTTGTCCTACTTTCTATTTATGGATAGAGAGGGAGATAAAAGTTACTGTGTAGCCGGAGCACACCAGACTTCCCTAATAATTCACTGTGTTGATATATTTAAAAGGTTTTTTTTTCAATAGGAATGGAAAAGCAATTCAATTTTCTCACTATTCAGAGGTTTAAATTGAAGTAGGAATGGTCTGTTCTCTGCCTTCTAGCATGTTCAGGTATATTTAGGTTCATATAGGTGTTCTTACATGATCCATTTCTTGGTACTGAAGAGAACACAGATGAGTAGATCTTAGGTTTTACAGTCCACATTTCATATTTTCCTGCACAAATTCCCTGCAGGAGCTTTGCTTCCATACAAATATTAGTTGTCTGTGTTACAATAATGCCTAAAGGTTCATATGCAATTGCAACCCAAATTATTTCAGGTAAATTGAATACAGTGTTTGTGAGATTAAAATCTCTGGTATGAATTTATGTGTTTAACATTTTGCAACTGCCTGGTAACGTGGCATATCTGTTGCATTGCTGATATTGATCCAAAATTTATACTGCACTGATTGTTGATTAATTGTATGTTGATAATAAATCAGTAAATCACTTTCATCCTTGGATCTCTGCGGATTGGACATTTTTTCCCAGTGACAATGTTCAAGCTATCCGGCTTAAGACTAGCTTGCATGAATCATCCTAGCTGTGGAAGTATCCCAGCTGCATTGCAGATATTTCTAGTTGGAGGGACTAGAAATATAATGTCACAAAAATAATAAAAAATCCCTCACAAATATTTTTAATTTATGGTTATATTAATTTATGTAAAATATGGGATATAGAGACCAAAGTATTGAAATATATATTATAGAGAGTTTATTAGTATTTATCTAAGATTACTTTGGTAATTGAGTTTGTTTCTTCAGACATAAGAAATATAGATATGCCATAGTTACATTGTATAGCCCTATATGTTTTGCAAGCAGATGTACTTCCTCTCAATAAGGTCGGTATTTTGAAGACAGTTAAGAGTTATTGATGCAGAAATCTAATTCAGCCTTACAGACTTGTACATTTGTATTTCCTTAAGTTTAAAAATTACAAAAATATATACACTGTGCTAAAGGACTGATTTTATAAAAACATGCAATGAGAAATTCAAAGCAGATGGCTAAATTAATGAATCTCCTGTAGTTCAGCCTTTGAAACCTACTGAGGATTCAGCCTAATGAAGACTGGCAGTGTCACATTGTCGTGCTGCTCTTCTCTACTCTCTTATCGTTGTTGGTTTTAACATTTTTATGACATATTAACACTTGTTCACTTGCCAGAATGTTCTTTGGAACTTTAAGTTGAAGAGATCCTGAAGCTGGCATCCTGAAGAATGCAGTTTCACTCCAGCTTGTGGATACTACAGAAGAGTAGTAATGATGTAATGAAAGAGGGGCAGAAGCAAAAGCTGTCATGTTTTCACATCTCCATTAAAACACACTGCATTATTTACAATACTAATGTAATTTAGCTTGGAACATGATCAAAATTAAACTGTATGTTTTAAATAAAAACTTAGGTTTTGGTCATGTTCCAAACAAAACTACATTAGTAGGGTACTGCAAATACTGCAGTGAATTTTAAAGGGGGCACATGATGGCTTTTTCTTCTGCTCTGCTCTGAGCTGTGCTCCTCTCACCTCCTATAGTATCCTGGATTCTCCCAACCTCAAGGTCACAGTCTAGGTGAGAATAATGACATATCAAAAGAGTTAATAGGTGACAAAAAATGTTAACAACACTGTTGAGGAAATGAAGTATGAAAAAACTCTTTTTTATTGTTTAAAATGTTGAGTTCTAAAGGTACAATCAGTAATGAACCAATGAGGAAGTGTTGCAACTTCTGAAAAAAACACCTCGCAGGTACTGCAGTCATAACACACTTCAGGGAAATGGGAGACAGTCATTGTCTCCTTATCTTTCTAACTGCCTTCTCTTTCTTTATTCCAGTAATAGAACCCTGCCTGTGCAGCAGCTCTGGCTTTGCCATCTTTCCCTCACCCTGCATATAAAGGAATCAGATTAATCAGGGAAAAAAAACAAAAGTTGTAAATGTTCTTTTTTTTTTTTTTTTAAATTTTTAGGGATATTTTTTCCAGTGTCCGGTGTTTTGCACTGGAACGTATTGGAATATTTTTGTCAAATTGTCGTTTTGAAATTGCCATTTTATGAAATCACAGCAAAATACCACAAAAAATAAAATAGAGTGAGATCAACATATATATGTATTTCTCAGCACAGCCTGAGGGCTGATCGCCAGGCAGTCACCTGGTTATGCAAATATTTCAATATAAATAGTTTACCTGCCTGATTCCTTCCTTTATCAGCTGCACGGACCTGGGCTGAGTTTTACTTTCTCTCTTCACTTTTGCTCACCTTCTCTCTCCTTCTTTCTGTCCTCACCCATATGCTCCTCTGCACTTATTCTCCTGTTGTTTTATGTGAAAATCTTCAATAGCAGTTTGTTTCATATTAATGAAGACATGTACTGATGATGAGAAATATACTGATGCTGACTTCTTCTCATGACCTTGGGCAAGAATAATTTGGAATAGCAGTTTTATGTATATAACTTCCTGAAGATTAGTAAAATTTTTAACTTAATCATTGAAAAGGTGTTCCTGAATATAATTATTTTCATATCAATGTTAGAGAAGAGGCTTATATGATTTTTCATCTCACTTTTATATGAAACAACCTCTATGTTTTTAAAAATTGCTACTATACAACAGTTATACTTCTGAATTTAGTGAAATTCTGT
>NW_009258952.1:402761-432553 GCF_000687185.1 Egretta garzetta
ATGTAAAGTCACTGGACTAAAGGAAATGTTATTATAACATCTTAAAATATTTATGAAATACTTCATAGACAATGAATCCTCATATCTAGATGGGTCTTAAAATGTACTAAGTATGATGTTATTTCACTTAGTGATTTATAATATTTAAGTAATAGAAAACAAAACAAAACAGATCTCCATCTATTCCCTAGTACTTCATATTAGTAAATCAGGGTCTGCATTTACCAAGCTGTATCCTTTCCTATCCTTTCCCTTTCCTTCTTCTCTGGCATCCCATACTATAAATTCAAGAAAAAATGGTCTGGATGTAAGGTAATGAACATTAACAAGAGATTTGTTTTAGCTTACTTACCTCAAAACCCTCCAAATGCTGACATTTCCTCAATTTCAAGTGGTGCTCAGTGTTTTAAGTTACATTTATGAATCGCATTGAATGGTTGGATAAAAACTATTGTTAGTGGAAGGTCACATTTCTTTTATAGGCATTCAATGGTATTATAATAGTTACACTTCAGGGGTAGTTTCTAAAGCAAATTATAGTCAAAACCAAATGATATAGCCGTTACAGAAAAAACCAAATTATTTCTTTTTGCACATAATCTGAGAGCCAAGCTTTTAACTTGACATAAAGGCAAGTTCTTAAACAAAGGCGTGGACATAAATTCCATCTGATGACCTAATCAAATTCATATTTGTGGCTTTTGGCAATGGCACAGGGCATTATACTATACTAGTGCAGCAGGCTAAGCAGCTCTTAACACACGGCGTGAGCAGTTACCTGCTACTAATAAACCACTATGATCTACATAGCAAATGCTATAAATGGGATAAATATAAGGCTACATGAAATTATCTTCTACTCTGAAAATGAGTGTATTTCAATGAAATATTAATAACATTTTGTCCTTATTTTTAAAATATGACCCAGATATGACAAATACTTCCATAGACTAATGTTAAGGACAAGAATGATTTACCACAAAAAAAAAAAAAAAAAAAAAAAAAGTAACCTGTGTCTTTCTCCCACCCACCTCAACTCATTTTAAGCAAAAGCTGTAATAGGTAGTAAATTGTCGCATGTAGATTTTTTTTTTATCAGTAAGAACTGCTTTGTTTTGATTAACATGGTATAGATAAAAATAAGGCAGTGGCATGAAAAATGTGCATTATAAAATCTACTGTTTTAGTAGTTTTAACAAGTAGTAGTCGAGTATTTATTTTGCTTTTTACATGCTTTGTGCTGAAACCAGAATCTTTTATACCTCCTGTAAAAAAACAAACAAAACCAGGAACAAAACCAAAACCTGCAAACCAACACATTTTTTACTCTCTGTGCCTACTCTGTGGAGAACAGACTGCAAGCTAGTCATAAAAGATGTAGCAGAACAGAGCAACTTCAGTGGCTAAAAAGAATTCCTTTAAACAAGATGAATTATTTTGATTTTCAGAACTCTGTCGGAAGCTAAAACAATAGACTCAGTAACTCAGTAGAAAAATAGTTAAAAAGGACTGTGATTTACACAGACCTTTTTATTCAAAGATGAAGGCTATTTTCCTCTCTATCAGTCTTGCTGTACTGATGGAGGGGAGCATCTGGCCCTGGTGCCCATGGCAATTGCCAAACTGTAGAGACGGGTGGCAGGCAATGCCTGTTGGTGTGGATGGAGGGAACCAGCTGCTGCGAGCTCCAGCTGCTGCTGTGGCAGACCTTGATACTCATTATTTCGAAACATTATTGTTCTACCAAGTAGTTGGGCAGTCTTAGCCAGAACCAAGCCAAAGGACAGGATGTCATCCAAAGAGACCTGGACGGGCTGGACCAAGCGGGCCTGTCATAAGGTTCAACAAGGCCAAGTGCCAGGTTCTGCACCTGGGTCAGGGTAACCCCCAGTATCAATACAGGATGGGGAAAGAAAGTATCAAGAGCAGCCCTGGTGAGAGGGACTTGGGGGTACTGATGGACAAAAAGCTGGACATGAGCCGGCAATGTGCGCTGGCAGCCCAGAAGGCCAACCGTACTCTGGGCTGCATCGAGAGAAGTGTGGCCAGCAGGTCGAGGGAGGTGATTCTGCCCCTCCACTCTGCTCGCGCGAGACCTCACCTGCGTCCAGCTCTGGAGCCCTCAGCACAAGAAGGACATGGAAGTGTTGGAGTGGGTCCAGAGGAGGGCTACAAAAATGATCCAAGGGCTGGAGCACCTCTCCTGTGAGGACAGGCTGAGAGAGTTGGGTTTGTTCAGCCTGGAGAAGAGAAGGCTGCGGGGAGACCTGACTGTGGCCTTTCAGTACTTAAAGGAGGCCTATAGGAAAGACGGGGAAAATTGAAAATCTTTTTAGTAAGGCCAGCTGTGACAGGACATGAGGTAAGGGTTTTAAACCAAAACAGGGCAGATTTAGACTGGATATAAGGAAGACATTCTTTAGAATGAGGGTGGTGAAACACTTGAACGGGTTGCCCAGAGAGGTAGTGGATGCCCCATCCCTGGAAACATTCAAGATGAGGTTAGATGGAGCTCTGAGCAACCTGATCTAGTTAGCGGTGTCCCTACTCCCTGCAGTGGGGTTGGACTAGATGACCTCTAGGGGTCCAAAACATTCTATGATTCTATGAAATACTACTGCCTTCATGAAATCTATGTTTAAAATCAGTCTTGTTTCCAAGAACTGCCTTTTCATCTCAGACATCTATCTCCTCTGAATGTAGCTGACAATCTACATTCAATAAGCAACTTATCTTTAATTTGGCTGTCATTCTATAGTTTTTATTCTTTAAATAAGTGGATTCTCTTCGTGATTTCGATGTCTGGACTGCAATACATAGGTTGATATAGGTGTATTTTTTACACACTGATTTTTCAGTACAAAAAAGGGAGTTATTTTACTGTTGAATTATTACATATTTTGCCAGACTCTCATTATGGGCTGAAATGAATAGTAGTGAATGTTATCATTTTGTCTGGGTATGAGGGAGGTTCCTTTGTTTAAGGGGGAAAAGAAAAATTAAGAGTGAGAAAGAAAACATGTATATTTTAAAGGCCGTGGTTAAATCAGCCAACTTCAGCTGTCTAAAAATTAGGCAGAGTGTCATTTGGTTTATTTTCCATGTCAAATTAATAGAGAGAACCTCTAGGCACTTCCAAAATATATATATATTTGCTATCCTGATATGGAATGACTATTTTCTCTCTTGCCTTTAAAGAAAGACTAAGCTACTAACTTAAATTAAACCAAATTTTGGATAGCCAAATGGTGAGACAAATCCCATCATATGAGTGAGAATATTAGCAGATATGCATTGATATGTGAATAGCCACTCTTGCTTTAAATTGTTTGCTATCAGGACTATTTTATACTTTATTTCTGTTAGCTTAAACGCTTCAAATCTATTAAAATGGATAATAAATATAAATAAACTGCTACAACTCTTTTTTCATTTTATAACACATATAACACCTGCAGTTTTGAATAAGGATTGCCACATATTATTCTTCCCATACGTAAATTATTTAACAACCCCTTGACTTCCAACATGAAAGTTTGACTCCAGCAGGTGGGATGACAGCTAATATCATATCAACATTGAAAATATATAGGGGTAAAAAAAGTTATCAACATATGCAAATATAATGAGTCCAAATTGTTTACTGCAGTAAAGACACTCCTGCTCTGTACGATAAACCTTAAGAAGAAAGTTGTCTTGTTTATGCAACTGGAAATACAATTTTCCTCATATACAAAAAATAACTCAGTGGCAAGGAATTCCTTTTGCTAACTTCTCTGAACATTTCTTTTAATTAAATTGGATACTGAAAAAAAGGCTATCGTGACTAAAAGCTTGATTAAAAATTATATAACCAAGCACATAAGCATAAATTTAGTACTAAAACTTGTGTATTAAGCAGGAGAGGGGTATGGGGTGACCTTGGCCCTGGACCAAATGGCGTGGACTGGCTTACAGCCCCACTGATTATGTCTTGTTACCTTTTAATGGATTGGTTACATCCACAACATAGAAATTGTTCTGGGGTCTCCTCTGTGACATCCAGACGTCATTTAAGTGGCTTAGACATGTTTTCTTCTGCTCAAATTATTTGAAGCAGCGCAAAATCTGTATTACAGTTTTTATAGTGAGAAATCATAGTGCCTGTAGTGTGTTCTGTGGAATGGCAGGAAAACAGGTGGAGCATTTGGATGTGTAAACTCTGCTGTGTGAGCTGGAGGTAGCCAAACCTGGCTCAGCCTCTTACTGTGTGCTCTTTGGGAGTGATTCAGGCTGAAAATCTCCCAAGCAATGCTCAAGTTTCATCACTGAGAGTGCAAGCTGAAGTGGCGTAAAACACAGCTAACAGCAGCATGAACAGTCAAAAGCACAAGTTATTTGCTGCCTTTTTGTCTTTAGCAGTGTAAACATACTTCATTCAGTTCTCCTAGAGCGTAGAAGAAAACATTCATTGGTCCATGACATTTCAGAGTTTATTTCCATTTGGTGTTTGAGGCATAAAAGGAGACAGGTCCGAGCAACTTCTTGGTCTTTCCTCTGCATCCCACTTTTCCCCAAGAGTTCCCAGACAATGTCTAAACCCAAACAAAACCAACAACATTTTCCCTGCAGGCTACACAACACCCTCAGTTAAAGCAGATTTAAAAGCTCCTGTGTTTACACATAATTTCTACCAAGCTTTGATTAGAAGTTAACCAAAACTACCATTACAAAATAAAAATGTGACATACAATTTTTAACCAGAATGTGAGACTTAAATTGCCTACGACAAAGTTTAAAACAATGTCTTTTACCTAGCATTGGACAACCTGCTGACATAAGCGGATAAACTGCCATTATTTGACATTTACCAAAGGGTTAGATCCAAAATGAAGTTTTTCCTTTTACTTTAGTTCATATTTAGATCATTCAGAATGACAGAGACTGTTCCATTTAAAAAAACCTCTTGTCATTAAAAGTACATTGGCTTCTCTTAACACAAACAAATTCCAAAAGATAAAGCAAATAAGCAGAAAAATATTCAATCGTATGTGCCTATGTTTAGAAGGTCCGAGTGTTTTTTTGTTTTTTTTTTTTTTAGTTCTGCCTTCAAAATTATAACTTCTTTTCAAGATCTGATTCATGCTTACAGGTAAACTGGATATTGCACCTGGCAAATGTGTACCTAAGATCCGTCTGTGCTGAAGGACTGTTTGTGTATCATAAACCAAACAAAACCCTGCACCTGAAATAAAACTTATTGTAGATGTACACTGGTAGTTAGTGATATGTATACAGATACAAACCAACTGGTGTACTGATATAATCAGCAAACAGTTAATTTGTGCTAAAGGCCATAGAGTGTTCCACCACATCACACACTGGAGAAATGCGCCAGAGTGCAGATAAGTCTGAAGGCTCTTATTGCTTTTTCTCTGATGACATTTCCTGACTCACCTCTCTGCTACTTCTTAGGACAGATAGAATATTGTTTGTTCCTAAATGCCTGTTATACCATAAACTCTTATGACACCACAGTCTAACAAATGACCTTCAGGCTTCAGCTATTTCAACTTCTGTTCTTCTGAGAGAAGGCAAGGCATGTAGTCATTCATGGCATTTCCACCTTACTCAGTTCTCAGCCTGAATGCCAATTTCAACAACTAACTCTAAGCTTCTTATATCCAGTAGGACCCATATAATGGCACTGCAAACTCTATTTCTCCAGCTTTTCACACCCCAAACACTGTGTGCAAGCAGACTCAGACTAATATACCTCAAGTCAGAGAACAAAATCTAGTAAAGAATCAGCTACTCCTCCCCAAGTGAATGGGGAAGGATTTGTTTCAAAATACAGACACATAAATTAAAACCATACATGTAGGTGCATACATGCATACACATGTATGCTTGATATTTAATTTCTCACTACAGTCACTGTTTAGGTAACTGAATTGAGATCCTGATGAAGCAAGTTAATAGAGTCTAAAGACTGCTTTGGTTAATCAGCCAGCTGAAGCACAATTTAGTTGTCTCAATATGTGTACAGTAGCAATCAATATCCAAGACATCTTCATGGAACTGGCAGATATGCCACAGATCAATGTGTGAACCTATGCATCAGACTATAGATGACCCCAGGATGTCTCATATGTCACTAGATATTTATATTTAGGTAACAGGATCAAGTCTTATTTCAGAGTGAGCTTTAGGTTCTGCTTTTGACTGAGCTAAGTTAGCCCCCGTTTCCATCGCCTGCAGACTCTGTATTTAGCGACAATACTGAGTCTCAATACTGATCTCTATGGACTACAGTAGGAGTTCAGATATATAGCACACAGGTTGGCATGATATCCAGACATCAAAATTTAGGTGTCTTAACAAACAGATGGAAAGCCTCAGGGAATATTTACCACTTTGGAATCATTGAGAAATATATTGGCAGGACTGAAGATGCAGATGTCTTCTGGTATATTATTGGTCCTAATAAATCAGACTTTCTAATATGATTAAATGTAATACTGCTCTGCCAGACAGACAAGACTTACAGCATGGTTAAGACTGCTGACGTAATACCATTCCAAGACAAAAAGTTTTTCATCTATTTATGTATTTATATTTGATTTAAACATGTCAGAGTTTCTACCAGGTGATTAAGCGGTAATAGATGATTCTAAGAAAAGTACCTCCATGAAATTTCAAACACTGCATTCCAAAAAATCAATGCAAATACTTAAAGCTTTTTATTCACCCATTAGGCAACTGGATTTCTCTCTCCATAAAAGGAGAATTCAACACCAGTCACATTAATAAACACTTCAGACTAGGGAGGAACAATGGAACGGCGATATTGCCATTACAGGTGATGAGTACAGTCAGGCTAAGACAGTCCTGTATATCTAATCAAAACATACTGCATCAAAGAACAAAATTTTCTTTGGTACATAAGACAAGTTGAGAACATGTAAAGTGGGACATTTGTCAAAGGTAAATCATTTGGACTATCCATGACAGGATTTATTTGCTACAAATATCAATTATATTAATTACATGTCACACCCACTAAAACATTAAAATAATATGTAGCTATCAGATTTCATTAACTCCTACAAGATTTTGGATTAGAATACAGAGATCAAACTCCTAGCCATATGCTCTGGGCACAAGCTAGAGAGCTAGTATGAACACAGATTGACCTTAAATTATTTTTCTGCTCTTTTACATTCTTGAGTTGTTTGAGAGAAATAAATTAGGCAGCATAAAAATCAAATTATAATTGCAATAAGAAAGCAGTGGGAATTAAATTAAATGGGAGAAAATGTTTTTTCTCAGCCATTCATCAAAGTTGTTAGTGCTTGCTCAGGAGCAAGTTTTAGCAAAACATTTTTTATTTTATATTTTATTTCTGTTTAAACTGTATTTTCCACAGAAATATTATTTACAAAATGTTGATTGAGAAGGTCCACAATGAAATTTTGATAAAAATTATTATAAAACTTCCTTAAACACACAAATAATCCAGCAATTAGGACACAAGGCAGAAATATGGCACAGGCCATTTCATACCCCATTGTTCAAGCATTCTGAATCAGAAGCACAGAATTATCAACTCTTGTCTTTCCTGGCTTAATTTACAAAATTGTGTAAAGATTTAAATATTGCAAAAGAGACAGAAAACTGACTGTTGAATTCCCTAACCATCAAGCTGAATAATCACATGCATGCAAGGCTAAGTAAGAATTTTTTAACTTGGAAAGTACAACAGAGATCTATGAAATAACTTGTTATATAGAGAGGTTGTATGTGAAATGATTTTGTATTTTTCTTCAGAATGCAAGCTCTTTCACATGTGTACAAATGACATTGCAACAAGAAGTCTGAGGTCAATCAAAAGAGACTTCAGAGCCCTGGGAAGAATGCTAAAGAATTTGGGAGCACAGGTAGTGTTTTCCTTAATCCTTCCAGTAATGGGGGAGACTTCAGAAGAAACAGGTGAGCCCAGGATATCAATACCTGGCTCCAGGACTGGTGCCTGTGCCAAAACTTTGAGAGCCTTCAAGACACAAGGTATGTTGGGGCCTGATGAGATCCACCTGTCCCGATGGGGAACATGCATCTTTGGGCATAAACTGGCAGGGCTGATCAAGAGAGATTTAAACTAGAATCGACAGGGGAAGGGGATACCAACAGGATTGCAGTAGGTAAGCCAAGGGTTGTCATGGCTTCATCAGAGGGTGGCAATCCTAGTCAGAACATTTACCCTGCTCCTGGGAACACAGAGGTCTCAGGAACATATCTGAAATGCTTGTATACCAATGCCTGTGGTATGAGAAAGAAACAGGATGAATTGGAAGCACTGCTCAGTTCCCAGAGCTATGGTATTGATATCAGTGAGACTTGGTGAAATGAGTCCCACGACTGGAGTGCTGGGATGGAGGGCTACAGGCTGCTCAGGAGGTATAGGCAGGGCAGGAGAGCTGGAGCTATCACACTATATGTAAGGGAGAGGTTTGATTGCACAGCCCTTACAATTAGTGACAATGTGGTTGAGAGCCTCTGGGTGAGGATAAGGGGGATGGAAAACAAAGGAGATGTTGTAGTGGGTGTCTACTACAGATACCCCAGCCAGGGTGTAAGCACTGATGAGTTATTCTATAGGCAATTAGGAGAAACCTCTGGATCTGTAGCCCTTATCCTTATGGAAGATTTCAATGTACCCTGGGAATCTGCTTTTGAGGGCTTAGGAGTCCACAGGTGCTAGTCAGTCTTTAAGAACCACCCTTTAGAAGAACAGGAGCAGACGATTCCACTGTGTCATAAGTCAAGCAAGCAGGGCAGAAGACCAGTATGGCTCAACAGGGAACTCCTCATGGAGCTCAAGAGGAAAAAGAAATTGTATGGTCTCTGGAAGCAAGGTCAGGCTTTGCAGGAAGATATCAGAGCCATGGTTTGTGTATGCAGGGAGAAGACACAAAAGGCCAAAGCTCAATTAGCATTGAAACTGGCCAGTGTTGTTTCGGATAACAAGAAGGGCTTTTTTAAGTATGTTAATTGCAAGAGGAGGTCTAAAGAAAACATCGGACCGATACTTGTTGAAGATGGTCATCTGATTAATATGGATGAAGAAAAAGAGGGGGCATTCCATGCTCTTTTTCCTTCAGTCTTTAATAATATCAATAGACTTTGGGCTGCTTGGTCCTCTGAGTCAGAGGGCCACAAGTGTGGGAACAGTGACATTCCATTTGTGAACACTGAAATTGTTAAGAACCAGCTGTATCAGCTGAATGTTCACGAGTCCATGGGGCCTGATGGTATTCACCCCAGAGTACTGAAGGAGCTAGTGGATATTATGGCAGGATCCCTCTCAACCATTTATCAAAGGTCTTGGGAGTCTGGGGAGGTCCCTGCTGACTGGAAGCTAGCCCATGTTATTCCAATCTACAAGAAGTGTATGAGGGTAGACCCAGGGAACTACAGACCTGTTAGTCTAATCTCAGTTCCCGGAAAAATATAGAGAAGGTTCTACTGAGTACTATTGAAAGGCTGTTAAAGAATAATGCAAAGAGAAGTATTGTTTAACTAATTTGATATCTGTCTATGATAAGGTCACCCACCTAGTGGGTTAAGGGAAGGTGGTGGATGTAGTTTTTCTTGATTTTAGTAAGGCTTTTGACACTGTCCCTCACAGCATCCTTCTGGACAAGTTGTCCAACTGTGGAATAAGCGGGTTCATGGTGTGCTGGGTGAAGAACTGGCTGTAGGACAGAGCTCAAAGCATTGCAGTGAATCAGGCTACATCTGGCTGGTGACCAATCACCAGCAGTGTTCCTCAGGGTTCAATTCTAGGGCCAGTTCTGTTCAACATTTTTATCAACAATCTGGATGCAGGAGTTGAATACACCATTAGCAGGTTTCCTGATGATACCAAACTGGGAGCTGCTGTTGACTCTCTTGAGGGATAAGAGGCCTTGCAGAAGGATCTAGATACATTGGAGCATCGGGCTATGATTAATGGGATGAAATTTAACAAGTCAAAATGCCAGATTCTGCACCTAGGACAGAGTAACACCAGGCACAAGTATAAATTTGGAGAGGAGTGTCTGGAAAGTAGTGCTGCAGAAAGGGAGGCAAGAGGGCAAACCACATCCTGGGGTGTACCAAACACAGTATAATCAGCCGGTCAAAAGAGGTGATTAACTTGCTGTATTCAGCACTGGTGCGGCCTCACCTTTAGTACTGTGAGCAGTTCAAGGCCTCACAATTTAAGAAGGATGTAAAGGTCCTTGAATGTGTTCAGAGGAGGGTAACAAAGCTGATGAAGGGGCTGGAAGGCATGTCCTATGAGGAGCAGCTAAGGATTTTGGGTTTGTCTAGTTTGGAGAAAAGGAGGCTGAGGGGTGACCTCATTGCTCTCTACAGCTTCCTGAAGTGGTGAAGTGGGGAGGGAGGTGCTGAGCTCTTCTCCCTGGTATCCAGGATACATGAGAATGGTTCAAAGCTGTGCCAGGGGAGGGTTAGAGTTGACATTATGAAACATTGATTTACCAAGAGGGTGGTCAAACACTGGAACAGGCTACCTAGAGATGTGGTCGATGTCCCAAACCTGTCAGTGTTTAAGACTTGTTTGGACAATGCCCTTAGCAACATGCTTTAACTTTTGGTCAGCCCTGAATTTCTCAGGCAGTTGGACTAGATGATCATTGTAGGTCCCTTCCAACTGAAATAGTCTGTTCTATTCTGTTCTGTTCTTTTCTGAGGGACACTCAATGGAATAATTAAGTAGCAGATTTAAAACAAAGGGAAACAGAACCTATTTTGGTACAATTCCTAATGAAACTGTGAAGCTCTTTGTCAGAAGATCTTTTTGATTCCAGCAGTATAAATTGATTCAAAATAGTTTTAGACATATTCAACAAAGAGGATGTATTGATCACTGCGAGACGTGGTTGTCAGTGCAATTTTCAGGTCAGAAAACTTGTCTAGTGAACAGAGGGTATGCCAGGGGAAGTCTTAAGCTACACCTGGCCTTGCCTTTTATGCTTATCTTAAACATATGATACAACGTTAAGTCAGACACAGAATACTGGGCTAGATGGAGTTTTGGTTTGATTTGTTGTGGAACTTCTGTAACACAAGCTATTGAATAATTCTTACTAAAATGTAGGATTTTATGTTCCCAGTGTATTTTCTGCATTTAAGTTTATAATGTAGATTACTGAAGGAATCCAGAAATTATTCATTATACAAATAACTGATATGGAGTTACACTATATATAGCCTTAGTATATGGGATTATATAAAGGATAGTCCCTGTCTTTTTCTTTTCTTTTCCTCTTCCTTCTCCCAATTACCCTTCCCCTTCCCTTCCTGGAATATCTTTAAGATTAGTCAAAGAGAAAGGAAGATAAATTATTTCAAGGCTCCTCCTCAGTGTAACCCAATATTTTCACAAAAATACTGCTGACCAAGTACTGCAGGGAAGCATGGATTTTAATGAGCCATCAGAGCGGGCAGGATTCATAAGATATTTCTCAAAAGTGGATCACCTGCAGACAATGAATAATATATTGGAAAAGACTGTCAAGAATAATAAAACCCAGATGACCAAAATGGAGAAGAGAGAAAATCATGGTGAATTATCTTGAAAACCACAAAGAAGTAGAAGTGCCTGATGCCTGGCCATGGCCTAAAATAGGGCATGGTATATATAAATACAGGTATATTACAGTAACAGGTCAAAGGAATATGTACCTGTTCATCTCATACAATAAGGACTTGTTTTCTGGGGCAACTTCAACACTAAAGTTACTTTGCTCCATACAAAAAATAAAGTGAGGCCAAGGCCATCACCAGCCCTGGAATTTGATGCACTAATTTGGTTGTATCACATGACCATATTAATAACTCAGCTGGTGGATCTAATGTCTTTAATGTCCTGATTCTGAAGTGGGTTGAGAAATAAGATCTTCCATTGATATTGGCATTTGTCATAATGCTGGTACAACAGTCAGAAGTGGGATGTCGACTGGTAAATGAAGAGAAAATTGCATTTTTAGAAATAACTAACACTTTATGGCACATAACCAGACCTTGAAAGTTATTACTATTGTTACATCAACATTATAAATAATAATTATACTGCTCAGTCTTTGATGTGTTAAAAATCTAAAGACAAATATGATGGTCTTGATTTTTCAAGCAAAGGCCAATTCTCTTCAAGTAAAATATTCCCTGCTACTGGAAAACTTGTAATAGTTGACATCAGTAACATTGACATCAGCAGGGGATTTACCCAAGGATCCTAGGGTTCATCCCCTAGTCAGAGTTCAGTGACTTCTTGAAGTGACTAACACAGATTAAGGACCTTTCACTTTAGATTTTTACATTCCAGAAAAGATTGCCTCTATTTTTAAAGTGATAGTTTCATTGTTATTAATAAAATGCTTTTACATAGACTTCAGTAGAACAAATCACATGAAGGTCTTAAAAGTGATGGTGACTTAACTGGAGGTGACTTAATCAGAAGTGACTTATCCCTCAACAGAAAAATAGGAACTACTTCTGTGCCCCTGGTTATCTTTGTTGAATACAGAGTGATAACCTGCACATTAAGCATTTCTGCACATCATCTGACACAGTTTGGTCCTCAATCAACTTTCCTCATGCCCACGTATTTAAAATTTTCCATCATGTAAGAATATACCCATGCTGCACAATACAGTGTGGAGAGTGAGGTATTTCTAAATCATTCATCTTGACTACCAGAAACTGCCTAAATATATTAGCTAGTCAATGTTTTAATAAGATTTTTTTTTTCAAGAATTCAGAATAAGTGAATAAATACACTCTGGTTTATTAATTTTTGTATTATGTGATCAGTCAGGTCTTATGAAGTCAAGATTATCTAATATGTATCAATAATTCAAGTACTGCTAAATAAATGAGACAATGAGGTTTGAATACCTGGCCTAAACTGTAAAATGCACTAGATATCAAACTTTAACAGTTTATTTTTGTTGACCAAAAGACTTGTGAAAAAAACTGGTTTGTTTTTTTTTTACTAGACTCTAAATGCAGGTGAAAGAGTTAGAAATAAATTCATATAAACCAGATAATTTCTCCAAGATTTGCAAATCCAGCTCTGCATAGCCAACAGATTTAGATATGTAAGATGAAATTTCAATAGGCCTTATTTTTTGGGGCGTTACCCAACCCAAATCAGTCATGCAAGCTTTTCTGATGACAAAGTATTAAACACTTGGTTTAAAATTCACGTCATTAGAAGCATTTGCAGCGATCAGACATTTCCTGTTCATGAAAATACATATAATTAAAGAGAGAAAAAATATATCTGTCAGCTGCCAGATGTGCTATTTGCTTATACAGTACATACTGTAGACAGGGTGAGAAGGATACGACATGGTATTTTGTCTTTTTACAAACTCTCATTTTTAAGAGTTTTGAAAGCAGTTGTGTTCATAATGATAATCATCTCAGAGCTGCAGGAATATACAGTTCTCTAGTGGCTTACCTTATTATACTTTAAGTACTATGCAAAATCATCTTTGTGGGTATTTTGAAAAACATAAGGGACTGTGACCATGAAGGATTGCAGACGGCACAGTTGCTTCACCAAGGAGAAATACATTTTCCTGCAGTCTAGATAGGCACAAGGGAAGAGCAGTATATGCAGCAACATCATACACAGAGCACTTGTCCACATTGTCAGAAGCAAAGTGAACTCTTGGTACTACAAAGGAAGTCAGACTGTGATATATATATAAAACTACAAAGGAGGTCAGATTGTGATTGATATATATATATATATATATAACTGGGACCTTTTAAAATGTGATCTCACTGATCTGAAATGCAAAGCCATTATGCCCTCCTGATTTTGTTCGACAGTGAATGTCTCTCATAAGCTTTCAGTTTGGAAATCCAAGCTGCTTCATACTCCTCAATTTCAACCCTTTTCCAGTTTGGTGGTGTTTTCACAGCACCTCACTTACCTTCCCATCTCTGCGTTCACAGGTTTCTGTCCTGTTTTCAGCTGGGATAGGGTTACTTTTCTTCCTAGCAGCTGGCATAGTACTGTGTTTTGGATTTAGCATGAGAAGAATATTGCTAACACACTGATGGTCTAGTTGTTGCTAAGTAGTGCCTCCACTAGTCGAGGACTTTTCAGCTTCCCCTGCTCTGCCAGGTGCACAAGAAGTTGGGAGGGGGCACAGCCAGGACAGCTGACCCCAACTGGCCAAAGGGCTATTCCAGACCATATGACAACATGCTCAGTGTGTAAATGGGGGGGAGTTGGCCGGGGGTGGGGGGCAGTGATCACTGCTGGGGGATGGGATGGGCATCAGCAGCTGGTGAGCAATTGCATTGTGCATCACTTGTTTTGTATATTCTTTTATCATTACTATTATTATTATTATACTTTATTTTAATTATTAAACTGTTCTTATCTCAACTTACAAGTGTTTTTTCACTTTTACTTTTCCGATTCTCTCCCCCATCCCACCAGGTGTGGGGGAGTGAGTGAGCAGCTGTGTGGTGCTTAGTTGCTGGCTAGGGTTAAACCACAACAATTTCATATTAATTATAGGCTTTACATTCATCATTTTTTGAAAGATACAGTTGCTGCCTCTATGTGTTTTCTTTGCATCTTTAGTAAAGGCTTCAGTGAGATAACTTGAGAGACTAACCTCAGTTATTAATTTGCAGCCTGAAAGAACTTCATACTGCCTTCTATCTCCTTGCAGTCTTCTTTGATCATCAGGCTGAGCGTGGAAATTTCACTATCAGCAGTTAGCATAGATTTCCTATTACACCCACATTTAGTCACACACTGACATCTCCTCCCTGCATGGCAGCCCAGAGGTGAAATACACAGCTAAAAAGGAAACACTTCACAACGTTTGGAGACATTCAAACCTCCTCAGAACTTGAAACAATTCCCATAAAAGGACATTTGAAGTTTGAATGCCCACCTAAATAGTTAAATATGCGCATCAGTGTCTTGACTAAGCAGAAGCAGGGTTAAGCTTTTCTTCATAAAAGAAACAGTGATTTACCCTGGGAATCCAAAAGCTGCTGGGAACATGATGCGTTTCATGCTGATGCAGATCAAATATGACAAAAAAGAATTTTATCATGTTCTAGACACAGACACACACACAAAGCCTTTTGCTTTTCTTTCTTGCAAAACAAATTTTCTCTGTTAAATGTTTTCTCTATAAATAATTTATCTGTAAAATTAGGTGTGCTTCAAAACATGGGCTTATAATGGAAAAAACATATTCAGCTGTAATTTCAGTGCTAGACTCCTAAATAAGAATTCACAGGAAAGTGTCATGGGATTTACTAGATAAATTAGTCCCAACATTTTGGGAAGACAATATCTACAGGAAAAAAAATCCCAGCAAAATGCAATTTCTTGATGACAAGAATTTGTTGAAGATATTTAAATTTGATGATGGAGAAATAACCTCATGATGGTCTGTGTCAATTTGGGAACATCTGAAAGCCATTGGAAGCCATCTGAACTGCTAAATAAATGCCCTTTTCCTCCCTTACCCTAATATTATTTCGACGAGAGTAGGCCGTGGACTTGCAGCTGCATGGGGGTAAAGCCATTGTGCTAAGGAATTGGGAATAGATTGGTTTACCTGTAGTGCTTACCTGCAATGTTTGCCTTCAGTGCTCCAGTGAGCGAATTTCCTCATTTGCTAAACTAAGATGATTTTGCACACAGTTGATAAATTATATTCTATAAATAATTTGTCTCTTGATGAAAGAAAATAATTGAAACACTATAAACAACAGGTGGGATTTCCAAAACCTGCCTTAGAGCACAGATCTGTGGTTTTAAGAGAGTTCTAGAAATGAGGAGAGGGATCACAACACTGATTAACTTGCTTAGACAGAAGAGCCAAAAATGTGTTTGACTGACCTTTTTTCTTTCCCCAAAATAAAACTTCTTCCACCTGCTCCTCACCTGAATATCATGTTGAACCAAATAAAACTTTTTGCTTTGGAATATATGTATATATAAATGATAAGGATATCTGTTGGGGAAAATATATCACGTGGGATCCATCAGCCCGAGAAAAGCAAGGCTGATGTCACTCCATGTCCCCAAGTCCAAACAGTAGCGGGTCTGAAGATATATTCCCAGCAGGTGCATGCACACAGAGCACACATATACACCACATATATACATATATGCATGGTTGGTCACACAGATCACAGACAGACACTCAGATCACTCACATGAACACAGACAGCACCAATGGCATCATCCTGCTCACCCCTCTGGCAGAGTAGGATAGAGATCCACTAGTAGGAATACATATACCTATGTACAAGGCAGATCAGCAGCTGAACTCAGACACTCTGTCATGTGGATGTCCCATACCTGTTGCTGGCACCTCACATGTGCAAGTGTGTGTGCACACACACAGAGCTGGTCCAAAGTCCTCCGGTCCCCATAGCTGATGTCCCTGTGCTCTCACCCTTAGCAATATACAGGCACTCTCACACTCTTACAAACTTGTTTATGCCCCCTGGCTCCCAAGGCCACTTGACCTACTCACTGGCTCCATCTTTGCTGGTGATCACACCTGCAGTTGCACACCGGCACTCATTCCAGTTGCTGCGCCACGGACACAGGCACCCTCTGACCTATGGTCTGGCTCCAGTTGCTGCACCCAGACCTCCATATACACACAGGCACACTGAACAGAGCGCCCTTACCCAGGAGAGGGTTAAAGCAGAATTTAATAAGAGGATAGGCACAGGGCATAGCCAGAAATGCGTACTGAGGAGACGACTATTTACATGTGGCAAACCGTTTTTATGTCTTTACCTTTCTGTTTCCCACACTTGACTCCTCCCCAAACCACCTAAATCCCTCCCTTTTCCCACCTTTGGGTCCTCCCCTAAATGTCCCATTATAAATCCCATATAAACTCAAAAAGCTCTTCCCCTGCATCCCATCATGTATCCAACCCCCAGGCTCCAAATCCTGCTTAGTGCCAAAGATGATCTGGAGAGCAGCTCTTGATGACTCATGGTGATGGGTTTCATGCCTGGACAATGGGGTTTGAGGTTCAACTGGGGCAGCCCTGGGAAGGGCCCAGAGAAGGTGTTTGCATCTCTAGAGTCCTTAATTTGGATATCTGCACCATTGTGCACTGTGATGAGCCTGGGAGTAACCTAGCACAGTATTATTTGTGTTAACCCCTGTCTCTCTGTGATCCTTTCTGTGTGTGTGTTGTGGTTTAACCTGGCAGGCTGCTAAACACCATACGCCAGGTTCTCTGACTCCCCTCCCCCCCAGTGGCTTGGGGGAGAGAATCAGAAAAAAGTAAAACCTGTGGGTTGAGATAAGAACAGTTTAATAAAACAGCAGAGGAAAATAATAATATTAATAATAATAGCAATAACAATAAAACCACCACCAATAATAATAAGAGAATATACAAAACAAGTGATGCACAATGCAATTGCTCACCAGCTGCTGATGCCCATCCCATCCCCCCCCCGACGTCACCCCCCCCCCCCAGTAACCCTATCCCAGCTGAAACCAGGACAGTGTGCTGTTATCACAAAGCCTGACAATGTCTTCCTTTGACTCAAGTGACTCTACCAGGATGTAGGACAATTGGCTTCTTTTCCTATCTTTGGGAATTTGAACCTAATTTCTGAAATTTCCAAACTTCCTTTCCAATTACTGGTCTTTTGTTTGTTTGCTTTGTTTTTGTGAGGGGGTTTTGTTTGTTTGCTTGCTTGCTAGGTTGATTGGGTTTTTTTCCCCTCAGATATTTTGGTGCTAGCAAACTCTGGAACAGTCAGGAATTATGTTTATACATTTCAATTACTTTTTTATCTCTCATTTATTTTTCAGCCAAACTAATTTCATAAATTTAACATGAATTCATGAAGATTTTGGGCCGTTTCACAATTTCCACTTTCATGGAATAATTTATTCATTGAGAAAACAAACAAATAAATCCTGCCACGTTTTATTTAGCAGTGTAAACCTATCTAGCTTTTTTGGCAACCTTATGACGGGATTTTAAAAAATGCTCTGCACTCTTAAATTCATTGTATATCTAATTATCTTTTACAGGAGTTAGACTTCAGATTTTTAATTAAGGTAAAATTATATTTTTCTTGTTAGTTAATGTTATGGATTGAAAGCATAACTAGCCAAAATATTATGCCACAGTATAAGGTCTGCCAGCACTATTCCTTTTCTTATTAGGAAAAAAGTCCTTTCATGTTATGAAAAACTTTTGAATGACTCTGAAGTGGAAGATTATGCCCATAATCCCTCCAAATTCCAGAAAAGCATTTAATCATATGCATGACTCCATTTGTTTTCAGAAAGGTTAACATTAACCTAAATTCATCATAACATTAAATGCATCATTAAATCATATACATATTTTACATTCAACATGCTTAAATGTTAATCTGTATAGAAATGAGCTACTGGGACAACGTCTTAAATTTGTAGTTTTAATTATCTTATACAGTCAGTGCAGATTTGGGAAGTGGGGTACATAACTTAAGCAGTTGTGATTTAATTAACCTTTCACATACAGTTTATTTTAATGTGAACAATTCTGTTTAATTAAGATACTACTTGTGAAATTTCTGCGGGAAGACTTTTGCTGCCAGTAAGCTAGCAATGGCCTGAAATATTTTTAAGTCAAGGAAACATCAGGATATGATTCAGTCACATGACAAAAGTGTTAATATTTAAATATTTAAATTTCTTATTTGTAGGGCTTCGGTGTGCTAGTAAAAATGATTAATGGATGGAAGAATTTACAGCTAGTACTTTAAGGTAAGCCTAATCAATCTTCACAGAATATGGTAAAATAAAATATTCATCTATATTTAAGTAACACATGAAAATATTTTGATATATCTATTTTTTCTGGTCTCTTCTTGTGCATAAATACAGAAATGATAGCATACAATAAAATAAGTCTATAATTACTTTTAACTGTTCCATTTTGGTCATTACTTATCTTTATTTATGTTTAAAATATAAGTTTAAAATAAGTTCAAAAGAAATCAATATTTTACTGTATACTGAAGGGCATTCTTTGTAGTAACTGAAAGACATTTCATAACAAATTTGAAGGAAGGGGGCATTAGAAAGATTATGGTGTGTGTACAGTAAAGAACACATTTATCTTCTTAAAGCCTTTCAGTTCTTATGCTTACCTTCATTTCTGGTGAGAATCTCTCATAACTCCTGACGAATTACCCTAACAAAACAAAGTTCAGAACACACAAGGGATAAGTGCCCACTTGTTAGTCAGGTCTGGAACTAAAGGCTAACGTTTCAAATTGATTTTAAAGCTGTGTTTCAGGGTTGGACTGTAAAGGTATTCTAAATTATTTTTAATAGTTTAATGTTGTTTAATGTATCTTTCCAGTGTAGAACCAATGAAGGAACACCTCCTTTGAAATCAGAACATTCATAACTGAATTCAAGAACCAACAGAAGGAAAGATCTGCTCACTGCAGGGGGGTTGGACTAGATGACCACTAGTGGTCCCTTCCAACCCTAAACATTCTATGATTCTATGATTCTATGATATTCTTGGTTTTGCTGGATTGTCTTCTGTTTTTATCCATGGGTAGTGATCTGCATTTATTCCCAGATGCTACTGTGTGTACCCGGTAACTGTGGTTATGGAAAAATATCAGGAGGAGCTATGCAAGTGCACAGGGGGCTGGGATAGCCATGAATCTTGGGATCTACCAGAATGAACTGAATAACATCTGCAAAATAATTTTCTGAGACCAGATAAGTACTGGAGGTGAAATGAGTATATGATATTTTTTTTTATTATTCTGTCCTATCCCACCCAATTTTACCTGCCTTATTTTGTTAAAATAATCAGTTGCTATAGACAGAAGGGTTGGAATAGAGCTGCTTGGATAAGTCTTGCATTAGGCATCCAGTTTGATGCACTGTCTGCTCTATTCCATTGAAGAAAAAGACACGGAGTTATCTTGACGTCTCTGTTTAAATGCAAGATAGATCTGTTCTGCATTACTGTTATTTCACTAGAACATGTTTCTTTTTTTGTGGGCTGGTCATTTGCTTGCTTTTCAGTAGTTTGACATACTTTTTGGCAAATTAAACAGACCTAAATAAACATAAGTTCTCATGCCTATTTTAATTTTGATTGTATTTGTCATATTACAAAGCTGTGCATTACCTGGAGAACTCATTTGTCACATACTCTTATCTTCAGCCTTTCACACACAAGTTGACACTTTTTCCGTAACTCTTTCACAGCAGAGTTCAGGGATACCCTTCTCTCACTCGTGTGAAAGCCTATGGAACACCCTTCTGCACTACAGCAAACGCGCTGTGTTCTTTCACACGGGGTTAAATGCTATGGGATGGTTGGCTTTGACATTTTTCTATCACTCAGTTCAGGCAAACAGCTTTAAATATGTCAGTCAAGGTTTTTAGATTAGATGGCTCAAAAGGAATTGAACTGATCCAGTAGTGCTGGTAGTTTAAAAATATATAAAGTATAGTTCTGTTATAACTAGTTACTCTAAAATGTGGTGTTTTTAAACTGGTTTGCTCATCCATACTGACAATATTAAATGTAAACTCCTGTGATATTATTAAATTAACTTTTACTAATCCTACTTATAAAAGATTTACTGCAGAGAAGAGTGATCAAAAGTTTAATAGAGGAACCCTCACTAGTCATTAGTAAAACATGTAGGTTAATACAATTCCAGACATAAACCAGATTTCTATATAAACCAACACATTAAGGTTTGCTGGTCCAACCTCTGCTTCCAGGGAGGACCTTTTGAGGTTGGATTATTATGCTGTAGCAAAATATGCTTAACTCATCTCAGTTGACTCAATATATGCTACTGTTTTGAGATTGCTAAGAAATCCCTGACTATTTTTTCTGGGATCTAAGCTCCACTTCCCCACCCCATGGATTGCTTATTTAACAATTTCTGATGAGATGACTCCTGGGCAGATATTTCCCACACCACACACACCATCACCTCCTTTCCATCAACAAGTGATTGCCAGCAGAAAATAATCCCTCTGTATTCTAATAATCACTAGCAAAATGAGAAGAATGGGGCCAACATCCTGTGGAAAATGGGAACAGGAAAATAGGTCACTGCTAACATAATTTTCTGGTGTTATTCACACGTGCAAAATATTGAACATATAAATATATAAGCTTATATGAAACCTTTGACATGACATGCATTTTGAAAAACACCCAATCCATTATGTTCTGAAAAAGAATTCTGCTGTTCCATTTGTACAAAACCACATTTTTGCAAGAAATATTAAAGCAGCTTGCCCAACACCTACACTCAGGCAGGCTCTATTTAGTTATTAGATTAGTAATATTGTAATGGGAAGGAGAAAGAATTAGATTATACTTAAAAGAAATGCCACAGTCCCAAAATAACAAGAAAATGACAATAAGTGGCAAGGAGGGCAACACAGACCATATTTACAAACCTGGAAAAAAGAGCACAGAAAAAAGACAAAGAACAAGCCAATAAACCCCAATAAAATCACAATATGTATAGCATTGCAGTATTTGTAGAAACATGTTGCTCTATTGAAAACAAGTAATCCTCAGTGTAAGTATATATAGGTGTAAGACATCTTAGAAAAAAAAAGCAAATTCAAGATAAGCAAAATGCAAACCATTCCAAGGACGACATAAATGATGCCTGTTAATAGAAACTGAACCCAGTGAACCTCAGGAATCCAGGGAAATCTGAAGCTGCTGTGGTTCCCTATTCAAGATTCAGTCAGCAATAAGGCTTAGCATATTTCTCCAACACAGACATGCAAATAGACATTGACCACCAGCAGATAAACATAGGCAGAAGAGGCTTTAGATACACCAGATACACACAAACAGCACTCATATAAATGACACAAAGGGCCTGACCTTCTCCAGGCTGGCTCAGACTTGGTCCCTCCAGCATCCAGCTCCAAGATCAGCCAGCCAGCCAGCTTACCAGCCATTCTGACTTGAGTTTGCTAGAATCTCTGACACACACAAAATAGTGTGAGCACTCATATGGTTCTCTTTATGGACAGAAACAGGACTAGAATTTACCAAGAACTGAGGACAGACTGCCGTGATCATAGACAAGACGCAGACTGGTGTACTGACCTGCAGCTTCTTTATAAGAGACTGCTGTCTATAATTGCCCTTCTTCTCCATTTTTCCTACTTTTTCTGACATTTTATCTTTCTCCTAAGCATTCTATAATGAGTTTTGCACATTCCCATAATCTCCTCAGGCATTCCATAAGAAGTTTTACACACTCACATGATCCGCCTTAAATGTCCTATAGTAAGTTTGCTCTTTCACATCAGAACCAGGATACTCTCATTTCCCTTCTGAGCTTATTACAAAGTTGGGGTTCATTCTGCCCAAGGTCACACCTGCCTGGTGCCTTCAACAGCCCATCTAGCAGCTCTGGGCTTTGGTATAGACTTTGTTATCTACTGCTCCTTAGGGTTTCTGGATCTGTGTCTTCAGTTTTTTGCTTTTCCTGTTTCATGTCTTGGCCTTTTAATCAGATGTGCTTACAATTGCATAATCAATGTGCTTACAACAGATGCTCTACATTGCAGTTATCCTTACAGAATCGTGCCTAATGTTCACCCTAACCCTATCCTTTTCCTTGTCCCTCTCACTTTCTCTATGAGTAGATTTAGGCATTTGGGAGAAATTGGAAAGAGAGCAGAAGACAAGAAGGGGAGGGACATATCCTGCAACGCGCATCTTGCTGCATACCCATGTCCCTTTGCTATTCATCAAATTTATTTTTCGATTTTCTGAATCTTTCAACAGCAAGGACCACTTCAAAAAGACGTATTAGAGAGGAATTATTTGTCCTTTATAACAATAAACAGCAATGCTGATTATTTGCTGCTGGTGAGTTGGATGATTTAAATATTGAATTCAGCTGTTTACCTTTTACAAAATTACTATGAAGGCTCAAGGTTCACTCAAATGCAACAGAAATTTTATACTGTGAAACAGAGAACTGGCTTTGTATTATATTAACTGTATTGTTTGTGTCACTGCCTCTTTTTCCACATTCATTAAAAAAAACCTCAAAATTGGAAGACATGATTTTTTACAATCTTTTCCCACAAATGTTATAAATTGTGTATTGGCTTTTGCTTCTCAGTGAGACTATTTTCTGCCAAACCCTTTATAGACAAAAGAAAAAGTTTCTTGTCATGAAAATACACTTATAAACAAACTACCTGCAAAATTTTCTGAAATCTATCTTCTTAGTTATTTAAAATAAAATTAAAAAAATCATTACTATATTTAATCTCTTCTGTTAATTGTTCAAAGACCTGTTTTATATCAAGTGTAAACATTCATTAGCCATGTTGTCTAAAAGTGATAAAACTCTAAAGATTGGAAAAACTTGTTTGCTATAGTATGATCCCTGTTATGAGTACCTAGGTGCTGCAATGGATTAAATGGCTAAGACTGTCAACTGTAAATTTTTCCTTAAGTAGCTTGCCTGAAATAAATTAAATGCAGCAAATAGATGCACAGAGACTTCGATCTCAGGCATATTAACATGGAAAAACTGCTGTTAATAATACCTGATCTTATGTAGATTTCTAATGCAGAACACACAAAAACCACAATAAAACTGTGATTCAGATTGCTTTGCTTGACATCCAACAACTCCAAAAAAGCATTCAGTGTTTTCTGATGTGTGCAACTGTTGTCTCAGAAAAAATGTAGTAGGGAACAACTTTACAACTACCGTGTACAACATTTTATATCCTTGAAGTGCATTCAGTGTGACTGAGTCACCAGTTTTTTCAAAGTGGATTCCTAATTTCTTAAGGTTTGACCTTTTTCAGTTTCTTTTCTTGTATGTTTTTGGAGAGTACTAAGTAAAGTGTCAGACTGTCTTCAAATTCTTTCCTGCGTGAGTTATTGCTTCAATGTCTGTTGTAGTATTTATTTTAGAAGTGACTGATAGAAGATTGATACCGACTTCTACATGTCTTGGATGCCTTAAAATTTGGGCATGTTTACAGTAGGAAATAAACATTTATTTATTTTTGAGTAAGAATATTGTTATTGCAGAATTCAAAACTACCGAGTGCTTGTAACCAGGCTGCTCAGCTGCTGACCTGAAAATAGCTATTTCTAAGACAAGTCATCCTTACCCTATGGAATATTTTGCAGAGTGTAATTAAGTGTTCGGTGCTGATATCTAGCACTGTTCCTCTCTCATTTATTAATACAATAAGCACTAAGTAGGGCATGCAGGGGAATACAATCTAAGTGCCCTTCTTCTCTACACACAGTGAATATTTAGTTATGGCACATAATAGGTAACAACTTCAGTAGAAGGCAACAAGTAATGCCTACTTTGGCATCCCCTGGCATATGGTGATTAAATGATGTATGCTGTAAAGGGGGAAATATGGTTTTACTTTGGAGGAGCAAAACAAATCTATGATGTCTCCCACATTCATGTGACATAGTCCTACTGCTGAGCTACTGAAGCAACATAAGAAGCCCTGTCTTCAAAACACTGCTGTTTATTTATGCATTTCTTTGTGAGTTGAAGCATTCTGGGAAAGCCAATGATCTCACAAGCAAGAAAGGCTGAGAAACATTTAACTCATGCAGCCAAAGAAAGTTTAGGCTATTCCTGCCTGATGGCATAGTCCCTCCAAACAGGCACTTGAAGCAAGCAAAGAAAACCACCTATAAAAACCAGAGAGCCCCAAAATTACCAGATGGACTCTAGAAGCAGTATGACTGTCCTGCTTCTACAGCACTTCACCCGCAGAGCTGAGGGCTTGCAAAGGTGGCTGCTACTGTTGGGTTTTAGCAGATTCATGGCACCTGCTCTTGGTCTTTGCACTGCCCAGATCTTCATACCTGAGGATATCCTCCTCACATACATGTGGCTGAAGTGTCTCTGCACCCATGATCTCTTTGATGCATCTTGACTATAACAGTTTGGTGACCTAAGTTTTATATACAGAAAGATATGGAAGCATTTCATATAGACCCAAAGTCTATATAAAGTTTACATGAGTGATTCCTTTTAGTCAGATTAAATACCAAGCATGTGGAGACATCAGCAAGAAAAGTGTTTATTGCATAGCCTGTACCTGCTTTCTAGACTTCATTTTCCAGAAGTATCACTCCATATTTCATAGCCATTCTATTTTTTTTTTTTCAGCAGCATTTACAAACTTGGATCCATAATAGGGATTGAAGAGTCTTGATACTCTCTCAAGATGAAGAAATAACAAATTATTTTAAAAATACTATTTAAGGTTTCACTTAATAATTGAACCATGCAACCGTATACTTCAAGGCCAAATCAAGGTTTGTGCTTCACATTTTTTGTAATAACTACATAGAAGCTTGATGATAAGGTATATGAAATTGTGACAAAAAAGAAAAAAAAAAAATCTATGAGAAGCCCATGTATGGAAAGGTGATTGTATGAGATTTTCTTTTTATTCAAATGCACTTTTACATGTACTGTAGAAACCACTTAAATGTCTTTTTCATCTTACTAGCACTAATAAGATAATATAAGATTTTCAAACTCTGAGGTTTTCAGTGGAGAACTCCCATTGCATTTTGACAATCTCTGCATAGAAACCAACAATGTCTAAATGTTATATTCAGCTGGGACTGCCCTGTTGTATTTTTTAAAGGCTTAGTACTACCCAGTTCTGTAAATGGATTTCAGCTACTACTGTAGAACTACAAAAGAATAATCAAAACTTCTTTTCCTACAAATATTTTTGGATTTGAGCAATGATAATTTAGTTTATGTATCTGTCCACTTGCATACTTAAGTTGTCACTCAGTGTTCTAAAATATCTCTGCTTATGTATTCTCAGTGTTCCACCAATCTAAGCAACAGATGTTGCTTTTTAAAAATAAAAAATAAAGATTAATGGAGTGAAATAGGTCAGTGACTTGATAGACTAAAAAATGCTTGATATTCATAATGAAATTACAAACTTTATACAAAAATACTATATTAATATTCAAAGTTGGTTTTATTACACTTAAATACCATTGAATATTTTTTAGTCAAGCTATGACCAATTATCTTATTTCTCTGACAATTTCTGTTGTGGTAGTTGTTACTATGTGCAGTCAGGCAAAGGAGTTTCTTGTTGCAACTTCAGAAAGTAACTAAGACATGATGTTAATGACCTTAGGAGGGCAGATTTTAAGGCAAGGGGTATGTTGCTTTTAGTTTCACTGTTATAATGAAGAGAAAAAAAATATCTTTTAATGGAAAGAAACACAAAACATCCCAGCAACCTAGGACCATGTAGTGAAAAGGTAATACCATGCTAAGGGATTAATGGCAATGCATTTTGGATGATGGTAAATTATTGCCTGGTGAAGCCAGCACTGAGTTAAGTTATTCTAGTTAAAGGCAATAAGTAGAGCTTTGTGGAAAATAATTATTTCGTTTCCTGACAGTTTTGAAGTTACAGATTTGTTTTATTCTGCTTTGGCATGAAATGCATTTTAAAATGCTACTGTAAAATGGAAGTGTGTCAAAATGTCTGCTTCATGTTGAAAAGGTCAAATTTTTGATGCACGCCTTTCTCTCCTGAGTGTTCATTCTCGATCAAAACCTTTACACTGAAGATTTTGTCAAAATAAATGCCTCTGGAATGTTTCTGAAGAGTGTTTTGGCTTCAGCAAAACATCTTGCTCAAATGTGATTTTTTCCATAAGTAGCCAAAATAGTGAACCCTGGCTCCCTAGAAATGTGTGGTTCCTTGCCTCTAAACTCCTCTAATCCACCCCACCATACTGAATGTGATAACCTTACTAGGAGACAGAACACTTTGTTGGTTCATGCTAATTTTCTCTCCTGCATGGATCTGCCCAGGTGACTGGCTAACTTGCTGCTACTAGAAGCATGGGTAGTCACAGCATTCTCCCAATTTTTATTTCCAAGAACAAGGAATTGATTCTCTCTCTTCAACAACCTATTTAGGGGGCTGGAGCAAGGGGACAAAGAGGGCCTTTGAGGAGGTTTTTTTGGTAGTTGGTGAAGACTGGTGAGAACTTACTGTGGTTGACTGATAAACAGACAGCATGATCACATGAGAAGGTAAATTAGGGGAAAAAAGATTTATGAAGAATATTCTTATTTCATCATTACAAATCCATTATTACACTTTAGCATCATGTACTAAGAAAATAATTTCACTTGATTATTATACCACTTATACTTAGATATTAAAGTAATATTACAAAAGCACTCAAAAAATGATGACCTCTATTGTGCTTGGCAATAGGCAGGTGAATAAACATCACTCAATGCAATTATGGGAAAGGTATTTGTATTTTTATACTACTCAAAGCATTGTTACCTCTTTGTATTTTGAGGACAAGGTTTGTCTCCCTGAAGAAAGCAGTGAAGTGCCATAAGCACAGACATATCTATATAGCTGGTCCCATCTGATGGGGACTCTCTCATCAATGGCTGATCATGTCTTTAAACACCAGGCACTAGGTGGTATCAGTATTATGACTTAATGTCTCAGCCACACTGGAATGACATATCATGCACATATACATTGCTTAAATAATGTAAAACCAGAGACATTTCCCTGACTGTATTAAGTTATAACTGTGGCTAATCAACATTTTTGTAATGCAGTTTTTATTGCTTTAAGTAGTCATAAAATTCACTCCTGCTGTAGAAAAACTTCTATTTGGCAATTTTTCTTAGCTCCTCAACAAACAAATTCCTCAAATTTGAAACAGGAAAAAAAAAAGTAAACAACAAATCAGTGGCTTGTGGTCAGGACATCCAGTGGGTTTCACGATAGATACTTGAACTAGGGTGCCTGGTATGTAGTAAGCAGCCCAAAAAAATACTCTGTTGGATTTTGTACCATCAGTAAAACATTCATCGGACAAGAAAGACAAGGAAGCTTTGCAGTCCAGAAGCTGGAGGGAGATGTAAGACACTCTGAGAGGATTTGGGAAAACAAAGTTTGTACCCTTGCTTCAATGAACACTCAATTAATAGCTCTGAGTGAAGATTAAGGGAATTTTGCTGTGAATGTCTACCTTCCACAAAAAAACTCAGTGGGTGGGTTATCCAATGGCAAGGAAGAGATTTGAATACACATCTTTCACATCCCAAATTAATGCCCCACAAACCATGTTTTTGGCTATTCTGAGAGAAAGTTCTCTTTTCTCAGAGAATAGTTCCAGGCTTACCCAGGAAATAATTTCAAAATATTTTGTGGGATAGACAGAAACATTTTCACCTAGTTCTATATATATAAACACACAGAGTATTGTTACTGGTAACATCTGAAATATCAGCCCATATGTTCTCTAACTAAACACAGACACCTCTCAGATGTAGCCCCTAACAACAGGGTGATGGTATTAAAACTGTCACATCTAGAGCTCTGTGTTTCTGCTATATTTAGCACAGCATCACTCCTATAAGCTTTATATATCTGTTTTTCTCTTGCTTATTGTCAGCACTGCATGCCACACAGCAGCAAACTAACACTTCATACAGGCGCTTTGTTTTATTGGGCCAGATGATGAAACAGCAGCATTCAATATAAATGGAGAAGAATGGTGCATAGCTTAGATCCAGCCCAGAAAAAAAGCAAATCATGGAGTGCTCCTTGAGCTCAGCTTCCCATGTGTTCATTTTCAGCGGATCTGTGAGGCACTGCAAGCTGACAGGTGAAATCATTTGCCTCATAGATCATGAATGGAGCTACAGTAAGATTAATTGTATGCAAAATAGCAGACAGAAAAATCAACAATACATGACATACTGAGGCAATGAGACTTCTGCAGTAGATTAGGGAACTCACTGGAAACAAAAAAGAACAAAAAATATGGCAGCTGCACCTCAGAATATAACAGAAGGAAATGGGATAAACTAAGCTTAGATGAACATTAAATACATTGAAGCCATGATACATTGGATATAATAGAAGATGACTGCTAATTCCAGAAAGTCAATGATTCCTGAAGGTATACCTTTTAAGCAATTGTCCGTCTAGCCTGTTGTGTTAACACCCGTTCAGAGCCATTTTGTCAGCTCAGTGAGATACTTTTACCAGCATACATCTCCTGTACAGGAGCGGAAGAGATGGTGGGAATGTTGTTTTAATCTGAAACACTAAAAGAACATTTAAGACTAAAATCCCAAGACCTGATTCAGCAAAGCACCCATATATTCTGTTTGGTCACTCACACAGCCTATTTTCTATGAGCTGGTATGTTTAATTGTAGTTATACTGAAAGATTAGTTTACTATAGTTTCTGTAAGAATAAAGAATTCATTTGCTGAATGTAGTGTAAATCCAGAAGTGGGACAATCCATTTTTTTTCCTGCACTGAGGTATGAGACAGCACTTTGGAGCTGTATTTAAGAGCTGCTGAAGACAGAGAACAGCATTTTTCACCTGTGCATTCTCTGGTAAAACATGCTGCTACTTCTTCTACATGTGCTGCTACTCCAATGGTGCTGGGGTCTACACTTCCAGAGAGGTTACTGTATGTGCATCCATTGCTCATGTCCAACATGCCATCTGCATGGCTGGGGTAATATCATGTGCATGCCACTGCTTTTGTTTAAAGCCTGTCTTTTATCTGAGAAAACTGAAAGCTTAAGTCACTGTGAAATAAACAGAGAAGCTAGTGTCCTTTTTCTATATGAATGAAATGTAA
>NW_009258952.1:432570-468780 GCF_000687185.1 Egretta garzetta
CTCCCCTCTTCCCAGTCCTTCCATGAGTAGGCAATCAGGCAGTCACCCAAATGCAGCCTGGTCTTGAGCCCAAGCACTGCAAGCAGAGGCATTGGGCTAAATCCTGAATGTTATCACATTGCCATGGCTTTGTGGACAGGACTTGTGCCTTCTAAAATGTCCCCCACTGCCAAGTTGGGGGTCATTCCAGCTCAGACAGGGCAGGAAGGCAGCTGATATTGAGGGGGAGGAGGGCCGGCCTTCAAGAGGGTGACCGCATGCTGGAGAAACCTCCCTGAGGTGGACAGACTGACACACAACACCCTGCACCACTGAAGGCTGAGGCCCCACCATAGGGCTGGGACCAGGCAGCAGAAGCTGATTTTCCCAGTTAGGGCATCTTTCAGGCCAGAGGCCCCACACGCCAGACAGAGGCATAGTTGGCCACGCATGTTGGCTTTCATGATGACACCAGTCAGGTGAATGCCACAAATTCTTTATAAACAAAGAAGATTTCATCTAGAGCAATAGAGTCCTCATTCATTTGTTCTTTGCTAATACAAACAGCCCATAACACCCCAAGCACTCATTAAACCTCTTAGTCAAAATGTTTAGCTATGTTCAGATAAAAGCAGTACTGGGAGCAAAAGTGTATGTGAAAGAATAATAAGCTACTATTATTCTTATATTAACCCAACACAGGTTTGAAAGGAGAATGGGAAAATGGGAAAGGCCCAGTTGCATCCCTTCATTAACATAATTTTAACCAAAGAAGCAAGGTTGACTTGAATATGATAGAAGATATTTCTTACCCGCTGTTTCACTTCCATGTCTGTTAATCCGGAATGTCTCTGTGGAAGTTAACAGAGATACACCTTTGTGAGAGTCAATCTATGCCAGGTCTGAACTGAGAGATCTTTTTCCTTCAAACCCTCATCATAATTATGTTCACTGTCAGCATATCTGTTTTAAACTCTAACAGTGGAAGACAGTTAGATCACAATATTTCAGTAATAAACTCTACAGTAGGAGCTTTAAAACCTGTTTGCAAATAAAACAAGTTAGGACAAAACCCTTTAATCTAGAAAGTTTAAGCACAGAGATAAAGGGAGAAGGCAACTGCAGATACCTTGCCTTGAAGCCTGTGTAATACCTCATTCAGGCTGCTGAAGTGGGTGGTTGATGTCATTATTTTCTGCCCCAAAGTACTCATGAAATCATTAGTCTGTATTATAATTAATTTGGTTAAACACATTTCTAAAAGTGAAGTAATCGAGAATGGACAATCTGAAAAACTTAAAAATAACTCTCTGTTAGGGCCATTTTATGACTGAAATAGGTCTGAGTCTCAACCAAAACAAATTGATTGCTTTTTGCAATTTTGTTTATCTGATAATAATTAATATCATTATTGTAGTATAAAACATAGCATATAGTATAATATATATCATGTGTATATATATATATCAGTACAATACATACCATGTATATATTGCGTGTATATATATGCACACACACATAAACATGTATATAATAAAAAGAATCAGTATGATTGACTCACTATTCAGAACAAATGACTGTCTCTACTAGTTTTATAATTAAGAAATGTTGTAACTACATCCATCTCTGTCTTGTCAAACCTTAGCTTTCCAACTCTAAATTTTTCTCTGGGCCCACAAAGCAGTAATTTTGCCATTGAAAGATTTTTTCAATATCCAATAGAGGCATGGAATAGACAGGATGTTACTGTTTGAAATCATTAAGAAATAGCTTATTAGAGTCTTTCCTAAAAGCGGCAAAAAACCGCGAAGGCAAAAGCGCAGGGAGGGAGAGGGCACCCGAGCCCCCCTCCCCCCTCACCTCAGAGCCAGCTCCTAACGAGCTCAGAAACAAGGGGCAGTACTCTTTCTTGTCACTTTGGTTGCTCATCTTTATCTGTGGGAAGCACAATTTCACAATTTTCAAATTAAAAAACTGTGAACCTCATGAGGTTCAACAAGGCCAAGTGCAAGGTCCTGCACCTGGGATGGGGTAACCCCCAGTATCAATACAGCCTGGGGGGAGAAAGGATTGAGAGCAGCCCTGCCGAGAGGGACTTGGGGGTGCTGGTGGATAAAAAGCTGGACATGAGCCGGCAATGTGCCCTGGCAGCCCAGAAGGCCAACCGTACTCTGGGCTGCATCAGGAGGAGCGTGGCCAGCAGGTCGAGGGAGGTAATTCTGCCCCTCTACTCAGCTCTGGTGAGACCTCACCTAGAGTACTGCGTCCAGCTCTGGAGCCCTCAGCACAAGAAGGACATGGAAGTGTTGGAGCGGGTCCAGAAGAGGGCTACTAAAATGATCCGAGGGCTGGAGCACCTCTCCTATGAGGACAGGCTGAGAGAGTTGGGCTTGTTCAGTCTAGAGAAAAGAAGGCTGCGGGGAGACCTGATTGCGGCCTTCCAGTACCTAAAGGGGGCCTATAGGAAAGAGGGGGAAAACCTTTTTAGTAGGGCCAGCTGCGTTAGGACAAGGGGTAATGGTTTTAAACTAAATCGGGGTAGGTTTAGGCTAGATATAAGGAAAAAATTCTTTACAATGAGGGTGGTAAACCACTGGAACAGGTTGCCCAGAGAGGTAGTGGAGGCCCCATCCCTGGAAACATTCAAGGCCAGGTTGGATGGGGCTCTGAGCAACCTGATCTAGTTGGCGGTGTCCCTGCTGACTGCAGGGGGGTTGGACTCGATGACCTCTAGTGGTCCCCTCCAACCCAAAACATTCTATGATTCTATGATTCTAAGGTCCTGAACTTCTGTGATCTTGATTTATGTGATCGAGTGAAAAAGAGAAACCTGTGACTCGAGGGCAGGCTTGGTGCTAATCGGGGTGCTCAGATCAGAGTGAATACTGCAGAGACGTGTAACTCCATTCCATTCTGCGGCTTTTACCATGTGAGAGTGTCATTATCTATGATGAACTTTGGTTTATAATCACTCCTAGTCAATCCACTAATGTATTTTTTTTTAATATTCATTTCTTGCACAGTGCTGATGTTACTTCACTAACTGTAGCAGGAGATAGCACTAATGGGGACAAGCTGGAATTTTAACTGTTTTTTCATATAGACCTCTTCCTAGTGGGAATAAAGACTTGTTACTGGTACAGGGCACAGGTAACAAATAAATCTACACACTGTCATCACTGCTGGGAAGACTGCAGTGCTAATGGTCACATAATAGACTAGAAAAAAAAGGAAAGTTTTATGCATATATATATGTACACATACGTATACACACACAAACATATATGTATATAATTGTAGTGATCATGTTTGGAAACAGAGGAAACTGGATAGGTCTCCTGTAACTCCATACTCTGCTTTGATTCTGTACAGTATAGCCTTGGCTATATCAAGGCTAATCAATCTCTGTCAGTCTGTCATTAATCTCTACAAATGCTCTGCAACCGAGTAATTACTAAGCAATTAAATGCAACCTTCTACTTTTAAATAACAGTAATGTTATGACACAAACCTATAAAAATAAGAAATTAGAAGATAAGGGTTGCAATAGGTCCTTTATTCCCATTAATATGAAGAACTTACAACCATATGAATTAAAGGAGTAATGACAACTTTAAAGCCTTTTTCTTCTAGCTAAAGTGCTTATTTTTCCTCCATTCTTAATATCTGGAGGCTTTTGCTAAGTAAAATATTCTTTCTTTTTAAAAGAAAAAGCACATATCACTTGCTCACAGAAAAAGGCAAACATGGCCCTTTTGCAATTTGTAGTTACTAATGGCCTTCTTCCCCCACCCCCCACCCCATTTATTTCAGATAACACAGTGATCTCAAAATATAAGGGAAATTAATTTTGTAGATTTGTTCTCATTTAAGAGATTTTCCCCTACATATGTATTTCTTTCATGGACAAAAGGGTCTCTAAGGCGAGACAAAGTAAACTGATAAACCAAGTCATAATAATTTGTGAAACCTAGATTAGCTCAATGAGCATGACATCATGCATACAGAAGTCTTCATCCAGCATGCTGGAATAATTTCTGTCAGCACTCTGTGTCTATCTTTGAAATGATGGCAGGTCTTACTAGAGAACTGACACCTCAGCAATTTCCAGTGAGTTTGAGGGAATGGAGTTAGATGGTAAAGTTTTTAATTTCTAAATAACTTTGAAGCATGCTGTCATTAGCAGTAATAGAAATTACAGTCATTCACAAACTCTCTACATGTATTGCAGTTGGCTTAGAGACTAAAACTGGATATAGGAGCAGTTTTTGCTAGGCATTGTACAAAAATGTAAGAGTCCCTTTTTCAAAAAGTTTACTGTCAAAGTAAATGAATTAAACAATAGGTGTCAGAGGAAAAGAAAAAGTAAACCATTCATTCTTCTACAGGTTTATAATTTCATCGATGTCAAAGATGTGAAGGCCCCCTTCCAAAGTGTTGCTAAGACTCCAAATGGAAAACTATGTTTTCATTTGGCAATTATGGTTCCAATGAGATGTAGACAACTGAATGACTCAAGAGGATCATAGAGAAAAATTACCTAGGAAAACTTAAAAGTGTTTTTTAGCTTCAAGAATGAAGGAAAAATTAAATTTTATCAGACATTAAGTTCTTGAAGGACTTCTGCAAAAACAAAGAAGGAAACAATCTATTTTCCACTGCTACTTGAAGCCTTTTTCAGTTCTGCAGCTATGTGATCATTATAAACTTCATCATGGCACTCAGGTCTTCCCCATGCCAGCGTACTGAGTGCCACTTTACCAGATGACACCATCTTTCTTTTAAAGGCCTCTATGAAATGACAGAATAACCTGTATTTATCCCATAGCATTTGGATAGTTCAAATCAGATTATTTGGGAGTACAGAAGCAGAGAATGTATCTAGTGCCAGTTCAGTCCCTTCCTACCTCAAGTACCATAACATACAAATTCCACATGAAAAGTTATCTCCAACCTAAAGGAAATATTTAGGGCTTTTTTCCTAGTTAATATCCTTGGCATGTTGCACTCAAAATTTTATTGGTAGTAAAATCTGGCAGTAAGAGAGTGAGATTTAGGAGTGATACAGCAACAATTTTTTTTTTTTTTCCTAACCTCTGAACTCATTCATGGCCAGTTTACACTTGATATTGGTTTTTAGTTGCAATAGCTCTTCACTGTCTGTCATGCCTGTGATGTGATGACAATAGTAGTACCCATTATTAACCTTTTTATTTCCCCTGTCTAGGCAAGACAATCTCTTTAATTTCCTCTTGTGTCATAAGCTTTATGTTCTCTCCTCCTCACTGTGCTCTCATTCCACATTTGTCAAGGCAGGCCATTGTCCTGAGGCAAGTCCAGTGCTGGTTGAGCATGGACAGCCCTGTGCCAGAACAGAGGTTCCCAGCGTAGCTGGACTGGTCTCACTGCTATTGACACTGCCTTTAAATGTGTGGCAGTGGGTAAGCGAGAAGAAATCTCTCTGGTCATAGCTACAAGGAATTGAAAATAAATAGGAGATTGTCTTGAGCAGTTAAATGCCTTGCTAGAGCCCTGAATGAGGAAATTTCAGAAAACCTTAGCTGTTCTGTGCCGCTGAAATCTTGGCTGGTCATAAGTGTTTGGTGATTTCAGTGAGTAGCTTGTTTGAATACAAAAATTAATTAATAAACAGAATTACAAGTAAAGAAAAACAAGATGACAAACCCTACTAGATTCACTACGGAATAATGACTTATTAGGAATATATTTCCTTCATCTAGTTTTCGCATGAGAATCAGCTTAAGCTGACTTTTTGCTCTCAAAGCTGAGACAAAATTTGGACAATAAATTTTTTGGGGTAATAAATCAAGTGCATGCATACTAATTAAGGTATCATGGAAAAGGCAACAAATTTATAACATCCTCTGAGGCCTGAACAGAAGTCCATGTATCTTTACAATGAAAGATGAAAATATGGAAAAATTCTTTTATCTATGCAACATGATAGCAAAATTAGCATAACATGGAAGAAGACTGTGACAGAAGCTGTATGAGTTAAACTTAATTGTAGTTCAAAAGTTAAAATATAGAATAAGCTAAAATTACAGGAACTAGAGTAGTCTTTAAAAATGGAATGTATTAAAATAGAGTGATATGTGATTATGATGAATATTAGGAGAAGCACTTTGTTATAATTAGCATTAAAATAGAAAAAAAGTAAGTTGTTTAGAGTTTTAAATGGAAGCAATTTAAATCAAGAAATAGCTGCTTGCTATTTTAAAACCTTTAAAAATGTTTTCCTTTTCCACTGGGAAATTTTTTAGAACCTTGAAAATAAGTTCTTAGTTAAATAGATTTATTTTAATCTTTAAGTAAATTCATAAATAAAAAGGACAAACTCCACAACTACTGTGAAAGTCAGTTTCTATGTATTCCAATAGTATTCATCTCTCTGGTTTTAGTCTCATTTATTCTTAGACCAAAATAATATCTATACAACTACCTTAGTCAATAGCTACTCTGATATGTAAATCTGTTTGAATATATTGAAAAACTGTAAGAAAGTCTACGCATTTGAACACTCACTTGATTTCTTTCTCCAAAAAACAGTGATAGATAAGACAGTATGAAAGGTGTATCTCAGAAAATAGACATGAATAAACCCAACTGAAAATGAACTTAAAAATGAAAATTTACTTCTGATATTGTGGTAGAACAGTCTTTTGAATTTAAATATGGTCTCTGTTACATCATATCTCCATGGCTGAAACTTTACAGCACCACTTTATAATTCACACCATTTCCTTTCACCCAAATCAGTAGGTGGTTTGGGAGATGACATTTTAGTGACCTGGCTGTATTGTGTATTCTTTAGAGGGATATGAGAAGACTGCAAGCAAGGAGGTATGGCTATGGATAAAACTGACAATAAAACCTAAAAATCTATCCTTTTTCTTCTTAACTCATGTATAAATTTGTTTTTAAGTATATGTCAAGCCTATGATACATATTTGGTGCTTCTGTGAATTTATGTCCAAAAAGAGACAGTATAAATGTAGGGTGGCAAGATTAGAACGTTAGTCTGTAGAGCAAATATAAGAAATATTCCCAGTGAATGCAGATCCAATGTCCCTACTGCAATAAATACTAGTCCCTTCATAGTCAGAAGATAAATATTTTTTAATTGATTATAAAAGTGCAGGATTAAAAACACATGGGTAAATCTTTGATTCTAGGCCATAACTGTTGAAAAAAATTTTAATTAACACTGTAACATAGCTTTATAGAAAATACATGAATAACATTACTTTCATTTTTATATTCTCTTTCTAGCAGTAATCAATTGATAGCATTTAGAATTTATTGGCATTCAAAACTAGATCAAAATGGAAAAAAAAGTGGTTTTTTCCTCATAACCATATTTAATATTCATACATAATTCAATGTGCGTTTATACTCTGCCTAGTCAAGGGAACATTTCTTCTTAAACAGGACTTTGTTTATATTGTATTGTACATAGAATTCTAGGACCAGGTTATACATAAAACGTCAGAGACTTAACAGAACTCAGCCATGTGAAGAATTTGTTTTCCCTCAACAGGGCCTTTAAAATCAGAGTTAGTTGATTAATTTTCGTGTTTTATGAATTATTCATAATTTAATCATTAACAACCAAATACAGACAGTTCTGAATCTAGACCAATATTACAGAATCTATTAACTGGTCCATCAATGCAATACAAATTCAAAGCTGCAAGAAATAAAGTAACATATGTAGCAATTTCCTTGGGTTTTATCCAGTTTTATGTTTCTGCTGGTGGGTTTGCATCATCAAAATAAATAGAAAACTTGTTATATTGCTTTGTTTTGTTAAAAATACATAGATGCATTTTTTAATTTCATGTTTCAAACTCCAGCAGACACATATTGCCTGAAATGCTTCAATGATATCTTTTAAACATTTTTGCTTCTATTTTTGCGTATCTTTTACCACATTTCTTTCATTTACTCTCTTTTTGGTTTTTGTTTTTTTGGGTTTCTTTGATAGAGCAAATGTTATTTAGGCAGAAAATATGGCTGAAAAAAATAAGAAAAATATATACTTAAGACCAGCAGCTTTATGAAAAATATTCAGCGCTTTCATAATAGGCTTAAATGACTTCAGGACAGTGTGGAAATACCCCAGATAGTTTGAAGACATATAGTTCTATATGTAGAGCAATATGGAACTAATTTACCCTGCTCCTTGTCAGGTATACTAACTCACAGCCAACTCCTTACCCCTGCAGGGAGGGTGCTTACCAGCCCAGGAGCCAGCTATTTCCTGAGGAATTTGAATTGGCATGTGCAAAGGTCAAGCTTTTTTTGTTTGAATTTAAGAATGTGCACTTCAATTTAGCTGTCCATAGTGAAGGTTAAGCTGAATATTAGGAGAGGTTTGACCATCAGAGCAGAAAGGTTCTGAAGTGGGCTTTCATTAGCAAGGCAAGAAATCTAAATTATTATAAAATGGAGTTTAATACATTTAGATGTAGCTCCATGGTATGGCTGTCTAAGACAGAAAAAGGCTATTTGATATCACAAAATCATGTTGTAATAACTAAAATGGTGAATTTTCAGTAACACAATGCTCCCTTCCACGTCCCTTCTTCCCTGATGGTACTGGTTGACTGAATAAGCTCATGTTTGCGTGTTCAAGAAAGATTGCAGTCGTGATTAGAATGGTCTAGTGATTTGAGAACACATAGGCCAACACCTCTTCAGAAATTTTTGCCTCCAAACTGATTCTTTTTCTTGGAAAATGCCTTGGGTTTTCTTTTTTGTTTGTTTGTTCAAGGGGATTTTGTTGTTGTCATTGTTTTTTCTCAATGTGAAGAAAAAAATATGCTTAAATTCCTTTTCCAAAGTTAAGATGATGAAAATGATTATAAAACAACAGTGGAAAAGTTTGATTAACATTTTATCTTCAAAAAGAACTTAAATAATATAACTGAAGAGATAATTTTTTATCTCCTGTTCCAGGCAAAAAGACTCCAAATAATTAAAATCAGAAGCCTTTGGTTATCTAAGTTACGGAGTCTTTTGCATCAGATGCACCCCTGCTCCCCCTCTCTTCTTAGTATTCACTGTTCACTCTTGATACCATACAGTTACAATAAAAAATCACTATAATAATAAAAACAGGCAATGTGACTGGAGTTAAGAGCTATTAACTTACTCTTGTACAAAGGGGCAATAGCGTTCTTCTGTCCTGACACAAGAGAGCTTCACTGACCACCATTTGCTGTCTTCTGCAGCATTGCAGAATTGATATGTAACAGTGTCAATAAATACAATAGTGAATTGTTACCTGTTAAAATGAGATCTTTTTTTACTTTTCCAGTCTGGTTCCTTGCCTTGACTCCCCAGTAAGTACTTTCTTTAAAACCTGTGAGCCTCAGGTGCCATACTTTCAGTCCTTTCCCACCAAACATAAGTAATCTAACCTGTCCTTTTTTGCATTAAAATCTCTAGCAAAGTCCTCCTGAAATATATTCAACTTTGCTTTTGCCCAGGAGGGCCCACTCGCATCACGCACCTTGGCTTTTGGATGGAGGTCTCTCCAGTCTCTCCTCTTGCCCTCTCTTTTAGGTTCATCCTTCCAACTTCTTCCTAATGCTTCTGTCCATGTCTAGGATTTTTCATTGAGTCCATGTCTGCTGCCGCCTCAAAAGTCAACAGCAGGATCATCATTCCTTTCAATACAGTTTGTCCCAGAGCTGCCACATCCTGGTTTTCTCCAGCTGATTAACTAAAATTATTCAGAAGAATAATCACAGTCCTTTCCAGAGGTGCCAAACTGCTTTTTCAGCACATCCTGCACATCCACCTTTCTGACATGAAGTAGCCTTGTGGATCACTGTTCTGAAACTGAAGTGCCTGGATCCCACAGGGGTGAGTCTTATTAATACATAGGTCTGATGGAAATGAATGGAGTTTTGTTCACATGAAGGATAATTTGGGGGTTACAGACATTGGAAAGCTTTCTCCTAGATCTTAGAAGGCCGCCAGGAGTAGGAGAGCTGCCAGGGGCAGACGTAGTAACTGGCTAAAAGCAGTTCTGAAGCAAGTGAGAATTATTGAGCTGTGAATCAAGTTGGGGGTTGCCATGGATCAAAACTCCTTTGCCATCTGCAATAGTAGAGTAGAGACAGGTAATGGTAGGGTGAATTACTTCTCCCTGGTACCCTTGGTGAAAACGAGGCAAAACCTCAGTGGTTATTCCTATAGGGTATAAAAGAAAATAGTTGTCAAAGACTGTTTTTCTTAATCACCAGTCTTTACAGCCACTATTTTTTACTTAGATTTATTAAAGATTTTGATGACATTACAAGATGGAATAGGAAAACTTTTGAAAATTTGACCCATGTTGTGGGACAATGTAATCATCTCTCGCTCTAATATATTTGACAAATTGGCATTTTTGGGCATAAGCTTGTTTCAGCTTCAGTTTCTTGACAGCTCTTTCTACAGCTTTCTCTGAAAAGGTATTAAAGGCACGTAAGTAAAATTTTGTAATAATATAGAATAATATGGAGACAGGGAATACGATAGTTCTATTTTAAAACTAGAAATTAAACTATTTAATCTAGTTGTTTTAAATCCTAGTCAGTACAATGTGTGTCTTGCTAAAAGAAAATTATAACCGGCTATCATCACATCCAACTTTTTACAATTGCTAGTAACATAATACAAAGGACTTGTTAATTTTTATAATTCAACAGAAGTAATAAATTGGAATATAACTATGTTTATTGGTCCATCATTTTGAGGATTTTGCATTTGAGCACTGATACATGTTGTATGTGCATGGACACTTCACTTAGACCATGTTGAATCAATATGTTCAATTAAAATTAAATGCCAAAATCTGGTGAGCAGGGTTTTTTTACGAATAAATATATAATTGTGAAAATGGACAAAAAAGCTCTTCCACAAAGTGTATTCTGATGCTCATGTTGCAAAGTGTTACCAAGGGACACACCCCACCCCCCCCATTTTTTATTTTTATTTTGACCATAGATTTTTGCCTGCTATTTATCTGTTTACATTTGCTGAATTCATAAGACTTTCCTCATGTATTTTTTTTCCCAATTAAGCAAAATAATATTGCTTGTGGCTATGTGGGATACAGTCAAAAACAGAGTTTTACTTAATGGACTCATTAAGAAAGACCATTTGCAGGCTCTGTGTACTGAATCACAAGTCTACTGCACTATTCTTATTTTCACAGCATGGATCAAGGAGAATCTAACAGTAAATTATGCATTTCAGCACTGTCGCTCCAGTCATAACCCTGCTCCTAACCATAACGATGACATCCCTTTCTGCCCCCATCTAATTAGGAACCATTCAACCAACACTCAGCTGCTGTTATTAATGGATCCTGCCAAACTAGAAAAGTGTGTATTTTACTTCTTGGTTCTAAAACCTAATCCTAAGCATCATAACCCTTAAGTCATATCTCAACCCTAACTGCAATCACAGCAGAGACCCAGGCATCAGCTCAATAAACAGCTGAAAGCTCTACACTTCCATACACAGAATATGCATCGTAGTTCTGTGTATCTGGCAGAATCTAGTAATGAATTATGCATAACTGTCCCAAACTTTAATCCTACACCAAAACAGAACCCTAGGTCTGCAGCCTACCCAGAAACTCATTAGGAGCTATCTATCCCTGTAAAACTCTTACCTTGGTCCCCAGAGATTTACAGTATGGAGCAGTCAATCTAATTCTCCAGCCATTCATCCCATATATATGGGGGTATAGTGGATAGCCTCACTTTTTTGCTATTAATGAAGTAATCTATGTGTTATCTTTTTAATATTTGGCTGTTTCCTCATAGAACGTATCAACATAACAATCACTTTTTAGGCAAGACTTAAGGAATACAGCTTGAAGCAATGCTATTTGCAAGTCTGTGGAACTGCATTGAAAACCAGGATATTTTATACAGCATGGATTCTCTGCTGTGTAAGACAGTTGTTTTCATTTTGTTTGCCCAGATATTAAATCAGTTTCTGTGACATTCTTTTGTCAGTGATACCTGGCTAGTAAAGGTGATGGATGGTGCGATAAGCTATCCTGAGCTCTCATTCTCTTGCTGTAAGTGTCTTGACAAAGTCATGAGAAACTTGCTGAAACAGCACCTAAACCATAATTTGAAAGAAATACATGGACCAAACCACAGTATTATGGTTGACATTTTTTTTTGAGTTCCTTTTGGTGTATATCCATGAAATATTGAGTTTAGCTGAAAAATAAAAAAAAAACCCAACAAACTAAGAAATATTTACCAGATCAGTGAGAAATATTCTTGCAAGTTTCTTTAAAATAGATAAACTTATGCTTTTCTTCAAATAGAAGAAAAAATACAAAAGCTTTAACACGTAATTTCAAGGAAAATGTGCTACTTTTTCATGCAGATGCATGTGTGTGTAAATGTGCATGCATACATATTAGAAGATGATAAAATGTCATCTGAAAAACTGTCACCAATGAGATTGAATACTTCTGATCTAAAATATTGTGCTAATCAGCATCTTTGTCTTGCTGATACTCCAGCTGATCCTCTCCGTAATTTAAGTTAATTTACCATACCACGCTATGGTTCTTCTAACTTAAGTGACACATAAAACTAATGTTAAACAAACTGATAAACAGCAAGAGTTCTTATGAATCCTATTCTGATGACAGGAACAACATATTACATTTCTATTACGTGGTGGCACAAGGTCAGTTTGCAGGTACATTGCTTTTTCTGGCTCTTTGTGCTCTGCATAGATTCTTACAGCAATAACACTCACTCACATGACAATAATGGCGCATCTCTTACCCATATGCTATATTAGCTGTGAAAAGAACAGCAAATGCCACAGAGAAGCAGCGTGAAAGCTGTGGCTCAGAAGCCTCTTTAGAAGCTGAAAGAATGACTACATTAGTAGTCACAGATTACCTTTGCAAAATGGTACCTATGCAGCAACTGTGTCCTTATTTACTTCAAGCACTGGAAATGCAAATTTCTGGGAGTCTTGCCTTAGCATCTCTCCTGTTTTCTGAGATCTTTCTTCATCAGCAGCTTTTTCCAACTATTTCTTCCATAACTAGGAAAGACACTCAATATTTTTCATCTTTCAGGGCATCTACAGCTCTAAGGGGAGAGATGCCCAGCCTGCACTGCTCCCACCTATTTTGTTGGCTCTACTTCACATGCAAGGGAGGGTCAGCTATGCCCAGCAGATGTGTCCCATGTGTATAAAAAATAGTACCCGAAAGGTGTGCTGAATAATCATAAAGCAAAGGCTTTGCAATAAGCAGCTATGTTCTAGCATTTTGGAGTGGGGTGGTATTTTTCTTCAATAATAGAGTTTAGACAACTGGCGGGTTTGAAGCACATACTAATTCTTTATCATTTCTGCAGACAACTTTCTTACACTGTGTTGTTGATCTTGACTCCAAAGTTTTCACCCCAATTTCTGACTTTTGATGTCCTATATCTGTTGAACTTTGTGAAGGGGTAGTTTGTTTTGATGTTGGTGTTGGAAGACATTCACTCAGTCAATGCCTCCTTGAAAACCATGCTTGACTGCAAAGGTGATTTATGAGGGATGATGAAGATCTGAGCAGTGCAGGAATAGAAACCCTAGCTCGGCAACATCAAATTAAAACACAGTTATATTTCCAAATATTATTTACAGTGCCATCTTGTGATGTTGACAAGTAAGTAGTGTCTGAACTGAGCTCCTGAAGCTGTTTGCATTTCAGTAGGGCAGCAGAGGTCAGATTACAGAAATCCTGACAGTAATGAAAAAAATGTTCACTTGTACATCAGGAACATCTGGTGCCTTCCTTTTTTTCTGTTTCCAGGGCCAATGAAACACATTTCTTACCCATTTCAGTGTCACCAGTTGGTATGTGGATGAGTCTTCTCTGACTGAAATGCCCCTGAAATTCACAGAATCACAGAATGACAAGAGTTGGAAGGGACCTCTGGAGATCATCTAGTCCAACCCCCCTGCTAAGGCAGGCTCACCTAGAGCAGGATGCACAGGATATCGTCCAGATGGGTTTTGAATATCTCCCAAGAAGGAGACTCCACAACCCCCTGAAATTATGAGTACCTAAGGGGTAATTCAGATTTACACTTTTTATGTTTCCATTGGTAATGGAAAACTATTGTGAAAAGCAGCCTAATGAAAAAGCAGCTCATAAATGAATTTTAAGTACATGTTCTTTTTTACTTCCTTGAGTAAGCGCTTTCTTGAAGAGACTGAGTATTATGCTTAAGTCCTAGAGTAATCATCCTAAGCCTACATGGTGTCGCATTGAGTACAATTAATCTCAAAAGGGGCTGATAGGCTGGAGCTTAGAATTTTGGCAGTAAGGTTCATCTTATTAAAAGTAAAATAGGCAGCATTGCATGGCAAATTGTTTCTCAGTTAACACAAAACATTTAACAAACTAAATAGCTATGAGGCACATAGGTAGTAGTAGTCATTTGAATACTATATTTTTAATCTTAACAATATTACTTCAGAATTCAATTTTCACAGAGATGAACTAGAAATTATTTTCTGTGCATTCCCTGATAATAAATTGTATAGATGGTCCAAAATCTCACAGCAATTATAAAAAGGATTTAATGTTTGATTTGTGAAGTATTCTCTCACTTGTAACTAATCAACCTTGCTAGTTAGTTGGAGGCCCTTAGGCCCAAATCCACAAAGGGACTCATATATAGGAAAGACAATTTTAAAACAAACCTAATTAACCTGGATTTTAAGCTGAATTTGCATTTCTAATAAGACCACACTTGTACTACCTTTCTTTAAGCTCATTTTCATTTGGACTCCAATGGACATCAGTCAGTAATGGGTCAGTATGCATTAAAACCCTGGAACTAATGAGAGGTATCTCCTGGAGAAACTGTCAATAGCTGTATAAACCTAGGATATCTTATCACAAGTGTAGGGTAGTAACGAAGATGTTTGACACTTACATCACTTACATAAGGAAAGGTTGCCCAGTTCAGCCATTGTCAGTAGAGTTGCAAGCTGACAGCTTGCAAAACTGTGTCCCAGGCATATTGTGTGGATGCTATTTTTCAAATGTTATGACACATATTTATTTAAGATTATATTTACCAGCACTGGAATTTTTAAGAATATGCAAAATGAGTACTAAAGGAAATATTTTCCTTAGAATTACTTGTTTTCTTCTTTGATGTCTTTACGGATTTCTCAGACACTACCCTTTCATTCTCATGCATCCCAGATTGTTGAAACTTCTGAAAATTCTCTCAAAGTGCTTTGAGCCCAGTCCAGTAGCATATTGCTGAATTAGATTGTAATAATAATTGATGATATTTTGATGTTATTATAGTCCCATGGTGCGTTCCTTTTAGGGATAAAGATTTCAAGTCTGAAGAATGATTTGCAGAGTGTGCAGTGCTGAACAGTAGATCTCCATGTAAGAACATTTACCAAACTTTATCTTAAAGTATTCAACTCGTATTAATGAGAATATGTAGCAAAATGCTAACTTACTAAGATATAAATCACGACATCATTCTTCAGGAAACATCATTTTATGAAAAGTGATATATAATCTGGATAATGAAGTAGGGAACTAAATTTGGGCTCTGAAATATTGGTCATTTGGTTATAACAGTAAGACCTAAGGTAGAGATTTCTGCCACACAGTTTTGTGGTATTGCAGCATAATGTTCTATGGAGAGATCAAGGTACATTAGCATTTGTATTTTACAGGCTGCTTATTTGTAATGTGACTTGGGCAAGATATACAGAAATTTAGTTGTGCTAACATAAAATTTAGTGTCTAAATAATTTTTAGTGTTTTAAAAATGTCTTTTGATTAGGAAAAAATAACACTTGGTCTGAAAAATAACACTTTTATTGACTTAGAATGTTGTAAACATGAAGAGGACAAGAAGGAAGGACATAAGGTGTTAATTTCTAGAATTTTCTGTATGCTGGTGTTTCTCATTTTAAAACTCTTATATTGTATACAACTGTAATTATACTGGATTTTTTTTCAGTTTGTTTTATATACTCTGAACTGGGGAATCAAAAAACCACTTAACTTTATCACAATATACCTGAATTTGACGCTACTGTACATCTGAAATTCAGCCTTTGTTTAGAAATTTAAGATGAACAACAAGGATTTAAAAGTTCTTCACTGAGAGGGTGGTCAAGCACTGGAACACACTCCCCAGGGAAGTGATCATGGCCCCAAGCCTGTTCAAGAGGTGTTTGGAAAATGCTCTTAGAGACATGGTTTAACTTTTAGGTCACCCTGTGTGGAGTCAGGAGCTGGTCTCCATGATCCTTGTGAGTCCCTTCCAACTCTGGATGTTCTATGATTTTATGATTCTATTTTTATACAACCACTAAATTATAACATGAAATAAACTCATCCATTATTAAAAGCAGAATAGAGGGGTAAGTTTAAAGGGGCTGTGATAATAAAATGTAGTGAAAAGGGTTACAAATTATTATAACTGGCACTCTGCCAATGCATTGACACCACACTAAAATGGGACTCCTACTGTAATTTCACTCTGAAAAAACAACTGTTAAACTATAATAATTGTACCTTTTTTTTTTTTTGTAATTCATTCTTTAACACATGATTTTATCCTTCAGCAAAAAGAAAGAGGAAATTTAAATAACTAAAAAGGCAAATTACCTGAAAACATTTCCGGATTATATGCCTTATTTCAAATTTTTAAAGGCAATGAATATCTAAATCACTAGTATTTACACATGAGAACATTTCTGAAGCCTGAAATAGACAAGTACTTACACATTGTTGTGGTTTAACCTGTCAGGCTGCTAAACACCACACAGCCATTCACTCACTCCCCCTGCTCCCCTGTGGGATGGGGGAAAGAATTTGGAAAAAAAGTGAAATGCGTGGGTTGGGATAAAGACAGTTTAATAGAGATGATGATGATGATATAAAAATAATAGAACATACAAAAGAAGTAATGCACAATGCAATTGTTCACCACCTGTCTACCAATGCCCAGCCAGTCCCTGAGCTGTTGTCACTGCCCCCAGCCAACTCCCTCCCGTTTATATAATAAGCATAATACCATATGGTATAGAATACCCCTTTGACCAGTTGGAGTCAGCTGTCCTTGTTGTGCCCCCTCCCAGCTTCTATGTGCACCTGGCAGAACACGGGAAGATGAAAAGGCCTTGACTAGCATAAGCCCCACTTAGCAACAATAAAACATCAGTGTGTTATCAACATTCTTCTCATACTGCAGCGCTATGCCAGCCACTAGGAAGGAAATTAAGTCTATCCCAGCCAAAACCAGAACACACATATATTTGTATAAAGAGAATCCGAAGACTTCTTTGTAAAATTTTGTTGAATGGAATTCAGATTTTTCTGTTTGACAACACTGATATTGTCCCGTGATTTTGGCTTATACTAAGCCAGATTAAATTTGTCCTGCTTTTTACTGGTCCTTGACCTCCTGTACTTTGCATGCAATGAATCTCTGAAAAGGTATTTTCTTTCTCTGATTTTACAGTTCTAAAAGTTTAAAAGCAAGAGGACAGAGTGAGTGAGAGACTATTCTCAGTGAACAATAAAGGTAAGTCTATTTTGTTGGGCAAAGACAGAGAGGTTAGACTCATGATTTCAAGCAATATTGTTTACATTTAAGACTAAAGCATAGGTCATGGCCTATTTTAGTTACCAGTATAAGTGTGTCCTTAAAGACCCTATTGTGCAGGTGACATTGAAGGTTTCTGGACTAGAGCAGAGTTAATGAAGTTCTAATTTTTTAACTAGATGTATGTATAAATGCCTTTTATCTTCAGTGTCTAAGGATCTTTTAGCTACAAAATGACTTTAACAACCTTTAATATTAAACACAAAGAGTTATTTCTAGTAATGCCAATAAGAAAACCAAGAGAAATTTTGTTTACCATCTCATGTTCATCAGTTAGAAGTAAAAAAAATACCCCAAACCCAAACAAATAAGTTTCATTTAGAGCAAATATAATGAATGTTTTATTTTTCCATGTTGGTTCTTTTAAGGGGAGTTCAAGTCCGAGAACAGACAATGCAAATTTTTTTTAAAAACTACATCTCTGCTTATCTTTCACAAAGCTGTGGATAGTAACAATGAACAGCACACATAAAACGTGCATTGTATTTCTTACTTTGGTAATATAATTTATTTTGTATTTCATTCCAAACTATTTTTAAAGGTAAGAGAAAGTGGTTGGAATCTGAGAGCAAAGAGGCTCCTTTACCTTTGAACACAGGTATGAATTAAGACCTCAGCCTTTGTTTATCTGAAAAGACACATCTGGTGTGAAAAAGAGCCAAAAACACCATCTGCCCTTCACAATGGTGGTTCTCAGTTTTCATTTTATAGGCTTTGGACTACACACTAAAGGACTGGAGTCTCCATTTATTCTATTTACGTTTATCTAGTTAGTTTAGGATCACTCTTGTTTTTTATATATCCAGTCACTTGCAGGTGATTCTTGCTTCCATAAACTTGCTAACACAGTTCTGAATTTTGTAATAAATGTAACTGAAGTATAGCTTAACTTTAAGTGTAAAAGCCTTGACAGCTGCTTGGAGTTATCAATTTGAAATGGAGTACATTCAGGTACTTTGTATATAGGCTACAGAAGATCATAATCTCCCCTAGGAGTTTATAATTGTCAGACCTTGAGTAGTCTAACTTGTTTTGGAGAGTTAAAGACCCTATTTGACAGAAAATTAGGTCTTCATTTCCCCCCGCCCCGATCTGTTTGATTGCTACTGTGAAAGTAGCAGTAAGATGGCTGTCCTTTGATGCAATTTCAGAACAACTAACTACAAAAGACATGCTTTAATAAAAGATATACATCACTTTTTACTTGCATGGAAAACTGCCTTCTAACTGGTATCTTTATAGTCCCTCCACAAAGCCCAGTTCACATGCTTATTCCTTCCACACCTTTGCATGGCTTGGGCTGATTGATTTGCTGAAGCTAGAAAACAATAGGAAGTTGAGAAAGCTTAAAATAATAAATTTGCTTGATTAGCAGTACTGTATAAACATCTGATTTTATCTGACTTTATGTATAGTCTTCTGAATCCAGGCAAATCAATTCAGCAGTTTGTTCAGTCTTTCAGTTTTTCATATGCTTTTTCTTATAAAACTAACAAGTTAAGCCTAGCAGACACAAAATTCCCCAGATGGTCTGTTTTCAGAGATGGTCAGAAACCTTTTTTTTTATTATTATTACTTTTGTTTTCACCATCACTGGAATCAGCTGATTGAAATGGATCTGTTTCACAGGACATGTAATAAACTTTCCAGTTCTCAAACTCTTTTGTTGCTTTGCTGTGTTTCCATGTTAGTTTGCCAGCTGATAGCAACCTTGGAGCCCTGGAAACTGACAGCTGGGTCTTCCAAGGTGCCTAGCTCCCAGACACCTTGGTTCATGAGTTCTGGAAGCCCTGGCACTGCAGGCTGAAAATGACCCAGTTTGCATTAGCTTTGCTATTCCTTCATCACTGGACAGATGTCATAAACCAGCAAATACTAACAAGTATCAGGTAATAGAAGTTTGATCAGCCTTTTTTATTTTCTTTCAAAAATGTTGAAAATCTTTGCCCACAGAAGAACAAGACATTGGTAATCTGTTGTTTTAAACAGCATTAATTTGTTCATCTTTACTATTACTATAATTAGTAGTATAACATCTACTAACCTTACCCTAATCAAAGGCTTCTGTTAGGAATCTACAGTCTAACTAAAGAGACAAAAATATAAATTAGAGGGCAGGCAGTGCTTTGCTCCCCAGTTTATGCACAGGAAACTGAAGGACAGCAAGCTTAATTGCTCCTATAAGAAAATTCTGTGTCGTGGTTTAACCCAGCTGGCAACTAAGCACCACGCAGCCGCTCGCTCACTCCCTCCCCTCCCTCTGTGGGATGGGGGAGAGAATCGGAGAAAAGAAAAAAAAGTAAGACCCATGGGTTGAGATAGAGACAGTTTAATAAGAGAGAAGAATAACAATAGTGATAATAATAATGGTAAGAGAATATACAGAATATATATAAAACAAGTGATGTACAATGCAATTGCTCACCACCTGCTGACAGATGCCCAGCCCATCCCGAGCCACGATCACTCCCCCCGAGCCGCGATCACACAGCCCAAGCTGTGATCACTCTGCCCGCGACCGACCGACCGAACTAACCCCCCCGAGCATGACGTTATATGGTATGGAATAGCCCTTTGGTCAGTTTGGGTTAGCTGTGCTAGCTGTGCTGTACTCCCAGCTTGTTATGCACCTGGCCGAGCAGGAGAAGCTCAAAAAGTCCTTGAGTAGTCTCAGCACTACTTGGCAACAACTGAAAACGTCAGTGTGTTATCACCATTCTTGTAGTACTAAATCCAAAACAGTACTATGCTAGCTACTATGAAGAAAATTAACTCTATCCCAGCCGAAACCAGGACATTCTGGCAGAACTACTATTGGGCCTAAGTTATATGAAATTCACTGCCATAAACTGTGAACTTTTTTTTCCACTCTGTTCATATCTTCTGCAGACTATCAATGCCCAGTCCACTCGAAATTTCTTACAAGGGCAACCAGCAAAGTTATGTCCAGTAATTCTATTAATCCTCTTTTCTAAATCCTCTCTTTTAATTCATAACACATAACTTCTTGTACAACAATTTCTTACTACTTTTTTGATTTACACAGTCAGATAGCTCCCATTATTTTACTAGCCCGAGTTCCATTAATTTTTCTGTAATTTGGCAAGTCCAGTTTCACACACGGGATCCAAATAATCCTGCAGAAGGGAAGAAAAGAAAAACAAAGCTACTTATTCAATTACTTACATTAAATATGTGCATTTCTTTCCTAAATTTTAGATACATTTCACTTGCAACACATGCTGAGAATAAGTAATGCTGGTGTCCCTTGGGGATAATATTAGTTTTGTCATGCAGAGAGGCCTATTTACTGAATAGCTTAAAATTGACCAATTTGTATTATTATAGCAATATTAGGATATCTGACCTACATTTAAGAAGTTTGATTTCACTGATTTAGGTTCCCCAAATACCCATATTCTCTTTCTATATTCCACTGTTTAGCAGTAATGGCTATGTAGGTCATTTTTGCCTGAATCTGGTCTAATTTTTGCTGCTATCTAGTTAGTGTGGGTATGACATAGTTGACAACATATTTAAATATTTTTAATAAGTATATTAATATAGAAGTCCAAGTAAAAAAAAAAAAACAAACCTGTTTATCAAGTATTCATGTTTGCCTTTTGGAATGAACAATATAGAAATTAAGTGGAAAAAATACACGTTCTACTTCCAAGTAGTTAAAAATTCCTGCCAGCAGACAACCTTATAATACTAGTAAAGCAATATTAAATTATCTTGTCTTGGGGGGTAGTCGGTGTTTTTTTTTGTTTGTTTGCTTGTTTCCCCCCCAAAAAATGTTGAGTGGCCCCACTGGACCATGTCTGTTTTGTAAAGTAAGTTTGTTCCTTCTGTCTACGTTCACAAGGACAGAAAAGAATCAATCTCTGCGACTTCAGCATTTTGAATCACAAGGATTCTGCTAAACTAATTGATACCATTTTGAAATGTGTAAATTTTCTTTTCCATCTAAAGTTTTGTTTGAACTCAAGTTGACGTTCAGGCAAACACATCAAATTATGATTTGGGGAAAAGTGTAAGGGAAAATAATTATCTTAACTAGTCCCACATGTGATGAAACATTCTAGGTTTTAGTAGCTCTGGGAATTCAGTGTGAGTCTAGATCTTTGTTAGCCTTTTGACAATCTAGTTAAGGTTTTCAAAAGGGATGGGTATATTTTGCATGTTTAAGTTTATAGGGACACATTAAAAGGGACATGATTTTCTGAAGTTCATCTTGATACAAAACCACTACTATGAAATTAGATTACAACTTCTATTAATCTCATTAGAAAAAGAATCAAGCTGAATGTGTAATTAGATATCCTAGAGAGAAACAAGCTGCTTTGCACAAAGAGATGGTGAGAAGCAAGTAAATTATTATTTTTGTTAGCATTGTCATGGCTAGACTTAGGTATGGCAGCATAGAAAACTAATATAAACAGGAAGATACAGATTTTAGCTATAACTTAAAACAGTTAATAAAAAAGAAATAATTATTTTTCCTCATGAAACTGAGACATTTAGGAAGAGATCATAGAGGGATAATTTTAACCAGGTGGGACTCCTAGAAGGGTCAGGAGAAAAAAGAAAAAAATGAAGTTGTTCTTAACACCTTTTTTCAGCTCCCTTTTAAGAGGAAATGAATGGAAATACAATGAAAAAGTTCAACATATGACAATTTCATACCTATAACTTGGCAGATTGACAAGAACTTTGATGTTCAGAAACACAGATTTGAAAGAGGTAGAGACTGACTGTAAAAGAGAGAGAAAGGAAACCCTATCCGGGATGGCAAAACAAGTCTGCAAGACAGTTCAGCTGGAGCAGCTTTTTCCAGAAATGGAAGGGAGAAAGGGAAGGAGAAGCAGAAGGGGAAAAGGAAGAGGAAAAGGGAAAGGCAAGTCAGGGGATCATATGCTATGGAAATTCAATATGAAGCAAGCTTTGAGATTTCCAGAAAATATGGGGATAGAATTAAATACTAGGGAGGAATTTTCACCCTAGAAAGAATGTTCCAGAACAAATATTTTCTTCATTATAGGCTTTGATTTGCTTTACTTTTTAAATCAACCCATAATAAGAGTAATGAATTAATCCCAATTATCATTATCTTTAATTTGTGTACAAACTACCCTACTATGATGAAGACACATCATCCTTCACATAAAAATTCCTTTTTAAGACAAGGTATATATTGCCAGCTTTTATAATGTGTCAATGCATGAAAAATATCCACAAAAATGTGGCGATGTTATGCCAGAAAAAATCTGCTTTGTAAGAAGCTACCTTGACTTTGGTTCTGTTTCTGGAAGAAGTGGTGTAACCATGTTATCTTGATGTATTGGATCTCCACTGGTGACTCTGCCAAAACAGTAGACAGTGGAGTCTCCTTAGTACAGATATGGCTTAATAATAAAGATAAACAAAGATTATATACATATATTTAAAGAAACAGTATGTTGAGGAAATAAATTGTGAGATAAACAAAAATCATTTGTATGCTTTTATCCAGACACACTGAGAGAAACTTCAGAGAGAAACTGACACCAGAAAGGTTTATCTTCACTTCGGTACCTTTGAACCCTCACCCCTCTTTGATTGTTTGGTTCACAGTTCAGGTTAAGAAAACTTCAGGAATCTTTTAAGCTACACCTGCTTGTCTAGGACTTCAGGCGATCATTCAATCTGATGAGGGGACCAGAAATAATGGGTGAATGCCCATTTAATTAGTGAAGAAAATTAGATTAAATAAAATTGAAACGGTCAGTCTTTGAACACATGTATCCAGAGATGTTTGAAAGGAGGGGCAGTGATATGAGCAATGATGCCGGGGGAGAAGGAAAGTAAAAGTTCATTTATTGACCTCAAAAATTTCCTTGAGAAGTTCAACAGAAGATGAAATTAATATAGATGGATGGCCTTCCAGAAGTATGAGGGAGTTCTGCAGTTCTATGTTTTATTACCATCTCTCAAACTAATGCATCCAATTAGAAATAACAAATCCAATAAGAAATAATTTTTATCTGGTGAAGTTGGAAGAACAGAGCATCTAGTAAAAGGGAAAATTGGTACATGGCTGAATGAGGCAATATCTTTTTTAGAGAAAGAGAAACTCTTGGTCCCATCAATTTTACTTGTGTTAACAACTTTGAGTTATGTGTAAATAAGACTGCTAGAAGAGAAATATAACTAACAAGTTTGCATTACAGCATCCTTCCTATTGTGATGTGATCTTGCCCAAACAGGTTTGTATTGTAGGAATTCATCTGACTACAAAATCATGCAGCATCTCATAGGAACCTGAAGGATATTTTCAATTATTCTTTCTGATCAAGTAGAGCTTACAAAACACAGATTAAATGTACAACATTTACTAGGAATCAAAACCCGATCTAAAAAATAATTTCACCAACTTAGAGATAAAAGACTGAAACAATTCAATTTTATTCTATGGTTCTATTCATTTGCTTGAACTGAAAAATCTTGAAGTAAACTCTAAATATCTGGGTTATAGAAAAACCTCATTTAAATTTCCATTAAAAATAAATGAACCAGAATTCCTGAAATTTCAAAGAAAATGTGATTATATCTATCATTAATTTTGTCTATAGCTGAGCTGTTTATAAACTAGTTCTTTGGTTCGTGTTAGTATCTGAGCTCTAGTTTATATTTATTCCTTTAATTTCTTTCCAACTGGATGAGTTTCTGTAGAGCTCAATAAATATAATAGAATCATAGAATTGTTTAGGTTGGAAAAGATCTTTAAGATCATCAAGTCCAACCGTTCACCTAGCACCGCCAACTCCACCACTAAACCACGTCTCTAAGCATCACCTCTACTTGTCTTTTAAATACCTCCAGGGGTGGGGACTCAACCACTTGCCTGGGCAGCCTGTTCCAATATTTGATAACCATTTAAACAAAGACATTTTTCCTAATATCCAATCTAAACCTCCCCTGGTGCAACTTGAGGCCATTTCCTTTTATTCTATCGCTTGTTACTTGGGAGAAGAAACCAACACCCACCTCACTACAACCTCCCATCAAGTAGTTGTAGAGGTCGATAAGGTCTCCCCTCAGCCTCCTCTTCTCCAGACTAAACAACTCCAGTTCCGTCAGCTGCTCCTCAGAACACTTGTGCTCCAGACCCCTCACCAGCTCTGTTGCACTTCTCTGGACACGCTCCAGCCACTCAATGTCTGTCTTGCAGTGAGGGACCGAAAACTGAACACAGTATTCAAGGTGCGGCCTCACCAGTGCTGAGTACAGGGGAGCAATCACTTCCCTGCTCCTGCTGGCCACACTATTGCTGATACAAGCCAGGATGCTGTTGGCCTTCTCGGCCACCTGGGCACACTGCTGGCTCGTATTCAGTCAGCTGTCAACCAATACCCCCAGGTCCTTTTCCACTGTGCAGCTCTACAGCCACTCTTCCCCAAGCCTGTAGTGTTGCATGGGGTTGTTTTGACTGAAGTGCAGGACCTGGCACTTGGCCTTGTTGAACCTCATACAACTGGCCTCATCCCATCAGTGCAGCCTGTCCAGATCCCTCTGTAGAGCCTTCCTACTTTCAAGCAGATCGACACTCCTGCCTAACTTTGTGTCATTTGCAAATTTGCTGGGGGTGCACTCAATCCGCTTGTGCAGAGCCCTGGGGAACACCACTTGTGACCAACTGCCAACTTAATTTAACTGCATTCACCATAACTCTTTTGGCCTGGCCATTCCACCAGTTTTTTACCCAGTGAAGAGTATGTCTGTCCAATCCATGAGCAGCCCGTTTCTCAAGCAGAATGCTGTTGGAAATGGTATAAAAGACTTTACTAAGGTAAGTCCAGGTACACTACATCCAAAATGTTTTCCCTTATCCACTAAGTGGGTCACCGTGTCATAGAAGGAGATCAGGTTGGTCAAGCAGGACCTGCCTTTCATAAACCCATGCTGTCTGGGCCTGATCATCTGGCTGTCCTGTACATGCTGTGTGGTGGCACTCAAGGTTATCTGCTCCATAACCTTCCCCGGCGTCGATGTCAGACTGACAGGCCTGTAGTTCCCTGGATCCTCCTTCTGGCACTTCTTGTAGATGGGTGTCACATTTGTTAACTTCCAGTCAATTGGGATCTCCCTGGTTAGCCAGGACTTCTGATAAAGGATTGAAAGTGGCTTGGTGAGAATTTCTGCCAGCTCCCTCAGTACCCTTGGGTGGATGATGTTTGGTCCCATGGAATTGTGTGCGTCTAAGTGGTGAGCAGGTCGCCATTTCCCCTTGGTTTATGGGGGCTTCACTGTGCTCCCCATCCCCGTCTTTCAGCTCAGGGGACTGGGTACACAGAGAACAATTGGTCTTACTCTTAACTGGCCTTAACTCCTTCTGTTGCTAATGTATTTATAGAAACATTTTTTATTGTATTTTATGGATGTAACCAGATTAAGTTCTAGTTTGGCTTTGTCCCTTCTAATTTTCTCTCTGCATAACCTGATGACATCCTTGTAGTTCTGAGATGCCTGCCCCTTCTTCTAGAGCTCATAGACTTTTCTCTTTTTTTCTGAGATCCAGCCAAAGCTCTCTGTTCAGCCAGGCTGATTTGCTTCTCCACTGGCTCATCTTTTGGCACATGGGGATGGCCTGCTCTTGCACCTCCAGGATTTCCTTCTTGAAGAGCATCCAGCCTTCTTGGGCTCCTTTTCCCTTAAGGATTGCCTGCCAAGGGACTTTGTCAACCATTCTTCTGAACAGTCAAAGTCTGCTCTCCAGAAGTCCAAGGTAGCAGTTCTGCTGACCCCTCTCCTTACTTCTCCAAGAATGGAGAATTTTATCATTTCATTTTTGCTATGCCTCAGGTGGCCTCCAACCATCACATCACCCACAAGGCCTTCTCTGTTCACAAAGAACAGGTCCAGCGGAGTGCCTAGTTGGTTTACTCACCAAGTTCACTCAACTGACACTCAGCTGTCAGTCAGGAAGTTGTCTTCTACACACTCCAGGAATCTCTTAGACTGTTTCCTTTCTGCTGTATTGTACTTCCAGCAGATATCTGGTAAGTTGAACTCCCCCACAAGAATATCCTGGTTGGGTGTTCTGTAACAGACTCCCACCATGATATCTTCCTTGTTGGCCTTTCCCTTGATTCTTACCCATAAACACTCAACCCTATCATCACTGTCACTGAGCTCAAGGGAATCAAAACACTCTCTAACATACAGGGCTACTCCACTGCCTCTCCTTTCTTGCCTATCCCGCCTGAAGAATTTATAGCCATCCGTGGCAGCACTCCAGCTACATGAGTTGTCCCACCTTGTTTCTGTGATGGCAACTATATCATAGTTTTCCTGCTGTACAACGGCTTCCAGCTCCTCTTATTTGTTGCCCATGCTGTGAGCATTGGTATAGATGTACTTCAGTTTGGCTATCGATCCTGTCACCTTTTCTGGGGGGACAAGCCCTGATTCCTATGTGATCATTCACAGGTGCTTCTGTGGTTTCTAACACATCAATAACCCTTGTGTCTTTGCTGTCAAATGGATCTCCATCCTCTGCCTCCGCTGAGATGGCAGACCAAAGGACCCCAACACCGTCCTTCAAACATTGGCATGCTGCTCCCAGGCTTATCTCTAGTGAGCCTGATTTTATCCTTTTCGTCCTTCAAATCTAGTATAAAGCTCTTCAGTGAGCCCTGCTAACTCCTGCGCAAAGATCTTTTTCTGCCTTTGAGACAGGTGTACCCGGTCTTTCATCAGCAGGCCTGGTGTTGTATAGACCTACCCATGGTCAAAAAACCCCAAATTCTTCCAGTGACACCAGGCTCAGAGCCAGGTATTGATCTGCTGGCTCTTCCTGTTTTTTTCCCTCATCATTCCCTGCAACAGAAAGGATAGAGGAGAACAATACTTATGCTCCTGATCCCTTAAATGGTCATCCCAAGGCCCTGAAGTCTCTCTTGATTGCCCTCGGACTTCTTGTTGCAACTTTATCACTGCCTGCCTGAAAAATGAATAATGGTTAATAATCTGAGGGCCATACTAGGGTAGGAAGCTTCACAAAATAATTTTGTACTTATGATGAGACATGCTTGAAACTGAAGTACTTTACAGAAGCAGGGCCTAAATCTGACAAACAATTGTGTGTACATTTTCATAATTAAACTGATATTATCTGAAACCCCGTTATTATTATTATGTAGCTCTGGTTGTTTTGCTTTACCATGTGCGTTCTTCTGCTATGTAATTTATTGAACAATGGCACAAAATTTTGGCCAACTTCCCTTTTCAGAAGTGAATAATACAGCTCTTGTTAATTCCAATCCCTGTGTTCAGCCTTTCTTCCAGTAGTTGAACTAGTTCTAAAGCAGCACTATCCATGCATTTGAGATATATATGTTAAGAGTTGGAAAGGTTCTTGTATATGCAATGCAAAATTGGACACATTCACAATATTACATGAAAAATGTGTATTGGAAATATAGTAAACGTTCCATATAGATAACAATGACAACTTTTAGGCTTAACATCAGATATTTAATGAGTAATATTGAAAACACAGGAGAAAATTCGGCTCTTTAATAAACATTTATTCATAGGAAAATGTTCAGTGATACAAAAATTAAATGTAGAAACAAATTGCCACCAGTTATGACTACCAATCAATTTTGAACAGAAGCTCTGATTTCTAGTTTTGAATAAGTTACACCTACTTGAAAGAGGATCACTAATACAGATATAAATTTACTGCTATGGAGAACTTGGCTTGTTCTCATTCCAATAACAATTTCTAGAACTGCAATAAAACTTCAGTAGGACATTCTCAGGGTTTTTTTGTAAGCTTTGTGATGGCTACCGTCCCCAAAATGTCAAAATATAGATGCAACGTAATTTAGAAAAAAAACCCCAAACACTCTAAATGCCAAGGTTGTTATCTGCACTGTTAAAATATCACATGTGCTCCCTATGAAACACTAACAACATGCATTAATATGATATTTGTAGTCTCTACAGCATGCTAATAAACCAAAGTGAGACTGCTGAAAAAAGCTTAGGAGCTATACCTTGTAAAATATTTACAATGTAAATTTATAACTGCAACTCAACGGACTTTCTTCCCAATGATGTCCATTTGATTTATTCAGCCACTGCCCAACAATTGCTCCAATTAAGGATGTGAACTTGTAGTTTCTAGGGAAGTGTGTCTAAGAGCAAAATATAAACACAAGCAGCAGAATCAGCCCTTCAAATTCCCTCTTTCTTTATCAAAGATGTTTATAATCAAATAAGTTTATATTCCCTATACAACATATCTAGCCAAAAGAAAGGTCCCTTAAGTTTCTTGAAAGCTCAATCATTTGAGTTCTCTCTGCAGTAGGTAGCAACCAGAACATTTCCATGTTCTGAAAAAACCTCTAGAGGGGTAAGATCCCAATCCTTGGGAGTGTCATGATTGAAAGGAATGCAATGAATCTTAGTTTCATGTAAATGAGAGATAAGCCCCACCCCAAAATTCTAAATTTTTGTTCAAATAGATTAGTATCAAGTATTTTTATGTCTACTTTTTCTGGTTTTACACTTCTATACTGCAGTTATATTTCCAGTTTCATAATCAGAAATTAAAACATTTTTCGTTTTTAGAATAAAGCATGCTGTTTTCATATTGGGTTTCTCCGTTGTTAAGTATCAAATCGTAGAATCACAGAACCCTAGGTTGGAAGGGACCTCAAGGATCATCTAGTCCAACCTTCCTGGGTAAGAGCACAGTCTAGACAAATGGCCCAGCACCCTGTCCAACTGAGTCTTAAGTGTCTAGTATGGCAGAGTCAACCATTCCCCTGGGGAGATTATTCCAATGGTTGACTGTTCCCATTGTGAAAAATTTTCCTCTTATGTCCAATTGGAATCTGTCCCAAGAGTAACTTGTGTCCATTCCCCCTTGTCTTCTCCATGTGACTACTTGTAAAAAGGGAGTCTCCATCTTCTTTGTGGATACCCTTTAGGTACTGGTACATGGTGATGAGATCCCCTCTAAGACTCCTTTTCTCAAGGCTGAATGAAATTAAAACGAAAATCATGGGAAACAATAAATATAATGGTATCTGCAGATGAAACTTTTGGAAACTTATCCACAGCTCATGGAAAGCCTGGGATGTGGTGCTTCACATTAACATGCGTGAGCAAGTAATGTCAAATGGCAAGGTAAATATAAAGTTTTCCCAGACAGCATTATTCAGAGCTTTTGATGAGAAGTACACAGGAGTATACCTATATTCTGAAAAAATTACTGTTTCTCCACATACACTGTTCAAAATCTCAAACACCTTCACATATGGAGTCCATGTGAAGTATAACAGTCATACTACCAAACTGCAGATTATTGAATGTAAATTACTGAGAAAATTATTTTTCTTCTCTAAGAAATATCTAATGTTTGGGTCCTAATGAAAAATAAAAGTCTCTGAGTTAAAACTGAAGATCTTGTAACTCTCTATTAGCTCCAGATTTTTCCTCCTTATTTGCTTCTAATTTCTTTAATGTCTTGCTTGGCATTTTGACTAGATTATATAAAATATATCCTAATTCAGTAAACATCTTTTGACAGCATCCCCCACAAAACCAGAAGGAATTTTATTACGTTTCAGCACTCTGAGCTCTGCTTTATAACCAAGTTCAAACAGTAGAGGATGAGTCCACACAAATATTTTTGTTCCCAATGTTGATTGTCATAAATGGACATTGCATTTGGAGATGCAGATGCCTACACACTTCTCTGCATCTGTATCTGTGCTATAGAGTTTCATTCTGTCTGCTGGAAAGAATCAGCAGTGATAATTCAGGCCACGAAAATGCTGTTCTTTTTTTTCTTCTCCCTGAGGGTCCATTACACAAACCTCCACTATGGCTGCATTTTTCTTCCATATAGTGATACATAACTATTCACAAACTAAACCAAACTTGTTAATAAAATTTTTATAATTGTTTTCTATTGTCCAATCCATGGCTGATTATCTTGAGCCTCCTGCCTACATTATATCTAGCCTAAGTAATAGAAAGCATCATTTGCCAAATAGGAACACTCACGAAGTGTTTCAATAATGGGTTCTGAGGGTAATTCTGTCCTCTTTTCCTTTTTCATAAAGTCATTTGAGTTTGTTTTCAAGTAATGATCTCTTCGGTTTTCTGCAAGACATAAACATGAATTTTGATATCATTTAGATAGCTGCTGTTAATTCCTTGATAAAGTTTCCTGATTTCAGTTGCAGCAATGCCTGCACTATTCGTGTGAAGAAATACTGCATATGTGGAACAAAGAAAATACTTGAAGATCTTACCAAAATTTTAACAATAGATTCAAAATTAGATAAAGAAATATTATTATTCTCGTTGCAATTATGTTAACAATTTCAGTCTGAATGATCTAATTACAGCTTATTCCCAATAACAATAGAGTTACAACTAATATATGCAGTCTTTCTTGTATCTATCCCTTCCTCTGCTGGTCAGCACTCTTCCAGTATGTCACTGGGTCCTGAGATCAATCATCAGCCTTTGTTGAGGGGAAGGTGTCAGGGTGAGCCCTCAGTGACCTGAGTTCTTCAGGGTCTTTTGTTGGTGTTCCTTTCTCTTTTGTTGTAATTCCACTTGCAGTTATTTTTGTGTTTTCAAACAGTCTGTCTGATGATTTGTTTTTCTTGTTGACCCCCAAGTTTAGTCAGGCAATGACCACTTAGTATAGTTAAACCTTTATCATATATGGAGTAATTGTTATAAAGTAAAATCAGATTACTTCACAAAGCTAAAATTAGGTGTAAGTCCCCTAACAATAGGACAGTTTGCTCCATTAGGTAAACCAGGCTGTAATAAGCTAAAGAACAGTAAAGGTAAATCCAGAAAAGGTCTGAAAAGCCCTCAAGCCTTGCATCATTGAATTAATGAAAAACCTGTGCTCTGTGACTAGTAATGGTGATACCATGTTTACTGGACTACAATGGAGTAAAGACGAATTCAGAGACAAATAAGAAAAACGAGAATAAAACTATTAGGGAGTCTAGGTTCTTGCTGAGTTATACCTAAAAGCAGGAATTAATCTCTTAATTGAATCTTCTATGTACGTGTATTTTTCTTTTTACTTTAAAGACAGCTCTTCATTCTGGTGAGATGCAAAAAATAATCAGCTGCAGTGTTTAAAGTCATACTTTATACTGTGGATCAAGTAGAGAAAGGGTGACTTTTAGCATGGGTTTATAATGCACATTAGATCAAGTTTTTCACAGTCACATTCCCCTTTGAATATAAAATTAATCAGCAAAAATTTTGAAGTGCATCCCTGCTGGAGTATTCTAGTCTTTTAAATGCACGTGATGCTTACTTAAATGGCTGTCTCCAGATCTAAGCACTGAGATGTGGTTATGAGACCATCATCAGGATGAATGTCTTGTCTCATTGCCTGACACATATTGAAGATATATACAAATATACACAAGGATTTTACTATAAACCCACAGATTACTGCCACTGGGCTTCATTGGCAGCAATATGTGAGAAAAGGAAGGAAGACATTTTTACAAGTCCAATGAAGCCAGTCCAGTTTATTGAATCCTCTGTGTTGGCAGTAATAGACTTCTTATTCCCAACTACTGCTAGATGAGCATGCTTCATAGCAATAATTCCTGACAAGTGTAGGAAACTGGAAAAAAAAAACCACCACTTTTTTTTCTTCTTTACCTTTATCATTCAAAAAGAGCACATCATTTGTTTCCTTTGTAAATGTCACAGAGAGATTGGTGCTCAGCTGGAAACTTCCATGGTGATTTTTCATCTCTACGCAATTGTCTTGAGCTGGCTTATAAACACTGGGAAATGGAAAGTATTGCTGATCATTTTAAACTGTATTGGCACAAACATGGTGTTAGGATAATAGATATATCCTTTTTCCATTTCCTATGACAGCAACTTAGGAAAACTTTTAACTATTCCTTCACTTGCCAAAAGATTAGGGAAGACTTCATTAAGTGCTGGATCTCAGCTCCTCTAGGTATAGAAGGTGTCATCAGCTCAGCAATATTTGTGCTGATTCAGCTAAACACACAGAGCTAAAAGCATTAATTTACTTTTAAAAGTGTGCTTGGAAGCAATTCTGTTTCAGAAATAGGAGCAAAGTCAGCTGAAAAATTGCAGTCAAATTCTATTTTAAAAGGAAATAAAAAAAATCAATTTCTTGTAAATTGTTGCTATTTATGGAGGGAAAGCTAATACTGTAATCACTCTACTTTTTTAATGATAAAACTAATTTAGTGTATTCTTTAGCACCAGTGCCTTTCAGGTGAAAATATTTAACAGTTAACCAGGTTTTTTAACCTAAATCTTTGGCCTTGGTCACCTGTCTCAGAAGATTTGACTGAAATACTGTAAATTTCCTGCTTATACTGTATTTTTCCTTTTAAAGTAAGTAAAAGAAAGGAAAGGAAAAAGGCAATGATGTTTGAAAAGAAATATTAAGTCCCGTAACTACCTTTCCTAATAAAGTCTCATCTCGTGAAATAAATCACTAATTTTTCTGTCAAGCCAATCTTTTACCAAGCTAGAGTGCTTTTCTTCTATACAATGCTTACTATAAATGGCTTTGCTGTAAATCATTCCTTCCTCATCTCAGAGAATTTGTGAATTGTTTGGAAAACTCTGTACATAAAGAATTCTACATAGGCACCATTCCACTGTGCAGGGCTTGTTTCAGGTTCACTGAAATGGAAGATAAGCACAGATGTGGCAGGGAAGCTTTCAAGGATAAAAACATCAGCATTGATGGTGAAGCATTTCCAAAGCATCATCAAAAAGTAGATTTGCCTGCCCTGTCCAGTCATGTCTGTGAACTTCCAACCTGCAGTTGTGTAGAGTGACTATTTACTGTGATTACAGGTATGAATGCAAAAATATTTCAACAAACGTGAAAGAGAATTGAGTATGAGACTCTAACCATTTCCTAACTCATTAGTAAACCACAATTTCAATAGATGAAGAAAGCTATGTTTTGGGGTCACTGAAAGAAAGATACAGTTTTAATGCCCTTGCTACTCAAGAACTACGTGAATGTAAATATATTATGAACACATATATGTGAATATTTAAAAATTATGAATGCTTACCTTGGAATTATACCTTGGAATGAGGGAAGAAGAAATCTGCTTGTTTTCAATTCATCAAATTTGCACAATTCTACCAACAGTGGCTCTTTCTACTGTTAGTCACTTTGGAGGAAAGGGGGGGTCCCAGTCCACCATCTTTTTGCTAACAAAGTGCTCAGTGATGCAGAGTTCTGATTCCTGTGTGGACTACTTAAGGCAGTGCTACCTCACTTGTACAAATTGAATTCATAGTCTGCTAAAATACCAGTGTGTCCCCTCCTTCCATAAACCAATTGCCAGATTGATGAGATTTTAGAGGGCACGCAAGGTATGTTTTTCAGGTCCTCAAGGAAGACACTTGTTTTAAAAAAAGAACAGAAGTAAAAGATGAAATCTCAGTTGTGCCTGCAAACCCTCAAGGACTCATTGGAAAAAGAAAGTACTTCACAAGTTTCCAGACCTGGAGCCTTCCCTGCAACCATCATTTGCATCTCAAAGCCAACGTAGACAGACACTGGAAAAGTCTATGATATTTTTCATGGGCAGTCAAGTCCTTCATTCTCTGGAAGTTTTCCTTTTTCTGAGATGAGTGATGCCTAAGGTCAGATATACTGAAATCCTACAATCTAGATCTCCATCTGTGCCATCATATATAGAAAGCCATCTGCTAATTTGATGTACAATCTGTACCCTGGAAACACAAAGAGTTCTTTATAAAAGTAGCAATCTTCTAATGCCAGGATACTTTACATTTACCAGTCATTTCAGGTTTCCATCATAAAAAAAGATCAGTTCCCGTTCTTCAGTGTATGTGTTGCTCTATTCAAAAGGGAAAACTTTCAAAGGGGGAGACGGAAGCAGTTAGGAAATGAACTTGTGGACATTACAGATAGGCAACCCCCATCTACCATCCTTTGAAATCAATCAGTAGGCTTACATGAGAAGAAAAATATGGAAGAAAATCTGGGTGCCGTTACATACAACTTAATGAAAACATCTCACTGGGAACTGGAAAAAATTCTAGAGAAAACAGCTGTTATAGGAATGTCTCCAAAATAATTTGCATACTGAAAACCAAAACAGTCTTCATTTTCAAATGCAGAAATTAATTTATTTATCAAAGGCCACATAACAGTTCAGGGTTGGAGTCATGATAAGAGCTTGACAGTTAATAATCTTTCATTTTCTCTCAAGCAAGCAGTACAGTTTTGTTTCGAACACATTTTAAAGACCGTGATGAATACAGAAAATTTTTCATGTTGCATTTTGTAATGTACACCACCACACTGACCTTCCTTAAACAACTATAGTTTGGATTGTTTTTCCCAGTGGCAACAAAGATTAGGTCTGCTTTAAACATTCATGCAACTTTTCTTTGCTTCAGCACTTCCTCTGCAAACCATCTTTGGGGGAAAAAAGAAGGTCCACTACTTAACATTATTTCAGCAGAGCAAGCATTTAAAAATTGATAGCAGTCTTTCCTACTAGGCTGTTATTTTTACCTCCTTGGTAAATGAAACTCTGAAAGAGCCAAACAATTTCAGGGATGTGGGAGTATTAAAATGTCTGCTATCTGCAACCCATATGAAAATCACAAGATTTATACATTGGTGGAAAGGTAGATAGGAAGGAAAATAATGGGAAAACCATTTTGAATAAAGTTTTCTCAAGAATATTACCCCTTAATATAGAAATGGACAAATTTTGCAATAAAAAAAAAAGTCTTTATTTTGGTTTTAACTGGCAGGAGTGGTTGATAACGAAGAGGATTGTGCTGCCATTCAGAGGAACCTCAACAGGATGGAGAAATGGGCCGACAGGCATCTTACAAAGTTCAGCAAAGAGAAATGTCAAGTCATGCACCTAGGCAGAAATAACCCCATGCTCTAGTAGAGGCTAAGAGGTCATAGAATTATAGAATAATTTAGGTTGGAAAAGACCTTTAAGATCATCAAGTCCAACTGTTAACCTAACACAGGTCAACCATCTGGAAAGAAGGTTTGCAGAAAAGCACCTAGGGGTCCTGGTGGACTCCAACCTGAACATCAGACAGCCATGTGCCCTTGCAGTAAAGGCGGCCAATGGCTTCCTGGACTGCAGTAGGAGAAGCATTGCCAGAGGGGCAAGAGAGATGATCCTTACCCTCTATTCAGCACTGGTGAGGCCACACGTAGAGTACTGTACCCAGTTCTGGGCAGTACAAAAGGAAAATGAACAAACTTCTTTCCTTTAAAGTCACGATCAAGACATTTTTTTATTGGGTTATATGAAAGTTTTTCCTTTCATTTCTTTTTGGGTGGGTTATATGGAAGTTTTTCAGCATTCTGTACTGATGAAAAGGTTTAAGGCAACTAAAACACAAGAAATTGTGAAGAAAAGCTTTTTCCCAAACAATTCTTAGTTTTCTCTTT
>NW_009258952.1:468815-489392 GCF_000687185.1 Egretta garzetta
TAATCTTTTTGGATAGTACATATCCTAGAATGATGTAAAAAAATAACATATTTTTCTCCAAGGTATACACTAGCTTTAAGTCCAAACAGTATCTTTACATGTCTTTGCTTTTCCTGAAAATGTCCTACATATTTTTGGATATAAAGAACCTCCACTCAAAGTACATTGTTTCAGCTTCTTGAGATCAAACTTCTTTTGACATCAATAAAGTCTGGATTTTGCTGAAAGTTATCAAAGCTCAATACATCATTTGATTCAGAATAACAAGGCAGAGTGTGCCAGGCATCAGTGGATCAGTATTTTTGTTTGTTTTTTCTCAGAGTTCTGGGATGTATCAGTAGGGAGTCTCATTGTGTATGTGGTTGTGTGCAGCACATTTTACTACCACAGCGAACTATGAAAATCATTGCTGAGGCATTTAAACTCTTTAACAAGATATTAGTTAAAACTTCACTGTAGAGAATAAAGCAAGGATGGTTGTTTCCTTTGAAGTACTCTAATGCCAAGGCTGTCATATTCTTTCTTCCCCCGATAGAGGAACTCTACATGACAGCAGAAAGTAAGGAAAGACACTGGTCTTGTTTTTAATGAAGCTGAAAGAAAGGAACTTGGAAGATAGTTTTGTCTTCAACTGTCCTATTTCTTTTCTCCCTCACTTCCTGATGTAACAAATGACATAATGGAGTCTCTGCTGGAATGGGATAATGGGGGATCACTCACCTGTACGCTTTCTAAAAGGACTTACTATTTTGCTAATAGCAAAACACATAAATTGTAAATCCTGAGACCTCTAGCTGGTTTCTCTCTTACTCATCTCTGAGCCTACGCAGGTGAGTGAGGTGAATTTCAATCACCTGACTGCAAACTGTAGCAGCTGAGACTGTGATCCCTTGCACCTCCTCCTGGGAAATGTGATCCTGCGGTGTTTTGGTAAATGTACACTGAGATTGGTGAGTGGGCAGCTTGATAGCACACATTGCCTCTTGACATCTGGGGAGTCAATCAAATCTGTCAGAGGAATGTATTTTTCAAAATGTACATAAAATCATAGAATCATATAGAATCATAGAATGTTTTAGGTTGGAAGGGACCCCTAGAGGTCATCTAGTCCAACTCCCCTGCAGTGAGCAGGGACACCGCTAACTAGATCAGGTTGCTCAGAGCCCCATCCAACCTGGCCTTGAATGTTTCCAGGGATGGGGCCTCCACTACCTCTCTGGGCAATGCATTCCAGTATTTCACCACCCTCATTGTAAAGAATTTCTTCCTTATGTCTAGTCTAAACCTACCCTGGTTTAGTTTAAAACCATTACCTCATGTCCTGTCACAGCTGGCCCTACTAAAAAGATTTTCAATTTTCCCCATCTTTCCTATAGGCTCCCTTTAAGTACTGAAAGGCCACAATCAGGTCTCCCTGCAGTGTTCTCTTCTCCAGGCTGAACGACCCCAACTCTCTCAGCCTGTCCTCATAGGAGAGGTGCTTCAGCCCTCGGATCATACATAAGTGCTTTGTACCTGACCCTACTCGTTCACCATAGTAAAAGCAGTGTAGGAGTGTATGTATGTGACCATTAAAATTAAGCAAAGCACTTAGCTTCAACTTCTGGGTTTTGTTCTTTCAGTTTTTGTCATAATTCCTTAACACATTATGGGGTGGACTCTTCAATGAAATACCCATTTATACCTACTGAAATCAAGTCCCATGATGCATCTCAGATACATCTATTGTTTAAAATGATTTAAAATTGAATTAACTGTTTACTTACTGTCATAAGTAGTAAAAAACTGGATAACATTAATACACACATGAATGGATAGGGGAAAAATGAGGCAAAACTTAAATGACTTTTGAGATGAAGTTATCTAGAGGCGAGTTATCTATATACACTGTAAAAACTTGTACAAGCAAGTCTTGAACCACTGAAATATTATTTATTAAATCAAAGATGATTTTTATGTTTAAGTTTATGTTTAGGAGAAGGAAACTTGTGATTAGTCCAGTACTAATAGCTATAAAAAGAAGATATATGTATTTCCAGTCACTTTCCATGCTCTCAAAAAAAACAAACCCAAAAAACCCACAAACCCAAAACATTTGTTATAGCTTAACCCCAGCTACCTCCACAGTTTTTGTTTTTTTTATGATATCAGCAAAAAATGCACTTCAGAAAAATTGAATAAAACTCAATTTAATGCAGATGAGCTCTCTAGGTATTAAAGTGTCGTGGGCTTATCCATGGCCACACACTTCAAGGTGCTCCAGCACAGTCACAGATGCTTTGAGGTGTACCTTCTCCAGTGTGCACTTACCTTGGTTCACAATCCCTTCAGAGGTATACCTGCTGCAACACTTGGGAAGACAAAACATCATCACTCCAAACATCCCCCCCTTTCCTTCTTCTTCCCCAAGATTTATATGCTGAGCATGAGTTCATATAGTATGGAATATCTCTTTGGCCAGTTGGGGTCAGCTGCCCCAGCTGTGTACCCTCTTAATTTCTCATGTGCACCCCCAGCCTCCTCGCTGGTGGGGTGGGGTGAGAAGCAGAAAAGGCCTTGACTCTGTGTAAGCCCTGCTCAGCAATAACAAAAACATCCCTGAGTTATCATCAACACTGTTTCCAGCACAAATCCAAAAAAAAGCCCCTACTGTGAAGAAAATTAACTCTATCCCAGCCAAAACCAGCATAGAATGAAAAAGGAAGACCCCAAGAAGTTGTGAAATAAGATTGTACAGAAATATTAATTCCCTCTTAAATATATATTTTCCTCCCATACTAAAAGGAACAACATAGAATTAATATTTTTTTGCATTCCATTATTTTTACTTTGAAAATTCATATTTTTGATATGTCAATATAATTTCCTATGTGTTCTTTTATAAAAAAATCTTGGGTTTAGAAAGGTTTGGTTTTTTTTTTTTTCTTCTGCTTTCCTACTGGCAGCAGTTTGGAAAATATAGGCAGAAATGAGAAAGTCTACTTATCAACATTATTAAATGCATTTACAAGTACTTAATATCCCCCTCTGAATATCTGTTTTAATGGGCACTACTGGGCATATTTTCAGTTTCATTTTTGCTACTTTTCAAGAAAAACATCATCTTCATGTGTTTCAGGAACTGACTAGAACTGTAACATCATCAGCACAGTGCCTGAGGAAGAAATTGCAATCAGCAGTTAATATTATTTGTATTCAGTTAACCCACAAAAATTTCCCTCTGAATTGAGCTCCCATTCTGGTGGACAAAGCTTTACCAACCTGCTGTGTGATCTCCATGCATCAGACCGTGCATATGATGAAACTAGTGAATCAGACTATCCAAGCTCATATGAAAAGAAGAAAGAAAACTGAAAGATGGAAGTATTAATCTGAGATGTAAACATACATACAAGTGTTGACAGACATGTATTGTCTATCCCTTCTCCATGCATGCAAGAAATAAAACTGTTTTGTTACACTATTTTTTCTCTAATCTGCAAACAGCCTTATGGGCAGTATGAAACACCTCTGACAGCAAGGCTGCTGCTGATGCAAGATACAGCAGAGTCAGAAACATGTATTTTGAGTTCTCTGTGTGGAGGAATGACTTGTTTGCAGGAAGTCAGACACCGGGATCCTTCATTCCCCGACCATTAACATTTCCCCATGCAGTGTGCGAGTCTGTCAAATCTCAGACAAGTGACTCAGACACCCATCTCTGGCTCAGACACCACTGCATCCAGGCCTCTGACTCATACATTTTTAGCTCTGTGCTCTGGCTCTACCCTCTCTCGCCATCACTCCGTCTGTTAGGCATATACGTGGTTGGCCTGATATGCACCTGACCAATAATTTCTGTTTGCTTAGGATGAGGATATCACATTGTGGAAAAAACCCTGACTTGTAGGACTTTATGCTTGGCTCCACTGTTAAGCTGCAGCCTAATTTTGCCATATATTCTTCCCATTCTCTCTTCACAGGGCCCTCAGTCATAAGACAAAAGGGTCTTAATACATTCACCTACTAGAAGTGGAAAAATGTCATGCAGAAGAGGCAATGACCTGCACAGTTCTCACTGTCCAACATCACTTTGATTTCAATCCAACCTTCTTTTTTTTTTTTTTTTTCTTCAACTAAGTGAGAATTCCTTTAAGGTATTTTCTTTTCATTTTATATTGGCAGCTAGGAAAACGATAGCGGAGTCAATAAAAAACCTATATTTGCCCAGCACCAGTGCCCTGTGACATATGCTGAAAAAGAATAGCCTGGAAAAGCATTTGTGTGCTTAAGCCAGTTCTTACTCAAAACCACACATTCTCCTCTGGAAATTCAAAATTAGAAATAATCTGTTGCAGATTTATGTGGCAGAAAACTGTGCAAAATATCTATGTCATTCTTTGATCAATGTTGGAAGAACTTTAGGGATTTGAATACCTTGTATTTATGCATATTAATCATTAAAGAAAAATGATACACCATTGCATATGAAAATGATATCAAATATCACTTATGAGAGAGGAGGTACTGTGTCAGACTGGAACTCCTTTAAAGTGACACTGGGTCTCTCTTTAATTTTCCAGATATGGCCCTTAGATAATGGAAAACAATGCAATACAGTTTCCAATAATATTGCAGGCTGTAAAATATTTCTTGTGGACTGTAAAAGGTGTCTCCCCTTCTCTGGCTGCCAGCGGTGGGTATCAGGGCTGTTTACAGAACTGAAGCACTGAGATTTAAAAACTGTAAGGACCCAACACATTCTCAATAATAATTTAAGAACATTCAGAGACAAATAACAGAAAAAAAAACTTTTAAAAAATGCATTTCCATGAAAATGCATTTGGCCTTTGTGATTTATACTTTGTTTTTCAAACTATGATCATACCTGCTGTCTGGCCTTTTGAATTCCTTTCAGTAAGTCTTACTTTTTTCATCATTGTTTCTTTGAGTTAAGAATTTCTCTGAAATGTCTAAACGCCCCACTAGGCTTTCTTACACTTTATATAGAATGGATGGCATAAAAAAAAGGCTGCTATCTTCTAATTCAGTTTATTCATGATAGCAATAGAGGCCATCCATTGGCATTTCATGTATTGGTCATGCCTTCTTTTTTCTTACTTGATTTTATGAGAATTCGAGAGTTAATACTAAATGTTCTCATCTGTGGGCATAAAACCTACCACACATGGAGATAAATGGGACATTCATGCTTTTTTTCAGAGCCATTATTATTGAAACAATTATCCTAAAAATGTAAGTCAAATGGATCTGAGCAACATAACAACAGATTTAGTTTTAAAACAAGTAAACAAAAAAAGCCACAGATTTCTGAAGAATTAGAGAGCTGGCTGAAAAACTTATGCTGGTTTGAATAAAACAGACAATTTATAAACTATGTGGGATGCCATAGGAAGATTTGTGAAGATTTTTAACTCTTTATGATTTGTGGTATGTCATTGCAACTGCAGAGTGGTCTGACCCTCAGAAAGTCCTGCATATAAGTTCTCTATATCAGTACAGCCATATATGCCATTTGCATAAAGTTCTGTATGAAAGTGGTTAAATACTGGAAGAATTTGCTCAGAGAGGTTGTACAACCTTCAAATTCCAGCTGGAGTTGAGTTAAACTTGAGCAACCTGATCAAACTTTGAAGAAGGAGCTCCTCTTTTCCAGAGGTTCTTGTCAATCTAAATTGTTTTGTGATTCTAAATAAGTAATAAAATTACTATGTTTGCCAAAAGTGGTTAGCTAGCACAGTTATTGCCAAAAGGAGAAACAGCTGATATAACAAGGAGTTCTTGGAAGCTTCTGTATATATTTGCCTGGTATGTAAATCTTCTTCCCCTGAATGTAGTGGGATCATGCAACACAACATGATTTCCTTACTATGTTTCATGTTTGTGGTTTTGTTTTTCAGGAAAAATTTATCCCAAGAAATGTTATCTTTTTGTTTTCTTTTAGGGATGCAGTATTGTAGTTTCCTTGGTAACTTTTGATTTACTGCAGCTTTTTATCTGCCTCTGTAATTCTTTTTGCTACACTTTTTACATACATGTTTTATTGAAGAATAGCCAGACCTTGAATTTATGAGGCACCCTCCCTGAAACACTTCCACTGACAAAGTTAGATTGTTTGGTGAGTCCTCCATCGTTTTGGTAACTGCTGCTATTTCTTTTAATCCATAAAGAAAATGAACTGGTGGGATATCAAGACATCAAGAACAACAAGAAGGGCTTCTTCAAGTATGTCAGCAGTAAGCGTAAGACCAGGGGTAATGTGGGACCGCTGCTGAATGAAACGGGTGCCCTGGTGACAGAAGAAACAGAGAAGGCAGAGCTACTGAATGCCTTCTTTGCTTCAGTCTTCACTGTCGAGGCTGGCCCTCAGGCTCCCCAGTCCTGGCTGGTAAGCGAGCTAGCTTGGAGAAAGGAAGACCTTCCTTCTGTTGATGTGGATCAGGTTAGGGATCTTTTAAGGAAGCTGGACACCCACAAGTCCATGGGCCCCGACGGAATGCACCCGCGAGTGCTGAAGGAACTGTCAGACGTCATTGCGGAGCCACTCTCCATCATCTATGAAAGGTCGTGGAGAACAGGAGAGGTGCCTGATGACTGGAAGATAGCCAATGTCACTCCAGTCTTCAAAAAGGGCAAGAAGGAGGACCCAGGGAACTACAGGCCGGTTAGTCTCACCTCTGTCCCTGGAAAGGTGATGGAACAACTCATTCTAAGTGACCTCTCCAAGCAAGTGGACGACAAAAAGATCATCAGGAGTACCCAGCACGGATTCACCAAGGGGAAATCATGCCTGACCAATCTGATAGCCTTCTATGATGGCATGACCGGCTGGGTAGACAAAGGGAGAGCGGTGGATGTTGTCTACCTTGCTATTTCTTTTAATCCATAAAGAAAATGAACTGGTGGGATATTTTTATTTGTTTGTTTCCTAAACACAGAATATTCTTCCACATCCTATTTAAGGGTTGGGTGGTGCAAGAACTGAAAAAAAAAACCCCAAACCCAAACCAAACCAACAAACTCAGGAACAACAAACTAAGGCAGAAGCAGCAACAAACCAGCATCAGAAGATGAGATTTACAGAACTCTCATGAAGGACACAAAGTGTACCCATTACCTGTCTGGTTTCAGTACTCTTAATTTGAGGGAACTTCCCTTGTCAAAGACAATTAATCTAGATAATTTAATTATAATCTCCAAGTTTTTGGCTGCTAACTTATGCTTCCAGTTACAAGTAAATTGCAAACCCCCTTTCTGCAAGGATAGCTTGTCCTCTGGATTCCTTTACTAGATATTTCTCTGGTAGGACAAAAGGTATCATAGTACCTCTGGCTATGCCATTTGTGTGACTAATACTCAAATGTCTTGCACAAGTTCCAGCACCATTTTTTTCCTGGAGAACAGTAATGTATTGAATACTGTAAACAGAAAAACTTACCAGAATACTCTAAAATATTCTGGATTGGAGAACATCAATCCATTCAGTTTAACAAAATGAATATTACCAGGTTATTTGTTTCTAGTCTATGCTGATACAGCAAACAGAAGCTTGATTGAAAACAAACAACTTTTTCCCTCATTTTACTTTTGATAAAAACAAAACCTTAGAATTTGTTCTTCTACAGATTTACACTAGAAGAAAGATAAAATAAGATGCATGTGTTTACTGACCACTGCCATAACTTACTAAGTTTCCATTGATCTCTTTAGTCACAACAATTTCTAAAAATAATTAGTTGGTTTTCTAGAAAATACAGAGCTGAAAGTGGAGTTCCAAAAGAAGTTGTATCAAGATGAATTTATATTGGATGAAATCATATAGTTAGTGGTAAACACTGATACACAATGGCTACACACTTTTAAACGGAGAAATTTCTCAGTGCCTAACTTGATTATTCAGAAAGATGAGCATGTGTACTTTTTAATAATATACCACTCCTGAGTTGTCATATAAAGAATAACTGGTCACTTCTGACAGTTTCTAACCCTCATGAAGGAAAGAAATTAGAAAGGAAATAGAAGAAATAATTTTAAAATTCTAATACGGTTCATTTTTTGCTTAATTTTTTTAATTAAAATAATTATTTTCAGAACCAAATAATTAATTTAAGACACAATTTGGAAAATAGTGTTATAGAATGGAGAACTTTTTTAGAACCTTTTAGTGCAATGTTTTAAGTCTATAAACATTCACATATGTGTCTGAAAGTAAAGCTAGAAAGAAAACCTATCTTTAGTTTGAGTGAGTGCATAATTATACATGAATTGTTCACATAGCTCAATTTTTTCCTACGATGAAATCCACAAATCTATGTTATTCATTATGCAGCTTAATTTTTTATAGACAGGAATTAACCCCTACTTGCTTCAGGCAGACTGGGTAAAATTGAATTTGCCTTGAAAAGAGCAACATAATGGATGGGAGAAATATACCAGCTGTGTCAATTTCACGTGTTAGAGTTTATACGCTGCAATCATCCACTCCAGTGTGTAATTAGCAAACATTTTGTTCATATATTAGGACTTACAGAGCATTCTAGAGATTTCTGACAAACAAGCTTTAAAAGGTTTAGAAACTCCTTTGAGATAAGCACTACACCTTCAGTATAATAAGGTCAGCAGTAGAAAACAACTCCTGCAAGAAATGACAGGCATAAAAAGAACAAAGGATACTTCAGGAAGAATGTAGGAGGTTAAAAACCCTCTTCCTATATCTTAACTTGCTTGATTCTGTTTTTTCAAGGTGAATAATTTCCAGCAGTAATGTTACAGTAGTAGAAGGTATGAAAAATTCTACAAAATCTAGGTAACCTTGAAGCTAAAATAAGCGGCCATCCTTGAAACGATAACTACCCAGGAAATATGATAAATACATAAATTATGTATTTTATTTAATTATTTTATGTTTTGAACTCTTTTGTTTAAGATTCTGTAGGGAATTTCACAGAGCCATAGTATAGAAAACTGTCTCACAGATAAAAACAAATACCACTTTGGTATTACTTTGAGGGGGAGTAAGCACTGGCACAGGTTATTGAGAGAGGTTGTGGAATCTCCCTTCTTGGAGATATTCAAAAGCCATCTGGGCAACCGTCTCTAGGTGGCAAAGCTTGAGCAGGGGGTGTTGGAGCAGGCAACCTCCAGAGGGCCCTTCGAAATTCAACCATTTTGAGATTCTGTGAAATCTTCCTTTTTTTATATAATTCAGGTTATTTCAGGTATTTTCCTATTTTTCACAGAATTTGCAGTAAATCTAGCCAATTTGGTGGCATGGAAAAAAGTTTTTACAGGCTTACAGAGTAGGGTAGGAGAAAGTTAAACATTGTGCTTGTCTGTAGAGTCACTTGTGAACACAAATTTCAGTCCACTTCTTTAAAATTTTGTCTCCCAAACTTCAGTGCTGTAAATTAAGTCATTACAACAGGAACTCAAGACCTCTCGATGTTTTTCATTTACAGAAAATACAATTGAGTTTCAGGCTCAGAATTTCAACTGGTACAAATTAATTGGGATATATTTGTTCATAGTAAATCCTGTCTTCCCATTCTTTAGTCACAGAGACCTTTCTACACAGGGTAAAGTCATCTAGAACAGCATTTAGTTCCAGTTAATGCCATACAAAATTTATGTGTGCATGGAACCATGACACGTAATTGACAAAAGGTGGCAACTGACTTCATCATTTTCAACTTGCACTTTAAACTGTGCTGCCTCTATTGTTAAGATGCTTGAACATATGCCTTGAAGTGCCTTAAAACATAATTTGGCATGGCAAAATGCTGTAAAAGTGCAAAGGATTGATTTCACTGGTTATCTCCTATGTCTCTTCTGACATAATGGACTACCTTGACTGAAGCTGTCAGTTATCCATCCCAATCACCTGCCATGCTTCATATCTCTATTTCTAGCCTGGTAGCTACAATATGTATAATACCTATTTGGAATAACCATTCATATGCCTGAGACAAACACACATTTCCTGAGCTGCAGTTAAACCCTTCCTGAAAGTTACTGCTTGTAATTCCCCTTTTTCTTCTAGTAATCAGGTATTTTAAAACAGTATGGCAACTGAATCTACCAGAATTACCCAGTTGTACCATTCTTACCTCTAGGAATGTAGAACAGTGTCTCGGGAGCTGAATAACAGACAAAAGAAGCAAGATAATAATTGTGCGCCATCCCCTCCAATTTTGTTGTACTGCTGGCACAACAGAGGAATAACTGACTACTAGAAATTGATACCATAGTCAATGGAGCTACATGACTGGAAGCCAGTGACTCAAAGTATGTTATCTTTGCTCCTCCTTTAAGTTTTTGCCTTAAAAGTATTTATCGACTCTTTAAGTTTAGGAATATGTAAGCCATTTCTGACAAGCTTAATGTATATTCTAACAAGGCCTGCTGCTCTAAAAGTAAGTAGGTTGGTGACCTCTGTCTTTTAATATGAACCTCAGAAAACATTGTTTTACATTATGGCCATTGGTACCAACAACAGTCTTTTCCATTCATTACTTTTGCTTGGCACTGAAAGCACTTCAAAGGTGGTCAGCACTGACTTCATTCATTGTTGTAGTCCTTGAGATTATTCTCATTCATATCAAGTTGTCTTCTCCCATTTTCACTGCAGAAAGAAAAAGTCTTAACTCTGGACTCTAACTTGGAAGAATTAGACATATTTGTGTAATGCCAATTGTGTAGTCCAGGTATAATCCTGTATGCAAGACATGCTATCTTGCTTACTGTAAATGTGACAGATCAGTTGACTGAGACTCCTTACAATGGAATCATCAATAATCAAGGTAGTTGATTTTCATTCTTTATGCTCTGGACTTGAGCACTGCCCTGTTTTGAACTTCCTTTTCTCTGAAATGGGCTTATTCTTAAGGCAAAACCAGTAGGACTTTAAAGTTAACAAAAAAGTTCATGTAGATGAAAGTTTAGTGGTTTTTTTGGGTTGGTTTGGTTGGTTTGGTTTTTTTTTTTCTTTAATATTATTAGATATTTTGAGGTTCTTTTACTACACAAAAACTTTAGGTATAAGTCCTCAGGAAAGATCCGCAGTGTACCTTAGGTATATTGAAAGCCCAAGACAGTGTGGCCCAAACTGTCAGAGGATTTTAGGTGTCAAACTCCTCCTTGCTTCAGTGATCAAATGAGACAGAAAATGTCTTAGCAACGAATTCACTAAGGCCTTCTGTAAAACTTGCTCCTAGCTTCTTCAGGTACTGAGATGAAGTACTTTTTATGCTCATATGTAGGTATGCTCAGACCTGAGTAAGAGGGAAGACTGGGGGAAACCTTTATCAATTCTCTGCAGTATTCTTTTCACAAAGATTGAATTACATAATTTAAAGAAAATGTGCTAGTGCAAGCCTCATTCTTTAGGGCTACTTTCAAAAATTATATACAGTTATTTGTTTTCAAGGAGTGCAATAAAATCATTGCTTTTGTTACTGTATCTTGCTAACTGTAGTATGGTCATTTAATGAAGTATGCAGAAACATTTAGTGTTATATAAACTGTGTTTTATAGAGCTTCTCTTGGGGAACATAATCGGGCAAATACAATTTAGGTGCCGTTTGTGTTTATTAAAAGTAATGAAAAGGGAACAAGCTATCTCAGCAGTCAATTACCCTTCTTCAGCATTTATACTGTAATTCTTATAATAATGGAGTCTCAAAGCATATAAACAGAAGAAAGAATACATTGTGAATTTTACAATTTTTTTGTCTAGCTTAAACTTGTGTTTTCACAAGTACAGATGTGAAAAAATGTTTCCTTTGTATATACCTATGCACACATGTACATACATGTATGTGTATATGCAGATATATATGCTTACACATACATATAAATATGACCATGCAATATTTAACACTTTGCTTCATGGTAGCATAATACCACATCCAAAGAAAAAAGAAAAAAAATATACAGATAACTTTACTCTGGGTGGAAGTAATCTGGAGATAAAACTGTTGAAGTATATTAACCTAAAAAATATGTGTTTTAATATTATCACTAAGACTTGTAATCCACTGCCATTGCAGAGAGGATACTCATGAACAAATAAGAAACCCAAAGGTTACCCAGCTATCAAGATAATAATGATTTTACACTGGACATCTCTTTGTAAATAAGGTACCTTATTTGTTATAATCAATTAATTAATACAATAATGACAAAGCGGTATGATTATTACAATCATTTAAAAAATGTAATGCTATATATAATGTCAGTAATTTATATATATAGTACTTTCATATTATAAACAAATGCATTTACAATGGTGTTTGGTTGGTTTTTTTTTTTAATTTACAGAAGAAGAGTTTTAAAAATCCTTTATAAGGATAGCTTTCATATGTATAAGTTTATAGACTTCACCACTTTAGGTAAGAACTCCTTTGATACATGTCCAGAAAAGTGTTAATACCCGTGCTTCATTCTAGTTAGGCTGAATTAGAAACCTCTCATCAGACAAGAAAAGATGGGGGGAAAAAAGGTTTCAGACACAGAAAAAGCTGTACAAAACATTGATTTATTTACCTTTGTAGTAATCATGTTGGTATTAGCATGCAAGTAGTATGCTGTCCGATAAACACTGCAAATTGTAGGTGGATATTTTAGCAACATCTCCTGATTGTTATTTATCACAGCTGAAAGATCTATCAAAGACTTTTACAACATGAAATAAATTCAGCAATATGTCATTTATGAGGAAATATTTCTGAAAAAAATAAGAAAGAGTGCTCATAGAGGTAATTTCACAGGACAGCAGCATAGCCTGAAATTCTTGATATTCAAAGCATTTTCCTTTCAGTCGCATGACATTTGTCCTACACAGATTTGTTTTTATTTTTAGTCCATTGTCTTGCAGAAACACTAAGACTTCTACCATGAACAATATGGCTCCTATTATTAGCACCCTCTGGTACTTAAAGCTACTCTCGCTGAAGTGAAATTAGCCTTAAATAGCATAAGAAGTATTAGGAACTAGGTGCCAGTTGGGAACCAGGATAAAAAGTAAATTGATCAGAAAACACTTACAATACATACAGTTTTCTCAAGCTAGACTGTGTTATTACTTTAGAAACTTTGAGCCTTACAAGTTGTGGCAGAGCACTGAGCAATATGTACCCTTCACTAGAACTACAGAAATTTTTTCTTGCCCTTGAAAGATAAAAAAAATGTCAAATCAATGTGATGCCTAAGTATTAAATTCTTTCTACTTACTCTTTGAAATTCTTGGTTACATAGATCAGACTGACAAAGACAGAATTTAAAGTTGCTTGTGTATATTTATTTTACTGGCATGGATTTGTATGAATAGCTTTACAGGAAACATTGAGCCACTGCCTGCATGAACATGGGCGTTGGTCTTCAAGCCACTGAAAGTAATGGCCATGAAAGATTTCTTTTGATTTCACTGGATTTTGTATCCACCTGATTTTTCTCTCCTAAAGTATGGTAGCTGATGACACAACAAAGTGTTACCTGCACGTCAGCCTCAGCCTGGTGGACACTGTGGTCCTTACTAACATTTGTGAAGCTAAACTACAAGTGAATTCCATCATGTCACATTAGCATTCAGAATTCTTTTGATTTTATGTTTATTTTTATCGTCTATGAGCCAAAGGCAAACTCAGAACTAAGGATAGTTGCCAAGAGTTAAAACTGAACTTCTGTGCCAAATATGAAACACAACTCCATCTCACAGATATGCTGTTGCAGCAAGACTGAATGGTGTGATGTTGGGTCGTGTGTTTGCATATGTGTATCTGTGTGCGTACAAAGGGAGGATCTAAATAGATCTTGGCTAGACAAACATATGATGTGCCAGCTTAGGAATTAATAATTTGGGTATTGTATTGGGTTCCTGTGGCAAAATCTTGGTAGTGGGAGGACTACAGGGGTGGCTTCTGTGAGAAGCTACTAGAAGTTTTCCCTGTGTCTGCCGCTGGCCAAGGCCAAGCCAATCAGTGATGGTGGATGCGCCTCTGTGATAACATATCTAAGAAGGAAAAAAAACCAGCTGTGTCTCAGTAGCCGGAGAGAGAAGAGAAGTGAGAGGATGCAAGAGAAAACAATCCTGCAGACACCAAGGTCAGTGAAGAAGGGGCAGGAGGGGCTCCAGGTGCCAGAGCAGAGATTCCCCTGCAGCCCATGGTGAAGACCATGGTGAGGCAGGCCATGCCCCTGCAGCCCATGGAGGTCCACGGTGGAGCAGATATCCACCTGTAGCAAGGACTCACATTGGAGAAGTTAGTGGAGGACTGTCTCCCGTGAGAGGGATCCCATGCGTGAGCGGGGGAAGAGTCCTCTCCCTAGGATGAAGAAGCGGCAGAGACAACGTGTGATGAACTGACCCCAACCCCCATTCCCATTCCCCTGCGCCACTGGGGGGAGTAGGTAGAGGAACTGGGAGTGAAGTTGAGCCCAGAGAAGAAGGGAGGGGTGGGGGTTTTTAAGATCTAGCAGTTTTTCTCCTCTCCTTCTCTGATTTTGATTGATAATAAATTAATTATTTTCAAGTTGAGTCTGTTTTGCCCATGATGTTAACTGATAAAATGATCTCTCCCTGTCCTTATCTTGACCCACAAGCCTTTTGATTTACTTTTCTCTCTTCTGTCCTGTTAAAGAGGGGAGTGATAGAGTGGCTTTGGTGGGCCCTGGCATCCAGCCCGGGTCAAACTACCACAGGTATCCAGTAGAAGATCATTGGCCAAACAAATGTCTTTCAGCTGAAGAAGAGTAACTGCATGAGAATATCTTGAAAGAAAACCTGAAGTGTCAGGATATCCCGTAAGGTATTTGATGTCACCATCTCTATCCTTGCAAAAACCATGCATATCCATGTTTCTTTTTCCTATAAAACTCAGAAGTAAAAAATAGTACAACTCACTGAATGACTTCACTCTGTTGCTGAAGGTATGGCCTTGTTTTGAAAAAGCACCTTGTAAAAGGTGAAGGCTTAGTTAGATATGAGAGTACAGCAGGGAGAAAAGGTTTTGCAAGAAGAGTATATAAAGACCAGAAAAAGGCCTGCATTAATAATTTTATGTAATTTCCCAGTTTTAGGAGAAAACATAAGTTTTATTTCACATTTAACTATTTTTCTATGGGTGGCATACTTAAAGTACACAAGCTTATTTTAATAATTTCTCACCTTATTTCTTTCAAGAAATTAACATTTTATTTGACAGAGACAATGATTTCCTGTGATAGTTTTGTAAGTGACATTGTAAGGTCACCTTAAAAAAACCCAACATTTATCATTCTTCATTATTGTAGTGAAATGAAACAAACAGCACCTAGAGCAAAAAGTCATTAATATTTATTTGCAAAAGTTTCATTTTCTTGATGAGGAATAATACTCTACAAAACTTTTTATTCATTGGCTTGAAAAAAGACATCAATCAAAAACCAAGGTATCATTGCTTTATAATGCTAAAAGGAAATATAGTTTGAAAAGCCAAGCATTCAAAAGGTAGAAAATGCCAAAATTTAACCATTTTATGAATAAATATTAGGATTTTTATTTCATAATATTTTTTCTATTAAATTTCTGAAATATTAAAACTATTTCACTTATTTTTACATCTTCCATATTCAGAGTATATTTCCAGGCCTTACTTATTCCATCCCTCAGTAGTGTGAATATGGTAAGTACAGAAACACAGAATCACAGAATGCTTGAGCTTGGGACCACAGTTCAGCTAGTCCAACAGTCATCTAGTCCAGCTCCCCTGCTCAAAGCAGGGTCAGATATTGCAGGTTACTCCAGACCATGTCCAGTCAGATTTTGCATATTTCCATAGATGGAGATTTTACAACTTGTCTAGGCAACTTGTTCCAGTGCTTGACCGCTCTCAGGGTTAAAAATTGCTTCCTGTATTCAAATCAAATTTCCTGTGTTGTAATTTGTGTCCATTTCATCTTGTCCTGTTAGTGGGCACCTCTGAAAAAATTCTGTCTCCATCTTCTTCTTTCCCTTCCATCAGGTGTTTACACACACTGATAAGATCACCTCTGCGCTTTATTTTCTCCAGGCTGAACACTCTCAGCTTCTTCTCATATGAATGATGCTCCAGTCCCTTAATAATCTTTGTAGCCTTCTGCTGGACTTTCTCCTGTAAGTCAATATCTTTCTTGCACTGGGGAGCCCAGAACTGGACACAATACTCTGTATGTGTCCCACCTGTCCTAAGTAGAGGGGAAGCATCGCATCCTTTAACCTGTTGACAATGCTTGTCCTAATACTGCTCAGTGTGTTGCCAGCCTTCTTTTCCACAAGGGTCCACTGCTGGCTCACATTCAACTTTGTGGCCACCAGGATCCCCAGGTCCTTTTCTGGAAAGCTGCTTTCCAGGTGGTTGGCCTGAACCATGTACTGTTGTTTGGGGTTATTCTTCCATAGGTGCTAGATGTGACATTTCTCTTTGGTGAACTTCATGATGTTCCTGTTGGCCCATTTCTCCAGCCTGTCAAGGTCCCTCTGAATGGCAACATGACCCTCTGGTGCCTGAAAACTTGCTGAGGGTGCACTCTGTCCTATCAACCAGGTTGTTAATGAAGAAGTTGAACAGGATCAGTCCCTGGGGTACACCACTAGTGACTGGATTTTGTGCCCACAATCCTCCAGGCCTGGACATTCAGCCAGTTTTCAATCCACCTTACTGTGCACTTGCCTAATCCATATTTTGTCAGCTTGTCTATAGGGATGTTATGCTATAAAGTGTCAAAAGTCCTGCTCAAGTCAAGGCAAACAACAGAAACTGCTCTCCCCTTAGATGGGCAACATCCCCTCTGCCTAACTCAATCCACCACTTTTGTTGAAACTGTAGACATCTAAGGAAACAAGTGCCTAAGTTCCTTACATAATTTAGGAAGAGACAGGGAGGACCGAAGGCCTTTAAAGGGCAATCCTGCTGCCTAAATTTAGTCACTTGAATTAGTCCAAAGACTGAAAAAACTTCCAAAGGAATCTTTCACTGGATACTGAAAATGAAGGTACAAGACAAATGCCCAAGAAAAATGGGCTAAAGAACACCTGACTTGAAAAATTTTCTCATGTGTGGTTTCAGCAATGTTATAAGTAACTTCCAATGGGGGTTGTTGACAATCTTAACTATTGTCAATGCAGTGTAGATTGTAATGGGAACAGTCTGTTCATGTTTCCTGTGGCAGAAAAGTTGGCACTACAACACTAGAAAAATGCTGTGGTAATAGAAACCTTGAGGAACCAAAAAGATGTCTCAAAAAATCTGGGAGAGAAGTATTTATCTTCAGGATACCATTTTAGAAACATCAATAACTGTAGCAATCATTATATAAATATAATGGTTACTTGGTATAGAGTGAAGAAATCAATGACCTAAACCACCAAACTCACTAATAGTGAATTCAAGGACACACTCATACCCATAACTTACCTATTGACCAGTTTATCATTAAATGGTAGCAACTCTACACTCTTGGTCATCACAGTAACTCAATGGTTTTTATTGCTGAGGGGGAAGATCAACTCTTTTTCTGTTCTGTTTTCATAAACAGGGTTGAAAAAGAAAAAAAAAAAAAAATAAAAAAAAAAAGAAGAAGAAACTAAACCCACAATAGCCAAAGAATATAAAAGGGAATTTGGTTTCTCAGCTCCAGGGCAATATTCTAAGGACTTCACTGTTCTATGTTTCTCTTTTTAACATTTGATCAGATTCCACTCTTAATGTTGAAATTTTTGTACAGGTAAGTGTATTAAATTTGTTATGATTATGCAAACACTATTTGAATGAATCAACATTTTTTAGTGCATTGAATATTTAGTATATCTCTAATTGCCATGAAAATATAAATTATAAAAACTTAATTCTTTCATATAAGACATTTTGTTCTCTGTGTCCCTAACTTTTTCTCACATGGTAAAATCAATTTCAGCTTGTGATTTATTACCATTTGTAGAGAGCAAGATCAATTTATGAATTATTTACAAAGCAACAAGCAAACACTTCTAAATATTTTATTCTCAGTTACACATTTCACTGGCTTTAGTGTGGGTCCTTGTATTATATTTATTTTTTTTTAAAAGACTGTCATTAAATTAAAAAAAAATAAAAGAAATAGTGACAGAGAACATCAAGTGCATTTGCTGATTATCAGTGGGGATTAACTTTATTTATTATCTCCCACTCAGAGACTGAAAGACTACACACCTCTCTAGATCAGGAGGATTCACTTCTCCTAACTGTAGTTGCCTGCAATGTAAATGTGAGTTGTCTAAGTGACCACTGTAGATGGTGGAGATATAATCAATAGAATAAATGGGACAAAAGGTGCTATTTATCTGAACCAAAATACTTTTGTGGGGCTGAGAAGATTCACTCCCAAAACTCTGGTAACCCTCTTGATTAGTTCTGCTCTAAATTTAATAACAGCACAGTGTATCTCTGTTCAGATATATCAGAATAGGGGCAGATGTGGTTGCCCATGTTCTAGAGGAATCCTGGTCCAAATGGATAAATGAATATTTTTCATGTAAAGAAAGTCTAAATGGGTAGGTTTCATACTGGAACTTGTACATTTCAATTTTAAATGCTGTGAATGTGTTTGTATGTGGATATACATATGCATAAAGATTTTTATGTATAAAAAAAATGTGTAGATATATTGTATTGGCTTTGGCTGGGATAGTTGATTTTCTTCATAGTAGCTTGTCTGGGGCTATGTTTTAGATTTCTAATGAAAGCAGTTTTGATAAAACAGGGATGTTTTCATTATTGCTGAGCAGTGTCAAGGCCTTTTCTGCCTCTCACCCCACCCCACCAGCGAGGCGGGCTGGGGGTGCACAAGAAATTGAGAGGGGACACAGCTGGGACAGCTGACCCCAACTGACCAAAGGGATATTTTGTACCATACAACATCATGCTCAGTATATAAAGCTTGGGGAAGAAGGAGGAAGTGGAGACATTCACAGTGATGGCATTTGTCTTCCAAGTAACTGTTACGCATGATGGAACCCTGCTTTCCTGGAGACGGCTGAACACCTGCCTGCTGATGGTAAGCAGGGAATGAATTCCTTGCTTTGCTTTGCTTATATGCATGGTTTTTGCTTTACATATTACCCTGTCTTTATCTCAACCCATGAGTCTTCTCCCTTTTGTCCTTCCAGTTCTCTGTCCTATCCCTCTGGGGGAGAGTAAATGAACAGCTGGGTGATGTTTAGCTGCCTACTGGAGTTAACCCACAACACATATACATTATATATACACACACATATACATATATATGATATATATATATATAACATATATATTTCTATATATAAGTATATTTGCAGATACATATATGCATTTTTTTTATATTTATGCTGGCAGAAAACCAGAAAATCCATAAACATGCACCAAGACAAGAATTTAACTTTTTAAAAGCTGAATTAGAACAATAAAGAAAATTACTATGACAAAGGAGTTAAACTAAGTGCATGCCAAACTTCAATCTGCTTTTAGATAAATATTTTCTTTCATAAAAAAAGACTGAAATGAAATCTCATATTTGGACATTGTCTTTGCTATCTGCATAATTAGGTTGCTGTCCTCTGGTGAGTCATGCCATTATAGGCACATCACAATCAAAAATACGTGCAAAAGACTACTTTGATTTCCATTCCTTTCTTCTGGAATGGACATATTTTAAACAAGTGTTTAAATGTTTATTTAAGTAGAGAATTAATGATGACCTGGGATCAAAACGTCTTCTTTTTTCCTCCTTTTAGTACTAGAGAAAGCAAGCCAGCATCAATGTGATAACTGCAGTGAATAATCTGATTTCATTATGAACTCAGATTGATGCTTCATCCTCTTTGACAAGAAGTGGTGATTTTTGAATGTAGTCAAGGGTTAGAGTATCGGTTTCTGTGGATGACATCTTTGTCTTTCTAAGATGTATGACTATGTGCCTGGCCAGATGATATTTGCAAGGCAAATGTGACAGAGCATGAATCAAAAAAACCCCAGATATTAGTGCTGCATCCTATCTGCTGCACAGAAATAATGATTTTTTTTTTTAACCAGATGAAGTAGTTTACCTTCCCCTTGAGAGCTGCTGAAGTATGGGAAAGTATATGGTAGACTTAGAAGTCTACTTACAGAACAGCATTCTGTTACAGTTTGTTTGTTTTTTTTTTTTTATTTCTTTGACTCTCAATGGTAAAGTAAATCAGAAAAGAAAGAACATGGGCCTGAGACACTGCTATACCTCTCTACAACTATATCCAGCAGCTGAGGATTAGCCACGTTACTACCTTAGAATCATAGAATCTTAGAATTACTTTGGTTGGAAAAGACCTTTAAGATCATCGAGTCCAACCTTTAAGCTAACCCTGCCATCCCACCACTAAACCATGTCCCTAAGCACCTCATCTATCCTTCTTTTAAATACCTCCAGGGAGGAGGACTCTACCACCTCCCTGGGCAGCCCATTCCAGAGCCTGACAACCCTTTCAGTGAAGAAGTTTTTCCTAATATCTAACCTAAACCTGCCCTGGCGCAGCTTCAAACCATTCCCCCTCGTCCTATCATCTGTTACCAG
>NW_009258952.1:491476-522123 GCF_000687185.1 Egretta garzetta
TTGTATTTCCAGCAGATGTCTGGGAAGTTGAAGTCCCCCACAAGAACAAGAACTCGTGACTGAGAGACTTCTGCCAGCTGCTTGTAGAATACTAGTCAACATCCTCATCCCGATCAGGTGGACTATAACAGACTCCCAACAGTATATCTTTCTTGTTGGCCTCCCCCCTCATCCTAACCCATAAGCACTCGGCCTCACCACAAGCGTCAAGCTCTGTACAATCAAAACACTCCCTAACATACAGAGCCACCCCGCCGCTTCTCCTTCCTTGCCTGTCCCTTCTGAAGAGTTTGTAGCCATCCATTGCAGCACTCCATTCATGGGAGGTATCCCACCATGTTTCTGTGATGGCGACTACATCATAGCCATCCTGCTGCACAATGGCTTCCAGCTCCTCCTGTTTGTTGCCCATGCTGCATGCATTAGTGTAGATGCACTTGAGCTGGGTTATTGGTTTCACCCCCAGAAATGGGGTGACACCCCCAGGCTCCTCTCTAGTGAGCCTGCTTATATCCCCTCCCACCTTCAGGCCTAGTTTAAAACCCTCTCAACAATCCATGCCAGTTCTTGAGCGAGGATCCTTTTCCTCCTCTCAGAGAGCTGGGCACCATCTGTTGTCAACAGGCCCGGTGCTGTGTAAACCTCCCCATGATCAAAGAACCCCAAGCCCCTCCGATGGCACCAACCTTTGAGCCATGTGTTAACCAGTCTAGTTTTTCTGTTCCTTTTCATGTTCCCCCCTGACACTGATGGGATCGAGGAGAACACCACCTGCACTCCTGATCCTTCAACCATTTTTCCTAGTGCCCTGAAGTCCTTCTTGATCGATTTGGGCTTCTCTCTGGCATCTCATTGCTGCCTGCCTGTACAATCAAATAGCAGATAGTAATCAGAGGGCCATACCAGACCAGGGAGTCTCTTCGCAATGTCCCTGACCCGGGCCCCAGGGAGGCAGCAGACTTCCCTGTGGGATGGGTCCGGGCTGGATGGACCTTCATCCCCATCCTCATTTGCCTTGGCCTTGAGTTCCAGAGCCCTGTATCTGTTAATGTAAGGGCAACTGGGAAGGTGAGGGAGCCCGGGAGGCGATTCGCCTCCTGCCCTGAGCAGAGACCTTTTTCCATTCCCCACCATCTTTTGGGTCCCTAACTTCTGCTTGCTGACAAGAGGGAAGGGGATCCTCTGCTTCCTGTGGAGCCTCTATCTGCTGCCTTGGCCTGAGGGATGGTAGGGTGTGGCTCCACCCATCTATCTCCATCTCACATTCCCTAATGCTCCTTAATCTCTCCACCTCTTTCAGCTCTGCCACCAGGCAGAGCAGATCATCCACCTGCTCACACCTGAGACAACCACTGTCCTTACCATTCTCCGGTACAGTTGACAGGCTCAGGCACTCCCTACAGCCAGCAACCTGGACAGCCACATGTTTCTGCTTAGATGGGAACTCCGTCTGGGTCGCCATGTTCTTTCTGGCCACGGCTTTCGGACAAGTGGAAACCATTGCTTGCTCCTCTCTTGGGATGTCTATGGGTGCTAATCGAGTGACCTCAGAGCCAGGAAGGGAGAACACGCTTTGTCCACGCGAACTGATGCGCCACGACCTTCTGATGCGCCCTGTTCTGTTTGCTCGTCCTGTTCGCCATGCTCCAGGTCACTCGCACTCCCTGGGGGCTCCTTTTGTACGTGAGGGGATCGGGCTGTCGTCACTCCTGAGTCCGCTCCTGCTGAGTCACAGCTCACAGGAGCTCGCTCTTTCCCACCCTGGGAGGGGGGGGGTTGGGGTCCCCTTGGGTCAGGGTCCCCTCTCCCTCCCTGTGCTTTTCGCCTTTTGCCTCCGCAGTTTTTGCTGCTTCAGAAAGGGTCCCTCGGTGTGATCCTCTGCTCCAGAACCCTTCGCCTCAGTGGCCTTTTGTGGTTATGGTGTCAGACTAGCCTGGTAAAAACTTGGAGAAGTTCAAGCTCTGCTGGTACATGGGCATAAAGAAGAGGGAGAAAGGAGGGAGAAAGAGTTATTCCTACAGTCTGATTTCCTTCTCATTTTTCCCTCATTATGTGCCTGGAACCTTATCTACAATTTTTGTGTAAAATTTAATAAATACTTCACTGGTAATATTTTAACAGTTTATTTATTTTGACAGAGAAAAAAATCAAAAAAGTTGTTTATTTCATGCAGTGTAGAAATATTGTCGTGTCCTCAACTTTCATAACAGTTCAGGTCATTCAGTTAACTTGATATTGAACTGAATGTGTTGAGCTTGAAGCATTTATGTGCACTCAGTTTGCTCATGATCTGCACTTAAGCTATTAGCCTGCACTCAAGTACACTTAACATATCGGCTTCTTGGCAGTATAGAGACATATGATACCATAAATGAATATAATGCTCACATTTCAAAACTATAAATAGCATGCATTAGAAATGTCTTTCTGATATTAAGTAAAAAACTTCAATAATGGGAGGAAGGAAACCCTAGTGCTTGGTTTAGGACAGCATCACTGAATCATATTTATATTATGAGCTGTTTAAATTCTTTGTACACTAAATAAAAATTATTCTCCCCAAATTACATAAGTATTATTCTAAAATTATGGTAACCTTTAAATGGGGAAATCATCTGGATTTTTCTCCACAAGGTATCATCTGCTGTCTAGAACAAGACCATATTTTTTCTCCTATGTCAACCAAGTTACAAAATAAGGTGTCCTTTACATTTCAAAATACAAGGATCTCATATGGCTTTGTGGATAGGTTTCAACATGCATTCAGAAGAACTGGTGGGATGTATGCATTATATATTATAAATCATTAAGAATCTGTATCCTTTGAGGCAAAATGTAGGTAGAAATAATACTGCAACTTAGCACTAAAAGGGTGCTGTTATCAAGTAGCTTGCTGTTAGTTTTAAATACACGTGGGATTGCCTCATTAAAAAAAAGGATATGCAAAATAATTTCCAGAGACTCCAGAAACAACTGAAAGTCTGGAAATAGCTATGAGCTTGCTTGCCTTTTACAGATGTCAGCTACATAAGAAGTTTATCATATTGTAGTTCAATAAGCAAAAAAAGAAAGTTGCAAAAGAAACAGCACAAACTTAGAGGTAAGGTGAAATACAGAGCTAATTTTGAACAGCAGTGCTTGTATGATTGCAGTTCTTGACTCCCACCTGAAACTTGTAAAATTCAGCAATTGCTTCATTGTGAAAAAGACAATGAACAGAAACATTAATGGAAAGAAACTTGTTATAATTATAGACTTCATTATCATCCAGACATAATAAAATACAGGAAAAGAAATCCAGGAAATTTACATCATCCTCAATGTGTAAGCCTTATTAGTGCCTACTATTCAATTATTTTACATGATCTGGATGAAGTGCCTCAGGCACAGTTCACAATCATGACAATGAAGTTGTCACACAGGAACAATTCAAATTGCTGAGTATCAGAATCAGAGGCCTTAGGATAACACTATTATTATTCCTCAAGCCCTCGTGTAGCCAATACAGGCTGGAAAAAGAAACAATGCTACTAATGAATTGCGATAGTTTAGTATTATACCCAATCTGCTCATCAGAGCTAGTGAGATGGAAATAAATGCTTTTCTAGATGTAAGAGTCATACTGTATCACTTTGCTCATGATCTGCACTTAAGCTATTAGCCTGCACTCAAGTACACTTAACATATCGGCTTCTTGGCAGTATAGAGACATATGATACCATAAATGAATATAATGCTCACATTTCAAAACTATAAATAGCATGCATTAGAAATGTCTTTCTGATATTAAGTAAAAAACTTCAATAATGGGAGGAAGGAAACCCTAGTGCTTGGTTTAGGACAGCATCACTGAATCATATTTATATTATGAGCTAATGTTTAAATTCTTTGTACACTAAATAAAAATTATTCTCCCCAAATTACATAAGTATTATTCTAAAATTATGGTAACCTTTAAATGGGGAAATCATCTGGATTTTTCTCCACAAGGTATCATCTGCTGTCTAGAACAAGACCATATTTTTTCTCCTATGTCAACCAAGTTACAAAATAAGGTGTCCTTTACATTTCAAAATACAAGGATCTCATATGGCTTTGTGGATAGGTTTCAACATGCATTCAGAAGAACTGGTGGGATGTATGCATTATATATTATAAATCATTAAGAATCTGTATCCTTTGAGGCAAAATGTAGGTAGAAATAATACTGCAACTTAGCACTAAAAGGGTGCTGTTATCAAGTAGCTTGCTGTTAGTTTTAAATACACGTGGGATTGCCTCATTAAAAAAAAGGATATGCAAAATAATTTCCAGAGACTCCAGAAACAACTGAAAGTCTGGAAATAGCTATGAGCTTGCTTGCCTTTTACAGATGTCAGCTACATAAGAAGTTTATCATATTGTAGTTCAATAAGCAAAAAAAGAAAGTTGCAAAAGAAACAGCACAAACTTAGAGGTAAGGTGAAATACAGAGCTAATTTTGAACAGCAGTGCTTGTATGATTGCAGTTCTTGACTCCCACCTGAAACTTGTAAAATTCAGCAATTGCTTCATTGTGAAAAAGACAATGAACAGAAACATTAATGGAAAGAAACTTGTTATAATTATAGACTTCATTATCATCCAGACATAATAAAATACAGGAAAAGAAATCCAGGAAATTTACATCATCCTCAATGTGTAAGCCTTATTAGTGCCTACTATTCAATTATTTTACATGATCTGGATGAAGTGCCTCAGGCACAGTTCACAATCATGACAATGAAGTTGTCACACAGGAACAATTCAAATTGCTGAGTATCAGAATCAGACTTCATCACAGGCCTTAGGATAACACTATTATTATTCCTCAAGCCCTCGTGTAGCCAATACAGGCTGGAAAAAGAAACAATGCTACTAATGAATTGCGATAGTTTAGTATTATACCCAATCTGCTCATCAGAGCTAGTGAGATGGAAATAAATGCTTTTCTAGATGTAAGAGTCATACTGTATCACTTCTGAAGGAATAATAAATCAGCTAAGGATCGTATATATATGTGTGTGTATATATACATACATATATAACTAAGCTAATTCTTACTGTTTCACAATTCCAGGATGTTACTAATCTTACTGGAATATTAAGCAGGAGGTTATTTTGTTTTCAATAATCCAGTAGCACAAGTTTTTTAATAAATATCTTGATAGTATTTAGGAAATTTGGCAGGGATGGTATAATGTTTACAGAAAAACAATGGGATTTATCAGTCAGGAATCCTGGTTCGTATTCTACTTCATGTCGAGATTTCTTCTAAGGATCAGCAATCTGACAATTGTCCTTACTAACTATCATTACAAATATTACACTTTCTGTCTAATACTAATCACTGTCATAAAAATATCTGTCAGTAATTCAATCTCATAGATCTGTTCACTAAAAGTTTTAGGAACAGCTATTCAAAAGGTGTCAATGTCACTTAAAGTCAAATTCCTGGTGATTGCATAACATCATTTGTTTGATTTATTTATAAAAATTTAATTCCACTTATAGACTATGATATAAGCAATGTACTCTGACTTTTTTTTTATTTTTGTTTTCATCAAAACCAAATTATTTAGAGAACTGACAAAAGCCCGACAAACTGTACTATAAAAAGAAAATTGAACGCAGGCTCCCAGAAACCACTGAAAACCAAGAAAACACTAAGGAGTCTTGATTAATGTCCAGCCACCTCCTGACAGTCAATTCTGTTAGTCTGATGGGCAAGTAATGTCTTGCTGGTACAATTAAAAGAAAACAAACCAGGCTTACTTATTCCACAATTCAAAAAAAACCCTGTCTTCCATTAGGAACAGAAAGTCTCCTCCTTGTGGTCCCTCCATGGTGCAAGGTCATTCACAGAACTTTTTGCTTTTTCTTCTCAAGTAGCTTTAGAAATACGGTGGAATTCAGTTGTATTCTACAGATTGTACCTCTATAGTGTTTACAGCTGGGATTAAATAATAGGCAAGAAAGATTAAGTTGTTTGTAAAGGAAAAAGTATTTAACATAAAATCAGCTGACTTCATTTTCTGGCAGGTCCTATGCCAATGTATTGGGGCTATAACGTCTAAAACATCACTGCCACTAAGTGACCAAGTAATGACGGAATGTGGTATCAGAGTTGTGTTTGCTTATTGCAGTGTAGTCATCAATACTTCAATGCGCCTAACTGAGAGAGTGTTCTAGTAATAGGAAACATATTAAGAGAGGCTGCTGTTTCGTGCATTGCGAGAAAACCAAAGGCTGGTGAGTAGCTGTGGTTGTTCTTTTAAAGTAGCACCTATTTCTTTGTCAAATGAAATATACCTGAGTAAACATAAACATTAATGAGGGTAAATATACTTTAAAAATGTGCTTTTTTTTTTTCTTTAATATGCATTTGTGACTGGACAGCTTTAAACCATGACATTAATGCGATTTTCATCTTCCTGTTATAAAATCCTTGACCCATATATTTGACATAGTTTTTGCATCTGAAGTGTAGAACTGTTCACTCAAGGCTTCCATCAAAAAAGCTGCTTATTTCCCTAATGATGGATGAACTTTAAAATCTCCCATTTTTAGTTCAGATGTGTCTAAAAAAACTGTGAATGAAATTCTGTGATGATTAGTTGACTTTAAATTTCATAGAGCAGAGGAAAGGAAATACTGCGAGGTAATATTTCTCATTAATAAAACATCAATTCCATGGAAAATATGAGAGAAAGGAAATATAAATTACAATCCAACTATTTCTGATGTAATTCAAGGCCATGCTGAAGACCAGTTCTGTCAAATCACAGAAGACTTTACAGATACAGAAGAACGAAAATAATTGTTCATAATGTATGATTCAATGATTGCTATTCTCTGTCCAGAATATGTACAGTATCTTAGTGGACAGTAATGGCAAAATTTAAAACATTCAGAAACATAACTAAAATTTAAATTCAAGTCTGAAAGCCAGATCATTGGTTTTGTTAATATCTGCCTATGGTTCTCTGGTAGAATGAAGAAGTTGAGGTCCAACTGATCATTTTGTAAACAGGAATCTGTAGGCCAGAAGATAGTATGAAGACCTTAGTTTACACATTTTCTGAAGTTAAGATTACTAAATGGCTCTCTCACTGAATAAGTCTCCCTTTATTGAAACTCACTGCAGACCTTGCAACCATTCAATCTATGCAAAAGATTGATTGAAAAGGAAGAAGGAAGCTTTCCCAAGTATGTTTCTAGATATTTTAATCAGAAGGAATTTGTTCTCTGCCAAAAGGGTTGGATACATTGTATTTGGAAAAAGGAATTTAACTGTATCATAAGCAGAAATATGAAAATACAAAAGTTTGATTAATCATATGTCTTTGTCCTTTTAAAATATGTTTTTAAAGTTTCTGTCTGATGAAATGAAGTAACAAAGCAAGATACCTTGTTTCTTTAATATGATAAGACTTTGATAGTGGTGACTAGCTTATACAGCATCTCTGTAGATAAGTCTGCAGTGAGGTCAATAAGCAAGGTGGACCCATTTAAGTTAAGATGCAAATTCTCTCTAACTTCTACTCTTCCTTAATATATTTCTTCTGATGGTTAGTATAAGTAGTATAAAATGACCATGGCCAGCTGTGGTAGGACAAACACAATGACAGACCAGGAACTCATAGCAACTGTCATTAGCTTATTTATGCATGGAGCTTACTGTTCCTCACTGGCTTCAGGTTAGGAAAACTAGAACAGTAATTTAATAATACGCTTTCATTCTTTCTAAATCACTCATCTGCTGGCACTGATAATTTGCAACGTGCATATCATAGCAGGAAATCTGAGATTCACCCATAGTGTTTCTAGTTGAGCCTAAGGGCAATTAACCTTAATGCTCCTGTAAGTATTGATAAATCTGTACTGGAAAAGTTTGTTTGGATATGACTGAAATCTGTATTTCGCTTATATTTCTCCATCTTTTTCTTTCCTTCTCCAGAAAAAATGCTTTACCTTTTTTTCAGACAGGAAAAGATTACTGAAAAATTATAACTCAGTTTCAACAAGCATTATTCAAAGTTGACTTTGATTTGAACCATAATATGTGACACTCATTCTGCTCAACAACAAGGTTTGGATTAAGGATTTATCCTTGGAGAAGAATTATGAGTTTTCCTAATATGACTAAAAGAGCTAGAACCTGTAGACTGCAGGTTCATATCCAGTGTGTGGTTAAGTGCTGCAGAAATAAGCACATAGGCAGTATTAGGCAGGACTGGGAAACAGCATTCTGGGTTCACAATTTGTTCCCAGGGAACACAGACAAAGAACTGATAGTAGAAATTATTTACTGAATCATTTCAGCAAATGGACACAGTAAGGAAAAACATAGCTTGAAGGAAAAATGATACCACAAAGAACAACTCTTACAAAACAAAACAACAAAAAACCCCATTTATCACTATACATCATTTCCCATTGGAAAATGGGAACATACAATCTCAAATGAACAAATACTACATTTTAAATTATGCTTATCTATCTCCTGTATGATAGTGAACAATCAGAAATTATTTTATAATATTTTAGGCCATGAGCGGAATCTAGAAATATAAAATCACAGAAAGTCATGGTCCTCTCTGTGTTGAATAGCCAACAGCAATTTGATCCAAGCAGGTTGGATGATCCTGAACTACTACACTCCCAAGAAATTTTTTATCCTTTCTTAATTTCCCTTGTGCAAGAGGTTCTGATCTTTAAACATTTTCTTATCAGCAGCATCTTGTAATGCTTATCCTAAAAACTTTGCACCTATCTGTAGTGCAAGTGTATTTATCTCATTTCCATGAAAAACAGTTTATTGCATTTTAAATAATAAACATTCTTATTTAATTTCTCCCCCATCTTGTCATTTCTGGGCTAAACAACTTCCATTCTTCCAATCTTTCCTCTTAAATAATGTTTTCTAACCTCTGGTTGTTCCTCTCTTTCTCTTTCTGACTCTCTCTAGTAGGTCCATGCCTTTTTTGAAACAGGGTAGTGAGAACTGGGCACAAAACTCCAGCTGAGACCTTATCATGAGTACTTCATATTTCTCATATGCAACCTTGTTGTTCATTCATCTCAGTAAGATCTTGGTTTTTTTACAGCCCTGGGGGTTTGGTGACAGATGTCACTGATAGGTGACTGGGGATCGTTATACCTTCTTGATCTAAAGAGTATTTATGTGTTGGCTGTGTTACTACTTTAAGAACTCAACAAATGATTGCTTTTGGCTTTCTGCACACATACACACAATGATAACATGTGCAATGATTGTGGAAGTTGAACCATAAAACCGAAGTATTTATACCACACAAAAAATAAAGTGATGCCATTGCCTAGCTGGCAGCAAAATACAGGCACTATTCATTCCTTATCAGGAAGAGGAATCAGGACAGAATCAGCACTGTGGTGAATTGGTGTTGGAACCCAGTGGCAGCATCATCATGTACATAAAGCAGGATGTGTCCTAAAAAGGAGAAAAATAGTAATAGGTTAAAAAAAAAAATCAGGGAAAAAATGTCAACTGTAGAAGTTCTATATACTGTTTTGTATTATCAGAGACAGTATGTGTTTCATTGTAAGCTGTATACTTTGTTAACAGCAATGAACAGCTAAAGCATTTTCGTTTCACCTGAGAAGTCAAGCTGACACATGGAAAACTAAAATACTATTTAAAATTGTAGTAAAAAATATTTTAAAATGGCCACAACAACATCTGTTTACATCAGTCCATAAATACTGCTAAAAGATATTCCTTCACACATTTATTCATGGCTCTAAAATTCACAATGGTATTATTGCAGAAATTTCAAAAATGGAAAAGTAAGAAAAGCTATATGGAAAAATTCAGAGACCAAAGACAGCAACTGAATTATTTATGTTTGCATGAGCAAAGCATTCTAAATATATATAAATCTTTGGTGTTTTTTTTTTCTTTCCTTAGTTTATATATTTTTAGACTTGAATGTAAATCTGAAAGAATTAGTATTACTATAGCAACCAAGATCCATCCTTGCATATATACTCCACAGAGAATAATAATTTTTATCTTAGTGAGTAAAAATGAACAATACCAAACCTGGATTTAAGGTGGAGTACAGAACACAGGAAATGGATTCTTTTCTGAATAAGTGCAGACATCTGAAGTAGTTATCTAAACACCCTTTGTGATCATGAGGGATAAGTAGTCATTTCTAGAGTCTGATTCAGCATATACTAAAAGTACCTCAAATAGATCAGCTGATCAGTTGAGCTGTGTTCTAAAAATGCATTCCTTCCCCTTCTCCCCCCAGTTACTGTAAAGAGAAGTGATGGTGGCTAGATGTAGAGAGATCTATATTGTCAGCATCTCACCTCAGGTAAAATGAGTCCTTCCCAAAACTGTTCACACAGAAAGAGTGATTACTGGGTTTTCTAAAAATGCACTTGTGAACTGTGCAGGTTGTCACACTGATACCTGAAACCGGATATTCATCCAGGCAGGGAAAATAATGGCAGTGATGGCTCAGACATCCTCACGGGTGCTCTACGTGTGTTTGAGTTTTCACCTGCACTGTGCTGTGCATAAGGGGATGGACTGCTGCTGGACACTCATTCTTATCAAGGGCATCTGCTTTCATACAGAATTAGTAGATAGCACATAACTTAGTGTGCATCATGTTCCCATTGAAGATCTTGTGAAAAATATTGGCTTTATGCCATCGGATTTGAATTCCATTCCTTTGTACACCAGGTGGTCAAAATGCAACTAATTATGGGGTGATGAGTGACTACCAGTCAGAAATCTCAGTTCATGGCACAAAATGGTCATGAGGGAAAATGAAAAATACATTATGAACAATTGAAATAAAATTATAGATTGGAATTTTAGCTTGAGATAATATAATTACCTAAGGTAGTATTTTGGCCAGGAAGCCTGCTATATAATTTTTTTTTGTTTTGTTTTAAAATGAATAAGCCTTGAGAAAACTTTTAGAAGAAATGAAGTAATTTCACAAACTCCAAATACAAGAAAGTTCCTATATTTCTTACAAGAAAATTATTTAGGACAACTCCTTACAGATTTTAACACATCTTTTCCTTGCTATCAATGTATAATATTTGAACATAACTCTATAATATAAGTAGTAAAAAATAGAAATGGATTTAAAAAAAAAAATCCATGTAGACTGAATCTTGCTTGTACTGTGAAAGAACCAGCCATTCACAAGTGAAGAAGGACCCACAGCTGAATGGACCCTTATTTATAAAAATCTCTGCTTAGAAGAAGTTAAATGTAGTCACATTGATTATACTAGAGCACTGCTCCCATCAGTAGATTGATCAAAAAAAATAATGAGACTCTTGACAATGGACTTGATTTGAAGTTCAGAAGCCAGGAAAAATAGTCTCAGTTGTCCACTGGGAAATCTTATGGGAAGTATTAGATCTCACTTTTACTAGAATTTAAAATATTGCACAACACACCACAAAATTTATGAGGCAAATGTTTATATATCTTCTTTGGGTAATGACATAGTTCTTGCTCTCAACACAACTAGAATCTTTTTTATATCCATATTATTATTCACTGTACAGAATTATGCTTGCTTCTTGGTTCACAATATAATATGGAAGATGTCATATTACATACTATAATAAAACTATTTGGAATCCATTTATGGCATAAAAAGGCTTGTATTTGTATATGATTTGCCTGTAGATCTCTTCTAGCAGTTGTTTTAAATAATAAACTGTCAATTATAAAAACATTTAAAAATTTTAGAAATCATAAATATGCAGAAATATCCAGAAATACCACTTAACTTGCCAGACAATCGACATTTCTGAAACATGTCCACAGGCATCTGACAATCCATCTGCACTATGAGGATACTTATTTACACAAAGAATTACTTACATTTATTTAGAAATATAAAGCTCTTATAATTTTCTGATTCTTTAAAATTATTCAAAAATATTTCTTCTTGTGGGGAAGGAGGGGCTGAGAGCCCTAATTCATACAGAAAAAAAACAGCGTGGGTTTTTTTTTTAAATTTGCAATTACCAGTGAATTTAAAATGATTTCCAGTTGTGGGAGCACTGTTTGAGTTTGAATTGCTTTTACAAATCCAAAAATGAGCATGATTCACCAATCTTTGATTTTTTTTTCATTTATATAATATTTCCAATGTTGTTATAGTAAGTTATTTTCATTAGTAAGTTATTCTACCACTTTAAAAAAAAAAAAAAAAAAAGCTGTGATATTCAGTGACTTGGTTGAGCCATAACTTCACTGAAAGACAAGGACCTTAATTAAAGACAAAAAGTTTGTATGATGACCAAAATGAAAAAAAACACACAGACTTCACAAATAAAACCCCTTAGAATATGTTCTCACTTCATATGGTTCAAACAGGGGAAAAAAGCCCACCAAACCCCCAAACTTTTTTAAAAGCATATTTGGTTTAATTTCTAAAATCTCAGTGTAGTAGTACCTCTCATAACATCCTTTTCTCCCTCTCTTGTCCAGGATTATTTAGATTTTAATTTTTTTTTTTTTAATTTAAATCATTGCTCGCCTTTTTTTTTTTCCCCCTTAGAACTTTGAAATTAATTAAACCCTGAAAAGAACCCTTCACCATTAGAATGGGTGCAATATCAGATATCCTACCAGGTATTAGCTATTGACTACATGTTCTCTGGATTGCTTGGAAGTAAACAGATAGATATCCATCTGAGAGATAATGCACATGACAAACTTATGAAACCATACCAGTAGAAGTTCCATGTGTCAGTAACAGTTCACATTCAGGATCATAGTTAATTCCTTAAAATATTAGACAGAATGACTTCAAGACATGCGCACAACCACACTATATTGTGGTGGATGGAACAGGATGATTGCCTTCCTTAATAAAGACTTTCTCCTAGTAACACATTAAACAGGACTTTTTAGTTATTTATTATGTCAAGTAACACATTAAACAGGACTTGTTAGTTATTTATTGTGTCACAGTGATGCAATCATGAATATGTTTCAGTGGACTGAAAAAAGAAAGGAACATTAATAGAATCCCAGCCCCTTAATTAGTGTTGTGGTTTAACCCGGCTGGCAACTCAGCACCACGCAGCCGCCTCGCTCACTCCCCCGCTTCCCTCAGTGGGACGGGGGAGAGAATCGGGAAGAAAATAAAAGGTTAGAGCCGAGGGCTGAGATAAAGACAGTTTAATAAGAGAAAATAATAATAATAGTAATAATGAGAATGATAACAGAATATACAGAATATACAAAACAAATGATGCACAATGGAATTGCTCACCACCTGCTCCCGTCCGGAGCCGCGAGCAGCCCCTGAGCCGTGATTAGTCTCCGAGCTGCGATCACTCTCCCCGCGACCGACTGACCGACCTAACCACCCCCCGAGCATGACGTTATATGGTATGGAATAGCTCTTTGGTCAGTTTGGGTCAGCTGTCCTAGCTGTGCTGTACTCCCAGCTTGTTCTGCACCTGGCCGAGCAGGAGAAGCTCAAAAAGTCCTTGAGTAGTCTGAGCACTACTTGGCAACAGCTGAAAACATCAGTGTGTTATCAACATTCTTCTGGTACTAAATCCAAAACTCAGCACTATGCTAGCTACTATGAAGAAAATTAACTCTATCCCAGCCGAAACCAGGACAATTAGGAAAATATCTATAGGATCAGTCTGAACTATATATTACAGTAGATTGACTACAGCTTAGTGAGGAGGTCTTGCTGAAAGAATTAGTGTAATCCTTGGACATATACTTCAAGACATGATGAAATTTCTGTACAGGACATTAGATTCATTGAAGAACTATATTTGTAACTGACACCAGGACGGGTATGAAAAATTACAAAGGTTTGTTCATTATTTCTAAAGCAACCTAAGCTAAACTCAGACATGCAGAGGCACATGATGCATTTACAAATAAGAGGGGACAGAAATAACGTAGGTACCTTGTGCATATACAAGCAACAGCTTTGTGCACATGCCTTTAGTATCTGTATAATGGGTTTATGCATGTCCATTAACTCTCAGAATTTGATATTTAACTGACATAATTGTGAATAAAGACAGGGAAATAAGATAATCCTAATCACATGCCATCACAACAGTGGTGAGAATATGAACTTTAATGTTATTCCTTCTCATACTGGGAAAAATTACATCCTCAAAACCATGCAGTAAAGTGGCTAAGCCTTAGATTTTTTTCCACAAGGGAATTCAATTTCAGAAATAACATTTAGTATTCTCTACAGCTAACATCATTATTATATTATTTGCATTCTTCTCTAAAAACATGGACTCACATACCTTTTAAAATGTAAATGTCTCAGTATGATAAATGTCAGGGCTTTTGTCATATCCACTGCATCTCAAGGCTATACTTCATCCTTTTCTTCTTCCCTCTTGTTTTTTCTTGATTCCAGCTACCTCTTGTCTTAAGAACAATGAAGACTAACTTGGTATGACTTAGGATCACAGCTAAATTTTGTTGCCTAATGATCAAGCTTTGCTACCTGTCCTTCTGATCTTGTTCAGTGTCAAGTACAAAAAAGACTCTGAAATCTACTTTAAAATTCTCTGCTTCTTCTGTACATTATTTCCCTTTTATCATGAACTTTCTTAGGCTACCTTTAGGAAGAGTTTGAGTGGTCCTAAACTGAAATTATGACTACTGTAAGAAATATACTCAGCTTTAATAAAACTGAACTATTATATTTAGCATTTAATGAAAGCATATGTAGTTACTAAGGCTCAGTTGCAAATATCAGAATTTCCATTCCTTTTTTTAATGCAAGGAGGTTAACAACATACAACAATTAAACTTTCCTTTTACAGATTTCTAACTACGAAAATGGATAGTAGGTGTAAACCTTTAAGCAGTTAAGAAGCATTTTCTATGAATAAAGATGAAATTAAAGAACAAAAGCCCTGTTTGATTCAATTTTTTATGCCCTATCATTAATCATTGTTAGGGAGAGACTAGTGAGTGTTAAATGAGTCTTATATACTAAATACAATGCTTTAAAGTATTGAATTAGTCTATTAGATCTGGAGAAATTAATTCTTCATTGGCATATTTCTCTAAACTTCTTTAAGATCTACAAAAGCTAGAAAACAGACAGACATTTCCTTTTTTCACAGTACCAATTCTATGTAATATTGAAGATTGTCACAGATGAAAATATGATTATTGTATGACTTCTACATCTGTATTGACATGAAAACCTTTAAAAGCATCTCTATCAGAGAACATCAAACAACTTTGATGCATGTTCAAAAAATCTTATTAATTTGGACATGAAGGGAATGACAGCAAGGTAATAGTGTATTATTTAGAATCCATGGGTGTTTCAAAGGAAGAATGTAAAACAGTGCATTAAAAGTACAATCTGTGCATACTAACACTTCTAAAATCTCTTTTATATTCCAGGCAGGAAAAAGATGTAAGAAGGTGTTGAGGCAATACAGGACACATAATGCATACAAGTCTGGTTCAATTTCAGTGAGAGGAGAGAAGCGGGGGAGGAGTTTTCATTGTTTAAATCCAGCAGAAATGTCTACTAACAAGAATATTAACAAAAATCAGGGAGAGGTTGCACCAAACTTTTGGGGTTTTTGCATACCAAAAGTACAGTGCCATGGTGCAGGTTGGTGCTGCACTTTCACCACAGCCTTCCTTCGCCTGGACGGACAACGCTGGGAGTACTCAATAGGGGCACTGGTGTCTGGCACACACCTGAGAGAGGGTTGGTATATGCAAGCATACACACACACACTTGAGTGTATATGTATATGTGCATATACACATATAAAGATATAAACCAAACACATATATATACAAACACATACATACATACATATTAATATATACATAAATATTAATGCATTTTTTTGAGAGAGTGGATTGTAGTAGGTATTTTCACTGCTTTGTGTCAGGCTCCACTACAAAATAAGACTATAAAAATATTTAATAATTATAATAACATATAATTAGGCAGTAGAAAGGCTTGCACACCGTCTTGAACCCTATCTTGATTATTATCATAAAATTCAAATTCTTGAAATTAATTTGTGCAAGCTTAGCTTGCTTACTATAGAAAAATTTTGGTCTATTACTATGTTGACTCTCTATTATAGAACAATATAATATAAATTCAAATGCAAATGAAAGTATTCAACTCAAAAAAAAAATTGCTTTCAAAGAAAATCAATGGTATGCCAATGCTTTTGTTTGTTTATTTGTTCATTTAGAGAAATTTAAATAATACTCTTGATTAAGCATACCATGATATGCAGAAGGGAAATTCAAAGGCTGCCAAACAAAAAAATATGCATGTATACTTAAAATTTTAATTAAAAAAAATGCCCAACTTTAAATAAAGAAGAAGATATGTATGTAATAGAATACTGTGTTCTGCAGATGGGATATATCTCCAGGTACATAACCATCATACCTTTTTATAACAGTAAGGTACATCTCATCTGATTGTGTATACCAATCTCCTCGTAGTGTTAATAACATACATAACTCACAAAAATAATGTATCTTTTATCATTTTGTGTTATCATGTATTATAGAACTAGTTGTGCTTTTATTTTTCTTGCTTATGAATTTAGCCTTCAGACCTAGAGTATCTCCTTGGCTTTTTAAGAATGATCACACATGCTCTTTTCAAAACTAAGGATAAATCTTCAGCTAGAGCAAATTGCTGTAGTTCCATAATTAAAAGGTTATTGCAACAAATGGAGGTGAATGTTATGACTTTATTACCTGAAGCAGATTTTAGTTGCACCTTGTGGAACAACACGGTATAGTTAATAATAAATATATAACCCATACACATCTTTCCATGTGGAAAGATTACTGTGGATAAACAAAAATGTAAGAATACCAAAGCTGTACTAGTGCAGGAATTGGACAACACACTTTTAATCCTGTGAGATAATTCACTTGGGAATTTTTTTGAATATTATAGACCCCACACAAAGGCCATCAGCGACAAAGCTGATTACACAAAGGGCATTAAATGTGATCCTCCCTCCCCATGGCTGGCCTGCTGGTGTGATGTCTCAGTGTTATTCATCATAGGTGTTGCCACTGAGTGTTGACTGGCTGTTGATCTAGCTATTTATGATGGATTTCTCATTCCCTGCTGTTTTCTGTTCACATTATGTAAGACTTAATGACTTTTTAATAGGTGTTCGTTTAATCAAGCCACAGTGGAAATATTTACTGAAGACCCTGGTAAACTCTTTTAATTGATGGAAATTTCCTATCTATTCCTACAAATCGCTGGAAAAGACTTCTCTGGTCTTAAGCAGTGGTAGAAATTAAATAGAACCCACAGTCCTTCTTTTCCAAGTATACATGTCCACTTAACGTGCAGAAAGGACCGTACACTGATAACTAGGCTTTATGGAAAATCTAATGTATTGCCCTCTACTTTACTGTATCAAAGTAGTAATCTTCAATTCTTTTGACTTTTAACATCACACTCTGAAACATACTTGATTAGATTGTCTAATGGTAGACAAATATGAAAAAAATGGAATTAATACTTGCTGAAGAAAATAACAAACAGTAAATTAGGTCTGGTCTACATGCTGTTAGAGCACGGTTTGAACTCCATTACTTGAATTTTTTAATCAAATGCTTTATGATTTTATAATATGTGAGGGTATGATTATGAAAAAGATGTGCTCACACATAGTGCTTTATTAACTCAGTACATATTGTTGTGTATATATGAAATGCACTGAACATGTGGAAAGACACTTTTTTGTTTCCTACCAAAAGAAAAAGTAGATCAGTTTTTCTGCAATCTCCAGTAGGGTCTGGCAACCGTATTCTCAATAGTGTAATGTTTTTCTTGATATCTTAATCACAGTTGTTTTCTAATTGGCATTCGTTGTCCTCCCAATAGAGGTGAAACTATAGACATAACTTTATTTTTTATTCATAATGCTCAAGTAATTACCTCTGGTTAGAAATATTGTAAGAAATATTCTGGGGTTTTTTAAGCTTAAATTATCATTCAGTTGGAAGATCTAAGACTGTCTATTGTTAACTTCTTAAAGATTTGTACTGAACATGCCAGGTCAGATTTTTCTGTGCCACTGGATTTCCAGTATATCAGAAGTTTAAATTAGCTGAAGAAATATTATCCTGAGGCCATTTGTATCCTTTAGCTAAGAAGGTTCAGTTAATGAAATTACTTATCTCACACATTCAGAAAAAAAAAATTAGACAGATAGAGACATCAATTTCCAAATTATTTCCGTTAAAAAAAAATAAGCTGAGATTGCATAAAAAGATTTTCCTTCGGATACATTGTCAAAAGATGTACTTTTGATTGGTGAGAAACCCAGGCAAAACCTCTCTATGTATTAGCTGTCAGGTCCATAGATATTTCAGTACAACATGTGCAACAGGACAACATGGAAATGTCACAGCTTTTGTAAGTTAATAAAATTTTTTTAAAAGTCATCAGTCGCTGTAGCTTGAAGCCATCCAGGAAACTATAGTTTCTTTTAACATATGGTCCAACAGTCTACTTTTAACAGTATCCTCATCTTCTAAGAGGGGTAGCAGAAGATAGCTGCTGTATCACCTTGAAAACCCTACCACCAGTGTTCTGAAGAGGTGATCAACATCTATTAGTGTTATATTAAAACTGTCGGAAACATCTGTTTAAAACATCTGACCTATTTAATCCTTTTCATCATAACACTGTTTCCAGCTAAGTTACACCACAATTTAATTTGATCTTTCTGTCAATGATGATTTTTCAATTGGGTACAGAGAAAAATTAGTATTTTTTTTAATCTGAAAGTTTTAATTGCACAGGAGCTTTGCAATGAAATATACTTTTTTAAACACAAATGAAACCCAAATCAAAAAGAAGCTGGTCAGTCTAAAATAATGTATTATGTGTGAATATCTTGGTCTGGGAAATAGAAGAAAAAAATTTAAAAAAGAAAATTTCCCCCCCAGAAACATCAAACACATTAATAGGAAATAGCTTTCTTTGATTCAGTATCATAATTTTAGTGCTTATTTTTATGATAAAAAATACAACAAAGCTTTGAACGGTCTCAGCTCCACCCCATACAGAGTGAGACTCTGAAATCTCACAACATTCTGCCAAACAGAATACCTCTCCATATCTGAGTTCCAGCAAACCCTCTATGTGGTTGAAAAGCATGGTGATTTACAGAAGTTGAACTGATGAAGAAAAGGGTTGTAACCCCTCTGCACTCCTGAATGATTGCTGTTGTCCAACATAGCCAATTGTTTTATTTCTGCACAGTGAACTTGCTATCATAAACAAGACTCTGACCGGGAAGGTCAAACCTCCACAACAGAGATTACCCAGCTTCAACTGGTCAACCACTCTTTGTATTTTCCCACCATTTGGATAAAATGGGTGGGTAGGCAGAAGTTGTTTTCTACTTGGAAGGAAACAGTCTGGGCAAGAAGGAAATATACAGGCATAGATAAAGTAAGGAGAGGAAACAAATTAAGATGAAGCAAACGGATGCTGCAGGAAAGAACACAAGTGCAATTAATTTCAAGAGACTCACACTACATCTACTTTGAAGATGCTGATCTTAGCACCTCCAGAAAAGTTACAGAGAGTAATGAATAAAGTTGCAAACGATAAAGAATAACAGCCACGAAAGTGCAGCTTTCAAAACTGCATTGTCCTCTCTTGTGAATGCAAAATCAATTGCTGAGTCCTTTCCATGGTTAAAGCTCTACATTGGCTCCAACTGAGGGCTGGAATTGCTTTAGGACAGGCCCATGGTACATGAGGTAGTGATCAGGATGCAACCTGGCAAAATTGCACTAAAATAAAATGACAATATTTTTCTTCATTGCTGTTACTGTTTCTCAAAACAGCTCAGCAAATATAGCTGCAGTTCTGTCATATTTTATTAGACATAATAAAAGTCCCTCATCAGTTCATCTTTAATGAACAAATATGTATTAGCTACAATGAACTACAAACCTCCACATGTAAATAAAAGGAAGAGTTAGACGTAATTTTTGTAGTTTTATAATGTCACAGGCTGAATTTTATCTGTCAGATCTTCAATAAAATCCCTTTTTGAAGAGCAAGAGACCATAACATGTTAATGTTGTCTGCTAGACAAATAAAAATTAGTCCTACCAAAGAGGGGGGAAGAACTTGAGCTTATGTGACGAAAGGGAAGTGTATTTAATCACTTTTTGTAACTGAATGAAAATACAAATTCAAAACTATAAATGATGTTTTGAGATAAATTCACCTGTGATCTGCAACCCATTTAAGGAAGCAAATTATGTATGATCCATCACCTTTTAATTGAGTTGTACAATAAAACAGCTCTCCTTCAGAATAATTAAATAAATGTGGTCTGCAGAATTATCTAAATGTGTGATTTCCTTCATAGTGATGATAAATGTTGATTAATTAATTCTAATCTAAAGTATTAAAAACATAGTTCTTAACCCATAAGGGAAAAATTAAAATGCAGATGCTAATCTCTATTTTATTACAGTCTATAATGATTTTGAGGGGGTTTCTATGTTTAGATGCAGTGTAACTTTCCAGGGTTGATTAAGACTGTTCTTTCTGTACCATGGTGGTAAATTTCTCATCTGGGCATTAAGTTTGCTGTTGACATTTTTAACCAAGCTCTCCTTCCTGGTTTGAGTGTCAAGATTGAAGAGGAAGGCAAATCATAAAAGCAAGAAAGTCCATGCGCAGGACAAAATTGACAGTGAACATTTTATCCAGAGAAATGTAGATAGCTACTCCATTTGGAAGCTGGTCAGTCTGCTCCAACACATTTGGTTAGATCCTGCATTTCCTAACTTGACTGAGCTTTTAACTTTATTCTGTGGACATTTCACTTGGTGGACAAACTGAGAAGCAGCAATAAGGTGAAGTTTCCTTCAGGAATTAATTCTGGCACACTTGGTTACTGCAAAGTATCTTACACACACACAGACTAAAAGAGGATTCTGGTCAGCAGAAGTTCTGTGTTAGCAGGAAAGATGGCAGAAGGTCCAGGTTTGACAGGTAAATAAGAATTCCTGAGGATGAACAGCTGAGCTACTGAAAATTTCAAAGACCAGTATGAGGATCCTGATTTTCTCTGAAATGAGTCAGTCAATTAATATATACATATATAAACATATCCAAAATCCTTTGAAATCAATTGGTATCACTACAGAGCTTCAAAGGATCTCTGCATCATAGGTCTTCACGTGATCTGAGGCTTCGATCACATACCACTGACAAATTAAAGCAAGAAGAACTATATAGATCGATTCTTTTTCTGCAAATATGTTTAGGAGAAATTGCTGTTCCAAAGTAATTCTGTTGAAAAAGGATCACATATAAAGAAGTAACGGTTAAAAATGTAACCAAATTTACATTATAAATGTAAAGAACAGATCAAACTCAGGTAACAAGTTATTTAAGTGTTAGCACTGAGTAGGCATATTAGTACTTATCATTAACAGTAAGTTACTCGATGATATCTCATGTCTAATAAATTTACAGAAGTTTTAATCAAAAGTGTTCATCAGTCCTTGTGTGTTGCTGCTTTCTGTCCCTGCTGTCAGGAGGTTGCATGATTTATGCACTATTTTACAGATCAGAGAGAGGTAAACAAGAGCTGGCATACCACTAGAAGCAACTATAAATATAAGTATCTTTATAGAGTATAAACTAAGTGCAAACCACAAGGTCGTAGATGTGCTTACGTGGGCATGATAGAACCGTTACTGACACATGGAACTGCCAAAAATTTAAAAAAAAAAAAAAGCGTTCATGCATATCTCTCACAAAAATGTGTTTTCCTAATAAAGTGAAAAGCAGTGCTCAGAATATCTGAATTAGAATTAGCAAATTAACATGGATGAATGCAGCAAGTGTAATGAGTTTGCTTGTAACAGCCCATTGTGGTAAGCAAAGGAGGTCAAATGTGTTTTCTGCTTTCCGTTATGAGGTAGCTCACCTCAAATACCAGAGTGCAGACACTTCAATGTAAGAAAATACATATAAGGTAGATGTTTAGGCTCCCTCAGAGCAGCCAGTGAACCTGTAGGCCGTGTAGCCCAGTAGTGCCACTGCTTGTAAGAGGATGTGATGTAGAGGAGTGCAGGCACAGGATGCTAAGGGTTGAGTCACAGTCTTGGCACCTGGAGACCCCATGGCAATAAACATTTCACCAATGGTCAGTTAAAAGAAATTCAAACGAGGAGCAAGAAAGAACTAATTTTAGGAGTAACAAGAAGAGCAATGAAGTAACATGTAAAGGGGAGCTGCAGACCAATGAAGAAGGCAAAGGTGTGAAAACCTGTGGATCCTTCAGTAAGGAAGAAGAAACCATCAACACAAACATATTTTCTCAGCTAAGGATTCCAGAGGCTGGTGACTTGCTGTAACACCTGCCCCAGCAGCCTGAAGCCACCCACCTTAAAAAGCTGTGGAAGGGTGAGAGTAATATCAGGGAAAAGGGTAGAAACCAAGAAGTGTGTGTATTATAATTTTAATTATATTATTATGAGTATTTAGTTGGTTTTTTTTCTGTATGGAAGCATTTTTTGCTAATTAGATCTAGAAAAATAATTATTCTTGACTTGGAATGCCAAGATTTCAATTATATTAACAATAAGTTCTTGGCTTTATTTTTAAGAAGTTTTTCCCCTTTGTTCATAAACAAGACTTTGAGCATAATAAGGGTAGTAAGGGCAAATGATCATTTAGTGTTTATTAATAAATAGAAGTCCTAGAGGAAGGGGGATTATTTTGGTATTATGCATTGGAAGACTTCTTTTCCCAGCCTTAACGTAAGCACCTATTTACAATGAAGGAAAAAATCTAGGTTCAGTCTGTAGTAATGACTCATTCTTCAGTAATACTTAAAGTATCAGAATACAGCCACTAGCCTGGTTTTTTTTATAAAAGAAAATGGCAGTGAATAGTGACTGTCAGTACTATCCTGCAGTAGTAAAAGCAAGGGAACCAAAGATGAAATAAATTATTAAGTAACTAACCAATACAAAAATTAAGGAAAACAAATAATTAGAGAGATTCTATCACTCCTGTCACTAAGTGATACCTGTATGATACTTTGAAAAATAAAATATTTGTTTTGATTTGGGTCTAGAAAATGGAAATGTGAATATAAGAGTGAATATTTATGTAACTCGATTTTTGAAAGAGCACTTCGAAAACATTTATAATGAAACCTGGATGCACACTGAATAGCTCTGGAAATGTTCCAGGTATTGTGGTTTGGGGTTTTTTTTGGTTTGTGTTTATTCGGTTTTGGGGTTTTTTTTAATTTTTTTTGTTCTTTTTAATCACTTGATATTTCAACGCAATAACGATAAGAACTTGTAGGGAGACATAAGACACGGAAGCATATCAAGGAATATTTATTATTTCTAGCAAGGACTTCACTGGAAAAGGTTATTTGGCTAAAATACATACCAAACATCCTGTTCTCTATAATGTCTTTCATGCATATTACATTTGATTAGAACTATAATGGCATAGAAGGAATTAGATATTTTTGCCTAGAGCATTAACACACTTGACTGAAATTATTAAAATCATGAACAAGGCATTTATTTCAATAGTAGGCAAGAAATCTTAGTCATGGAACAGCAACTCCCTGTGCTGCATAAGAGTATTTGGCAGCAAAAATTTTTTATGCCACAACAGGTTTCCTTCCATTTATATTGACTTCATCCTTGTGCCCTAAAAGGGGCATTGTTTTCTTGTGGAAAGTCTTTACTGTAATTCAGCATAAGAGAGAAACAGATGAGAGTAAAAAGCACAGAGATGCATTGATCTATGTGACAGGAAATATCCATGGCACATTAACATTTTTAGCAGAATAGAAATATTTATTGAAAATACTTCTTAGAAGCTTTATCAAAGAGAGGAGGCACACAGGCAACCATTTGAGAAATCATTCTTTTTCCCACTCAGTTGGTAGTTTAGTAGACATAGATGCAACAAACAGTGACGAGGACTTGCCTCCCACAGCATTTTGATAGAAGGTGATAGTTCTTCCTGTGCTTTTCACATGCAAACCCCAAACAAACTGACTTAAAGTCACTCAAGAGATTATGTTGTCATATATATACTAAAAAGGAAAACATATCTGGTTCTTTGAAGTATGTTTTTAAATTCTGATTTCACTATAAATAAGATTGAAGTTTTTAAGAATGACAGAACCTCCTTTTGGATGGATCCATTCCTTATGATGGAAATAAGATCTGAAGACCCAATAAACGCAACAAACACCATTCTGTTGGACAACCATTTCACTCCAGTAACAAACAGGCTAAAGGAAATGTTCTCAGACTGCTTTGGATTCTCCTGCTGTCTTTTGCTTACACTGAAGCTTTTTAGGTTTTTATATTGAAGGTCTTCAGTCTGTTAATGTAGGTGTTTTGTGTAATTATTCTTGAGCATCCTCTACACTTATGTCACATGACTGCCTATGGGGATAGGATTAAAAGAATGAAGAGGTTTCTTCCAGGCTTGTGTAAGCCATTACCCACTGGGAGAATATAAACCCGTGTTTTCAGTGGCATGGAAATATTCCAAAAGAAAGAATTCTTTCTAAGTTTCCATCAGACTACTTAATTCACATCTCTTGCTGCACACAGCACTACTTGGAGAACTCTAAACTACTGGTTTGCAAGAAAATCTCCTTTCATGTCTCTCAAATGTCTATTGCCTATTCATCCCATGAACTGAACGTCTCTTTAGGATTTTCAGCCTTTGGAAAAACAACCGTTTGAGACTGGTAGAGGCTGTTGCACTCAAAATCTTGTAGTGGGCAAAAGGGAACACACCATACAGATGGAGCCAAAAACTCCTTGCTCCAATTAGTATCTTAGTGGTATAATAGTCTAAACTATTTTATTAAGATCCAGAACCTTATTAATAAAATAGTTAAAATTGTTACACAAAGGCTTCTGAGTTTCTACACCTTGGATGTAGTGTTTGGCCCACACTACATGTGTTCCTGGGGTCCTACAGCTTGTCGTTTCAGTCTTCCTTTAACAGAATGGGAGGGAGGGGGTTGGTTCTCAGGTGTCACCAGTATGCTGAGGCCTTTGCTAGCAGAAGATTATGTTCCTGGTGGGGATTTCTCCTTCCTCATTCTTGAGGTCAGGTAGAGGCTTCTTTTATAGTTTCTCCTAACACAGCCTGCTTCCTTCTCACTGACTCCCAGCCAAAGTCTGGATGTTGCGCAGTAGCCTTCATCAACCTCAGTTGACCTAAAGGGCTGTTTATTAAACAGGAACTGACTGGGTATGCTACACTTAACCCATGAAGGGGATGCACAGAGCTTAAGCTAATGCAGGTTAGGTAATAGTCTCTTAATTAATAGACAATTTTTTAAACAAATAAAACCACCTTGGGCCCAGGTCCAAGGCAGAACCCTGCACCATCAGTTTAGTTGAGAGTCTATGGCCTTTTACTAGAACTGTCAGAAATAATATTTACTTGTGTGCAGAGCTGGTCAATGCTGTTTGCCATTAACACTTATTCCTGATTTCCTTAAATCCTAAACCTTAATTTTACCTAATACATTGAAGTAAGACCACAGAGGAATCTAAACAGACTTATGCTAGTACTAGTAGCCAATCTTGTGACTGGTCTTTATGCATTCAACTACAAAACTATTGTAAGGGTGATGTAATATTCAGTGCTTATAAATTCATACTTCCTGACAATACTTACAAGCTTGATCATTTTATACACTTGTTAGCAGAGGATGAAATGATACCTTTGTTGCATACAGTGAATCCTCTGTATTTAAGACTGATGGGTGTAAATCAGGGAAGGATTTGAACATGGTAATACTGATGTAAGGTTTCCATCCAAACTGCTCCTAATTCTTAATGTGCCTAAACGTACATAAATACATTTACATCGGCACACTGCTAACTGGGGACATTATCTTTGGTCTAAAAAGAGCCATCTCCATCAAAGTGCACGAAGGTATGCCAGCTTCCATCAGCAGCAATTTTTGGACCCATAATTACTGAATATCTATTATACATCAAAAGACAAATAATATCTTTTGGGGGTCTATTAAAATATTCCCCAAAGACTAAATGGTTTCTAGACTTTCATTCTCTTGAATTAACACTGTCTTTGTTCTGGTGCATGACAAATGAGAGCAATCTTGAGCAAATCTCTGATTAGAGGAAGATAAAATTAACAGTTTAACCTATTCCAGCCACAATTAGTAATATGTCAGTAGCCCTCTTCTCTTTGTAACTTCAGTGCCTTTTAACTTAATAAAATGAAATAAAATCTGGACTTTTTATCTGTCATTGGGGCTTTTCAGTTACAGTACTCCATGAATAAAACACTAATGTGCTGCTTAGGTGAAATGGCTGCTTTTTCAAACAGCCGTCGATAATAATAGAACATCATAACATATTGTTAAAGCTAATTATTTCAGCCAAGTTCCAATAGGAAAGGGCTACAAATATACATGAATAGGCATGAAGCTGATTTTATATAAGTGGTATGAATATTTCAATTGTTAAGTCCACTATATATAGAAAAACTAGAGAGGATGGGGATAAATGAGTCACCAAGTTCTGAGTTACTGTATAAAAAGCTAGCATCACGGGGTAATGTTTCAGATCTAGTACATGGATGATAGACTTAACGTTATTGTGCCATACATCACTATGCAATCATGCTATATACTGGCAGTATTTGCTGATGTAATTCACTGTAATTTATTCACTAAACTTGTGAATAATAATTTAATATTAATAATAACTTGTAATTTATTCACTAAACGTGGCAATGATGAGGAGGAATTATATCGTTTTGGGAATACTGGCTTCCTCTGAAACTAGTTTCAATTCCAAAACTTGTCTATGCCCTAAGTCTGTTAAATTATGACCTAGGAAATCTGAGTGTGGTGCTTCTAAACCATACAAATATTCACGTGTATTCACCTCTCTGTTAAAACCAAAACCAAAAAAACCCAACCCAACCCCAGCAAAACCAAAAAAAAATGCAAAACTGAACCCCAAACTAACAATTTCTAGAGTTCCTCCCTCTTTTGTTCTTGGCCATCTCCTCACATGCTTTCATGATGTGAAGGCTGGAAAATCTCAATCTTACTTAATTGATAACTAATTTCCTAATCCTTGGCTCTGTAGTAGAGGAAAGTATCTTTCACTCCATATGCTGGCTTCTGTTTTGTTTCTGTTCCTACTTTATGTGTCTCTCAAGCAGCCCCTACATTGCCAAATATCCTTTCTCCTTTGGTGGCATGTGAAATTGCTCAGACAGAAACAGAAAGTTGGTCTTCTCCACTTCCACATACTGCCCTGTTGTCGACCTTTCCTCCCTCTTCTAGGCACAGAAAATAAAGGAAACACATTTACCAGACAAGAGAGCTGAAATGAACACAGGTCCTTCACTTCTCACTGACAGAGCCTAACAGCACCCATGCCCCTAGTCTTGTGACAGAAGGGAGCCTTCCATGCTTGCTTCACTCTCTGTCTCTTTCTTCATGTCTCTGTTGTAACCCTTAGGTTGTATAAAGATGTTCTCACCAGTACTTAATGGTTGTCTTAACTCTGCTTTTCCTGATTTGACAGAAGGGTCTGAATTAATTTCTGAGTTGCCGAAAGCAAGTAGTTCAAGTGAGCTGAGATCTCCATTGCCCTGGGCCTCTTTATGATGCATTTCAAACAAGTCATCACTGTCCTTTGGCAGGAATGAACTCAGAGCTGTAAATTCTCCTAAATGATTTTGTATTCCAACATGACATTCCCAGGTTCCCATGTAAGGGTAGATAGCCATTACCTGTACATACTAGACTGCTATGACTCCTAAGGGACACCATCTAAGTTGAGGGAGGAGAGAGAGAGAAGGATGTTGTGCTGAAAGCCCCATGATCTGATGCAAAATTTTGTGTCCTAGATTTTGTACAAGTTTTAAAAGAAAGGCATTGGTACTCACAGGTTTCCAAAGAGATGGTCTTGAATTTGAATCTCCAGTCTTCTGAGCCTTGCTGCACTCAGCTTTTGTAGTGTGACACTGGTCATGATATGGGACATGAAGGCAGAGAAGTATGTGCTGTGGCCTAACAGCTGTGGGTGCTATGGATGGGTAAGGCAGATTGATACAATTAATTACTGTTTGAGCTCATTCTGTTTATAAGAGCAGAACAGAGGTGGAAAAAAATCACAGCCAGTACTGTCTCCTTAGCCCCTATACCTCCCCTAACTTAAAAGCTGGTTGGCTTTCTTCAGAGTTGAACTAGACTATGAATGTTCGTATTAACAGTGTGGATGATCATAAAGGGCTAGTGTGCAACCAGAATATAATTAATTAAAATAATATTTATGTGACTCCAGAATTTCCAGTAGGAAAAATTTCAGATGTGACTGTGCCAAGATATTTGTGCAGCGTCCTTTCTACTTTTCTTTTGAGTTTGTAGGTCTTGCATTTTATTTTCTCTTCAACATTTAAATTTGGTGGTGTTCTTCTGAAAGATTTCAGGAACTTCTGAAAAGTTCATACACATCTAGTAAACGCGAGAGCCCCACACTTATTTCATTAGGTTTTGCTTAAGCTCTGTAACAGTAAGGATCTGTGAGACTAAAAGAGCTGTTAAATTTGTAATTGGTGCATTAATGTAATGTTGCAAAAATCATTAGCTTCAGTCTCCACCAGTGTTCAAACACACTAGCAAAGGGCAAAAAACCCCAGCCAACCAGTCTGGTTTTATGAAAATTATCAATAGCTAGTCTGTGACATCCCTCTCGCCCCCAAATGAAAAGCCATTTAGAAAAAGCAATTCTAAAGTCAAATCAGGTTACTTGGTAACATGCTGAGTACAACAAAGCAGTTTCTCCTACCACTCCCTAAACTGTCAGAATGAAATACAGAACTAACATAGATTTGAACCCTGGTGTAATACATCTTTCCCAAGCACATTACTCCCTAGAATTATCCTCAATGGTTACCAAATTTCTTGTCATCATAAATTATGTTTAAATCAAAAACTTCTGTACATTTGAGTCTTGCTTTCAATGTCAAGTGAATTTAAGAAAGTATGTGAAAGCTATAATCATCTTATATTCTGAAAACCCCAAACCTGCGTTTGCTACTCTGTAAAACTATCAGGAGTTCAGTTTCAGAGAATAGGTATTACTCTCCAGTTATACACTGCCAAGGTGCTGACTATGAAAGTAAATATGTGTTCAGCAATAGCTCATATGTATCTCTAGAGCTATTTTTATTGAGGAAAAGATATTGGACTTCTATTCATTTTCAAACATGCCACAAACTGAACAACACAAATGAACAATCACTAGTGATATGGAAAAGCTCATTAATTAAATTACCTACAAACACAGCTGTTGTCAGGTTTTAAACTCCCAGGCATTTCAGAAACTAAGACTTCATATAGACAGAAATACTTGGTTCTTTGAGTAGTCACTGACCTGCAGAGGCTTTACTGGGTTAACATGGTCTTGTACAGACAGTCCTTTAGGGGCTGACCTTTCTCCTAACAGTAGACTTACTGAGTTCATGGAATGATCCATATCCTAGTGGGACTTCTGTAAGCTCCAAAAGCTCATCCTTTGCTTGGAATTCATGCATCGTATTTTCTAAGAAAAAGCTACTCCTTAGAAAAAAAGTAAATTTTGACAAGTTTTGCACAGCTCTAGGGATTTTTATTCCTCCTTGTATTGGCTTTCTAGCCCCTATTTGTAAACTATTTTCTATATCTTGTATGCATTCATATTTTGTCTCTGTTTTCAGAGACTGACCATTTCTCTTTTGTATTCTTTCCAGGCAGCAGTTAATAATATTGCTACACTAGGGTTAGAAATCTTAGAAGAATATTCATAAAAATTCCTGCCCATAAGCCAATATCAGCATGCTTCTGAGAACTGTTCAGAACTTCACAATCTGCCTTGAAGACATACTACCATTACTTTTCTATGGCCCTTGTAAAGTTTTCAAGTCTTACAACAGCTGAAGATAGGAACCAATAAAATTCAAAGTGTTCCTCGAGGCCTGTCATGTAATGTCACCTTACTTTCTCCTAACACTTCAGCAGAAATTTCAGCAGTTCTTTCTCACACGCAGATCCAAGGATGGACTTCAGGGGGACCAAACAGAAGCTGAGGTATTTGTCTCCCTTTTCTCATGATTTTGCTGTTAGGCCTCAGGACAGCCCATCTTTCTTGACAACCCTCTCTTTTACTGTCTGTATGCCAGATTTTGATTTCTTGCATGCCTTGAACTCAGTCAGTATTCAAGAAAGAACAGAACAAAGTGGCCTTTTCTTTCCTTTTCATTTATCTTTATTGCCTCCTGATAAGATGTTCTTTGTGAAAAGTCTTCCAGCTGTCCAACGGCACCAGTTCTTACTAGACCTATGTCCCATAAAATGTGTCTCTGGTGTTGAACTGGCAATTTTTTCATATCTTGACAGTGAGCAGTTTCAAGACACAAAGGCAAGTATATAGAGTCTCAGCCCCAGATGGCTTTTGCATACTGTGTAATTCCAAATCCCTAAGACTCAAATTGCAA
>NW_009258952.1:522246-546942 GCF_000687185.1 Egretta garzetta
TCCTGCTTTTCTCTAGTTATAGTGTATTTCCAGGATTCTGATATAGCAATACATTTATGAGGCATAGTAAAAACTTCCACATAACTGATATCCCATCTTCTGGTCCAGAAAAAAAATAATGCCATTGCCATAAAGTATCTTGTTCATCTGTTTACAAATTTTAGCAGTTAAAGTAGTTTGGGAGCTTTGGCATGCAATTAAATTCCATATTATTAATATTTAAGGGATACACTTGACCAGAATTCTATAAAATTTGAAAAATATAACTGAGACAGAACTGGGGAACAGACAGCATCATTTCCTCAGAAAACTTTTCTTGAAAACTCTCTATAGTATGTAACTACTTATTTTAAATAGTACTTTAAATTACTGATTTAGTAACTGAGATTTACTATTCATAACAAAGTACAATCACTTTCAAGCTAGCATGATATCAGATTGTACTTTCATGCATATATTTGGCACTTACTTATTTTAGTCACAAGAAACAATTGTCCAGCACGGACAATTCAGTGACAAAGACAAAATATTGTAAATGTACATTCATGACAGTCTCCTTTGGAATGTGTTCAAAATTTGCAGCTAGATCCCATCTCAGTATTTACTATTCCCCTTCTTGTATTAAAATTCACTCAGCTGACAAGAAATATCTTGTTGAATGTACTAAGTTGTTATTTTAATTAGCTGTGAAAGAATGATAAATTAAATATATCTCTATGTCCAGTATCTGATAAGTACAAAGCATGGACATTAATTAAATTTTTAACATTTCAGTTAAGACTATATCGCTTCAGCTGATCGGGCAGATCTGGCAAAGGGGGATTAGGGACAGCAGTAGCCAGCTCACCTCACCAGCATGCATACGAAATTAAAAATTTATTTACAAAAACGGTTAGATTACTTCTAAGACATTTCATAGATAAATATTTATTTGTTCTATTTAGAAGTTAGAGAAATGTTGTTGCTTGTAGCATTAATGTAATATTAGTAATGCAGAGCTCCTGTTTAAACATGTTTATAAATAATAATAAAAAGCATACTATTTTTTGTTATTGTTATTACACCTTAAAATTAAAGAGTACCAGCATCAATCCACTGCTCTGGATACTTATCATGGTCATTGAAAATAACTGCAAACAAAAATAAATTTTTATAATACAATTGTCTGCAAACTCATCCTCCTGAAAAACCTTGAAAGATTATCAATGAAAATATTGTTTGCTGCATGCCATGCTGGAGAACAAGGATTCAAAACCAAAGTTCAAAGTGCTCCCGCAAAATTCTCTTGACAGCAGTTCTGCAGCTGAGAACTCCATGCAAATATGTCAGCCTATTTCAGCTGTTGTATAACTGGAAACAAAAATCCTTTCATTCAAGGAAGTGTTAGACTACTTACAGATGTGTGTATTAAAACAAATAAATTCCAAACCAGTGTTACAGTATTAGCAACCTAGTGAAACATGCTAATAACTAAATGTTTGTGTTTATTTTCAAACCTTATTTATACATTTTTAAAACATATTTCTACATGTACATTCTGGCCTTTATATATATTTATATCTGTAGATGGAAGATACTAAATGTCAGAGAAAAGAAACTAAAATAAGAAAAACACCATCTTCAAAATAATAACTCTGCATCTAAAAGAAAATGCAGGTGAAGTGAACCCTGAATTGCTGTAGACTGAAATAATTCATTATATCTTGGAAGAAGAGCTATATTATGAAAATAAATTGTTTGTCTCAGAGTTCTCTATAATTTATGAGGAAAACTGCTAATAGCTGAATAATAAATTCAATTTGACTAAAAATATTTCTGACCAGTTTAATCTTTTGTGTCACTGAACTATTGCCATGGAAACCTGGGTTTTCTTGTCAGTATTTAGTAGTGTTCACAGAAATACCATAGCATGATTTCAGCAATTAGGTGGTTGGAACAATTTTTTTTTCTAGTATAAGACCAATTACTTTAAATGAAAAGTATATCACTATATTAAAAATTATGTTCTGGTGTTCTAAAGCTTCTTGTATCAAGAATGTGAAATCTTTGCCAGATTTACTCTGGTTGAATGTTAAAGACTGTATATAGTGCAACTATATGCAGATATTTGCTTTTACCTAAGAAAACATACTCTGGAACCAAATGTGAATATTTCAAATGTCTGCTCCTTGAAATTTGGTATGTCTATTGAAAGAAAAAAAAAAAAAAAGGTTAATTACTGTGTGCATGTGCCATTGCTGCTCACACACAAAGCACTCAGAGGAGAATGTGCTCGAGGACATCCCCTGTACTTGTTTCTTGTGCTCCTTGGGAGCATTTCACTGGCTGCTTCTTCCACAGCCTGTCTTTTTTTCCAGAAAAGAGAGTGCCCTGGTCCACCCCTGTTGCCCCTCCTAGAAAAAAAAGAGCGCCCAGCTCCCTCCTGGACCATTGCACACCATACTCCTGTGCAGCCCCCTTCCATGGCCCTCCCTAGGCCTGCCAGCTTCACCTCTAGCCCTGGGGAGGTGGTGGAGCAACAGATGCTGGAAACTATTTCCAACTTGTCTTGCAGAGGACTAGAAGGTGATGGGGAGTAGTCAGCATGGATTTACCATCTAAGGCAAGTCTGCCTTATACCGTATCACGTATGAGGTAAGGTCAGATTACTCATAGCAAATGAACCTTCTGGGGGTGAGTGCTTGGAGGCTGTCCCCTCTTGAGTTCCATCTGGCTGCTCCTCCTGACAGAACCACAGCTCAAGCTTTACTGAGTCCTGAAGAACCCTCAATTTCCTTACAGTTTCCCAGAATTTCTGCCAGCGGAAAGCCCCATTTTACCTCACCTATTGAATGCCCTGTGACTTATGCTGTCCCTGGTTTTAGTACCTTCCCATGGAGTGTGGATCCCACAAGGACAACCGGGTGATCTCACCCAAGTACCAGCTGTGTCATATGAGGTAGCCATGCTCAACAGGTTGGGAACCCACAGAGTCCCACTTGGGTCACCACGTTGTTACCAAAACAGATTTGCTTACATCTTTTGTTTCTTCTAGTTTGTATGTGTTACTGGACAGAAGGCAGCAGAAGTACTCACCAGCTAACCCCCCTTTTTTATTGCCAGTAATGAAGGTGGCTCTCAGCTGGGAGCACAAGTAGGGCCCTGTGTTACAGCTCTCAGTTCCTTGTAAGAAATATGAAGACTAATCACATATTCATTTTTACAATTTACATAATCTGTTGGCTTTGGCCATGACATTGTCTGTTACCATTCACTTCTGAACATTGAGTGAAATGAAATAATTAGTACATGGCAAGTGACATATTTAGCATCCATGCCATTTTGATTAATTGAAGTTTAATTGATTTACTAGTGTGGGGCAGTGAGAGAGTTTCAGAATTTCATTTCACTTCAATGTAAATATTTTTAAAATTTTTTATTTTTGCATGAGGATTTGCAAAGTTATATTGAAGAAATACATTTTAGTATGTTTTGCAGTGTTTGATTTTATAACAGTAATGCACATACAGTGCTCTTGAATGTACCTTTGTGGACATATTAAAAAAACCCATTATTTTTCAATCAGAGCACAAGAGAAAAGTCTACACACCTTATGTAAGTATATTGTTCTAACTGTGTCTTAGATACTGAGGTAATGAAAGCCAATATTTTAAAAAACTAGAAAAAAATACTAAATGATAATATTAAATTCTGCTGTTGTCAAAAGGAAGGTCAGTTCCTGATTTCAATGTAGTTTAAAGTCTAGAATTTAAAATTATTTAGACATTCAGTAAATAAATTTTTGAAGTGAAAAAAGTTTTGATTTGAGATAGATTTTCAGGTGATTCAGATGATTAAATTATGTTCTCATTCTGAGAGCACTTATGGGGAATCTTCTCCACTGACCAAAGTTAAGTACCTAAAATTAGGCCTTGTCTAAATCTGCCCTCCGGAGTCTTGTACACAGAGTCATTTAACTGGCACTTAAATTCTTAAACATTTTTTTAAGATCTGGGCCAAAGTGTTGCAGGTTTTCAGTAGTTTTTAACCTGCTGCAATACAAACAAAGCAAAACTTCGTTTGCAGTATTTTCACCTCCCTTAGCCCAGCATTGGTATTCACCTGATGTAATCTCAGTCTGAAGGTTAAACACATGCTATCCTTTTCTGTAACATGAGTTTTGAGCTGAGTTAATACCCTGCAGGGGTTAATCTCACTGTGGCAAGAGGGAGGCATCAGTATTATTACAAACAAAAGGGATGTGGAAAAGTATAAGTAGGATGATGTCAATGCTGACCTAAATTGGCATAAACTGGCACTGAACAGCACTAACATAGCCCAGATTTCACAGCATATTTATGAATTTGGCTACTTATACTGTGGGTTTTGGCTTCTCTGGTCTTTTGCTATACGTAAAATATGTACGTACAAGTTATATCAGAAGTCAGAGGAGCTTGAGATATCAAAGGCAAGTTGGTAAAATACTTTGAAATCCATAATTTCACTAGAGCTAAGACTTCAGCCCAAATCCTTATTCTCTGAGTAAAATGAAAAACAAAGAAACAATGCTTTTTCAACTTTATATGTAGGAACTAAAACTGAAAATAAAATTATTGAAGACACCATTTGTAGTAGAAAACTTTTCTCTTAATGGAGAAGTAATAACAATTTTTAATACATTATTTTTCCTAAGAAAATAACATCTAAGAAATTCCATCATGAAAAAAAAATATGTTAAAACTCATTCTTATTAGCTGTCAGATTTATTTATCTAAATGAAGTACATTGGAAGGTGGTTGTCATAGCTACAGCAGAGCTCTGGAATAACTTTGCTTCCTCTTAATTGTTGCGTATTTGTGTACAAACGGCTTAAGAACATCTTACATTTTGAGTCTGAGACCTTAAAGCCACAAGAAAATCTTTGAATTTGAATCTCCTGCTGACAGAAGGGTACTCTATAAAAGGAAACATGAAGAATGAAAACTTGTCACTATAGAAAGTTGTCTATAGCTGTCTGCATAAACCCAGTATTTTTCTTTTTAATACACCAGTTAAGAATCTTGCACTGTATTTACCTCTACAGTCTTTAGAATCATAGAATGTTTTGGGTTGGAAAGGACCTTCGAAGGTCATCTAGTCCAAGTCCTCTGCAATGAGCAGGGACACTGCTAACTAGATCAGGTTGCTCAGAGCCCCGTCCAACCTGGTCTTGAATGTCTCCAGGGATGGGGCCTCCACTACCTCTCTGGGCAACCTGTTCCAGTGTTTCACCATCCTCATAATAAAAAATGTTTTCCTTATATCAAGTCTAAATCTTTCAGTTTAAAACCATTACCCCTTGTCCTATTGCAACAGGCCCTTCTAAAAAGTCTGTCCCCATATTTCTTATAAGCCCCTTTTAAGTATTGGAAGGCTGCAATAAGGTTTTCCCAGAGCCCTCTCTTCTCCAGGCTGAACCACCACAATTCTCTCAGCCTTTCTTCATAGGAGAGGTGTTCCAGCCTTCTGAACATCTTCGTGGCTCTCCTCTGGACCAGCTCCAACAGGTCCATGCATTTCCTGTGCTGAGGTCTCCAGAGCTGGATGCAGTATTCTAGGTGGGGTCTCACCAGAATGGAGTAGAGGGGCAGAATTGCCTCCTTCAACATCAGACTTTGGAAATTTGAGGTATCTATAGATTTTTTTCCATGAAAATCACATTAAATCTTACATTCTCAGAAGAATTTCAGTGGATCTGATGGGTAGAAGGAACAACTCCTTCAAATATTCTTGTGACATATGGCATCTGATTTTTGCCTAGTTAATATCCTCATTTTCCATTTCTTTAACAGAATAATGCTACTAGAAATGTACTTTCAAATTGTTTAGTGAAATATTTATTCTTAAAATTGAATGCAGACAGGCAAATAAGCTCATCACAAAAAGGGAAAAAACATTACTGAATTTTAATAAATTATTTTATATCAGATTTTGCACTAATATTATTCTTATGCATGTTAAGCAGCCAAGGAGATCAGTACAACTATGCTCATGCATAGAACAGTGAACTCAGACATATTGGTGTGAAGGCCATTATTCTCATATCTGAGGATCAAAAGTTAATGACTTAACTTCATAACCAGGCATTGCACTAAAACAAATCCCTGGGGTTTTAGATGTTTTTAAGGGGGTCTACAGGCTCAGGATTAGCCAGAGTTAGGTATATAAAAATATGACTCTTCTGATACATTGTGGGTAATAATATATAATATAAATGTGCTGAGGCCTTCTACCCTTTCTTCACCCCTTTTTAGTTAAAAGAATCAGGGAACATAAGAACACATGAACTGCATTTCAGTTTAATGGAGGCTCATTAACCTTTTTTCCTTTTTTTTTTTTTCCCTTCAAACACCAACAGAAGACTACTACTAATCATGCAGGTTACATGACTGAATACAACAGAAGGCCTCTACCATGGTTTATCAGAAGATTCTGGTATTTTTCCCTGATGTCTGTATAACATATCTTTAGTTTGAATAATAAGCTATCTTTATTTCTCCACGTTCTCAGTTATACTGGGTTGGGCTGAGATGGAGTTAATTTTCCTCATAGCAGCCCTCATAGCGCTGTGCTTTCTATTGGTATGTAGAAAGGTGTTGATAACACACCAATGATGTTTTGGCTATTGCTGAGCAGTGCTCACACAGCATCAAGATTGTGTCTCCAACATTCCCTCACCACCAGTGGGTTGGGAGGGGGCAAGATCTTGGGAGGGGATGTAGCCAAGACACCTGACACAAACCAACCAAAGGGATATTCCATACCATATGATGTCAGCTCAGATACAAAAACTAAGGGAATGGAGGAGGAAAGGGGGGCATTCATCTTTTATGACATTTTGTCTTCCGGAGCAAAAACTATGAGTACTGGAGCCCTGCTTTCCAGGAAGTGGCTGGACATCGCCTGCTAATGGGAAGTAGAGAATAAAATCTTGTTTTCCTTTTCCTACCGTGTACAGCCTTTGCTTTTGCTTTTTATTAAACTGCCTTTATTATGACTCACAAGGGGTTTTGTTGTTTTCCATTTCATTTTCTCCCTACCTGTCAGTTGACTAAAGTCTGCTAAAGACTTCCTTTGCGTATTAAAATTTAACCCCATCTCTATGCTAGGAGTCCAAGGATTTAATTGTTCACACTGCCTTCCAGTGCCTGCAATATCTTCCCATGGGCACTCTGTTTCTGCTCAAATCCACCACAGAATTCTCCCACTTTATGACTTTACTGGATACTTTTTCAGAGTAACAAGGTAGGATTTGGTCCATACTTCCTAAGTGAACTGAAAAGCTGCTGGTGATACACAATCACATTTCAATATTTATATTTCCTAAGTAACCTGGCAAAACTGCAATCTGGCTCTGACTTTATGCAGTCACACAAACACAAGGTTAAAGAGACCCTGCTTTCTAGAGTTTAAAATAACCAATTAAGCAATTATAATCAATTTGGAAATTGGCAGACTTCCAATAGTTGTCTTCTCTTATATCAAATAGAACAAAACTTTTTTCTTCTTTGTATTCAGGAAGACACATTTATTTAGGAGTGACGGCAAACTACTGATTCTCTCTTCTTTCTGGCTCACAGAACATCTGAACTCTACCAAAAATAATATACAACTTTCAAGGAGTTTATGATCTAATTTTGTACAGATTTTTGACTTCCATTACACTGCATTAAAATATAGGTTTTGTTGTAACTGGAATTTTATACATACGTACTACCAGGGTATAAAATTTATACGAAAAGAAGTAATAGTCTTCATTTCATACCTACTGATTTTGATCTTACTGAGAAAAATTCACTCATTATTTTATTTGCTCATGGACTTAATCATTCATTTACTGGCAGTACAGTTTAAACAAATTGAAATGAGATATTCAAACACATCTGTCTCAGATGATAATTTATAGTATTTCAGAATCTGGATGATTTGCTCTTTAATAGCTCTTTTCTTTTCATGAATTCTATATTTATGACACAAAATCTGATTTCATAGCACTCAAGAATAATGAGGTTAGTAAGAAATAATTTTTAAAGGTAGATGGCTTCTTACCTTTTAACAATGTTTTTGAATTAATCTTATGGGTTTCATATGGTAGTGAAAGTAAAAGCGAAAAAATTATGTCAAAGAACACAAAACTGACAAGAGCTGCACTAACAGGCCTATGTAGACCTGTTTTGGGAAACACATCACTCTTGTAATAATTGTTGGTTGTTCAGCACCTTACAAAACTAAATTTACAGCAAATAATGTTTTCTTTCTTTTTAGGAGGTGACATCAAATTTATGTATACTGTGTTCTTGTATTCCCAGCCAAGACATATCTACATTATATACTTTCTACTACCTTTCTAGGTTTATTGTGTCATTTTGATTAAGTCCTTTTCTGACTTGTATTACAGCAATGACAGAAGTTTCAGTCAAGAAAAAAGTTTCATTATTCTGACTTCTGTAGAAACAGAACCAAAATATATCCCTTCCAAAGAAACAAGTTTCACAATTTCTGCTGGCAATTATTTCTCACTTACACTCTGTGGTCGCATTCTCTTCATTCATGGCTGTATCTCTTTTGTGATTCAATATATTTTTAATTATATTTCATTAATTCATTGTATTTCTCCCTCTCCTTTGCTTCTAAGGGATTAGATCATAGCTCCATTCAGAATTCTCATCATTAATCACAAAAATATGACCTTGAACTTTACACCTTTACAATGCACCTCATCCCTATTACTCTGTTTTCCAAGATACCTTTTCTCATATTGCTATGTATAGATGATTCAAATTTGTGTCATCAATACCCTTCATTGTACTTTCATCCTTTGATCATCATTGAAAGTATTTTTCAAAACATTTCCCAAACTGATTCTTGATTGATACATTTCTTATCAAGGAATTAATTTATTTTAGAAAAAGAAAGTAATGTTGTGGTCTGACATACATAACCAGATCTGAATAAGACCAGGTTGCGCATCTCCGTGTCTTTTATATATTTTTTTATATCATTCTTTAGTATAGGTAATATGTCTTGCTTGTTGAATATGGCTCTCACCTAAAATCACTGTGCTTTTATTTTTTTCCCCTTTTTTCCTATTAAGGCTCAAATTCCATGTCAAATGCCATGAGCATATTACCATGAATCAGCTAAGCTATTAAAACTGGATATCTGCATAAAAGGTAACCTTAATTGTTTCTTAAGAAAATGCAGATAAGCAAAGTCAGTTCTGTTTGAATTTTCCATGGCATTAGGGACATTTAATTAGATGCAACTGGTAAATTCCACTGACTTTTTTTTTAATAAGGCCTTGCTATGTACTAAATGAGTTAAGAGTTTAGAAACCATTCCTGGGGCATTTTAGCAGCACTTTTCCACACACCATAATGTATGAATTCAAAATAATCAAGGTTTGTGTCATTTCTTGAAGCTTTACACACCCAGCAGCAGTATTTCTGGTGATGACATACTAGTACTGTAATGAATCTTGGACCCTTTAGACCCATCTGATAGATTCTCTCTTCTCAGTCCAACTACTAAAATAGAAATATTCTAAAATCATGGAATCATTTGGCTGGAAAAGACCTTTAAAATCATCAAGTCCAACCGTACCTGTCCACTACTAAACCATGTCCCTAAGCACCTCATCTACCTGTCTTTTAAATACCTCCAGGGGTGGTCACTTGACCACTTCCCTGGATAGCCCATTCCAGTGCCTGATAACCTTTTCAGTGAAGAATTTTTTTCCTAATCTAAACCTCCCCTGGTGCAACTTGAGGCCATTTCCTCTCATCACTTCTTACTTGGGAGAAGAGACTGACACCCACCTCACTACAACCTCCTTTCAGGTAGTTGTAGTGAACAGTAAGAGTTCCCCTGAGCCCTCTCTTCTCCAGGCTGAACAACCCTCAGCTGTTCCTTATAAGACCCTTCAACAGCCTCATTGCCCTTCTCTGGACACGCTCCAGCACTTCAATGTCCTTCTTGTAGTGAGGGGCCCAAAACTGAACACAGTATTTGAGGTGCAGCCTCACCAATGCCGAGTACAGGGGAAGGATGACTTCCCTGGTCCTGCTGGTCACATGATTCCTGATACAATCCAGGATGTTATTGGCCTTCTTGGCCACCTGGGCACACTGTTGGCTCATATTCAGTCAGCTGTTGACCAGTACCCCCAGATCCCTCTCTGCCAAGCACCCCCCCAGCCACTCATCCCCAAGCCTGTAGCATTGCATGGGGTTGTTGTGACCCAAGTGCAGGACCCGGCCCTTAGCCTTGTTGAACCTCATACTTTTGGCTGCAGCCCACTGATCCAGCCTGTCCAGATCCCTCTGTAGAGCCCTCCTCCCCTCGAGCAGATCGACACTCCCACCCAGATTAGTGTCACCTGCAGACTAGACAGTTCATTTAATGCCCTTGTCCAGGTCATTGATAAATATGTTAAACAGAACTGGCCCCAACACTGAGCCCTGAGGAACACCACTTGTGACTGGCCTCCAACTGGATTGAACTCAATTCACCATCACCCTTTGGGCCTGGCCATCCTGCAGTTTTTCGTACAACAAAGAGTATGACTGTCTAGGCCATGGGCAGCCAGTTTCTTAAGCAGAAAGTTGTGGGAAATGGTGTCAAAGGCTTTTCTAAAGTCTAGGTAGACAACATTCACATCCTTTTCCCTCATCTACTAAGTGGGTCACTTTGTCATAGAAGGAGATCAAGTTAGTCAAGCAGTACCTGCCTTTTGTAAACCCATGTTGATTGGGCCTGATCACCTGGTTGTCCTGTACATGCCATGTGACGGCACTCAAGGTGATCTGCTCCATGACCTTCCCCTGCACCGAGGTCAGACTGACAGACCTGTAGTTCCCTGGATATGAGTAATCTGTACCTCATTGTATTGTTTCCCTCTAACCTACTCACTGGGGACTGTATGGGGGTTAATTCACACCTTTTTATGTTTGAAAATAACTTCTCAAGGCATTCTACTTTTCTAATTGAAAGCATTGCTTAACATGTTTTATTATTTGCTGTTTCTCTTTCAGAGAAAGACTACTGTAATGATTTCTTGGAAGAATTAAGCACCTTAATTTAAGTAATGTTTCAGGAAAACATACATTTAGTGACTAAATAGAGCAACATAATTCAGAAGTAAATGGATGGTTAATAAACCATACAATTTAACTCTCAACAAATTTTAATTATATTTCCAAGTTAACCTTCATAAAAGTTGTCATAGACTTATTTGCACATTAAAAAGAGACAGAACATTTTAATATGAAACAGTATATTCATGAAAGATTATTAAAAATGTTAGTACTTGAACTGTTAAACAGATTCACAGTACGTTAGAAAAAAGAAAATATGAATTATTAAACTTCATAAAGCTTATTATTAGTTCTAATTTTAATAAATTATACTAAGGCAACTAACAAATATAAACACATTAGATATATAAATACATACATGCAGAGAAAAAGACCCCTTACTTTATTACTTTCTCAGCTCTAGCATTGGTAGCAAGAAGAACAGAAAGAAAAAGAAGCAAGTCACAGTCCACTTGAGATCGAATTAACAAACCTTTGGACAGAGGCATGTTGGATATAATCTGCACTATGCAAGTTGGCTGAGAAAGACACATAAATTTTAAAATGTGGAAAAGAGTGTGACTCTGCCCTCACTGAAATCAGTGCAGACTCTGATTGACTTCAGTGGGATTAGAAGAAAGCAATGATTTTTATCAGCTTTATTAGAGTTTTGTCAGAAACCCCTCGGACAAGAGGCAGTGTTCCATAATGAATACTAAAAATAATTACATGCATTCAACCATCATTTAAAAGTTAAGTTTTCAAATTAAAAGGCCGACTGGGAATAGCTGGTAGTAAACAGTCAAAGCATTTGGTTTATTTTGCTTTTTGTCTAATTTCCCGCATCACTTTCGGTGGCATTGTTAAGCAAAGACTTCCATTTTAAAAGAGAAGGAAGAACTGGTAGAGAAGCTCCACTTAGAAGACTGAATGTACACCTCAGAAAAAGCGAGCTGCATTATTAATGAGGGGAAAAGTAAATATCTTTGTAAGCTGGATTTTCCCTTATTATTATTTTTAGAGTTTTCTTTAGTGTGAAGTAATAGAGAAAAAATGAATAAAAAAAAAGGAAAACCAAGGGGAGTTGCCTCCTTACACAAACACATACTTTTCCTTCCAACAAAATTAACATAAAATTTCCTAACTATTCCATGCATGATAGTATGGATGTAGCAACCTTTTATACTAGTAACAGGAGATTTTTTCACCCTTTGGATCACCTCAGAAGTGGATTCTTAAAGAGGTCTTTTACTCTTAAACAGTCATTTACATTTACATTATCCAGGAATGAGTCTGTGATGTCCCCTGAGAAGTAATGAATAATAATGCTACACAAACTATGCTGGAAATGAAGGACACTAATGTACTTAGAATTCTCTGTGTATTTAGAAGTAATATTAAACAAGTATGAAATACACTGTTAGACAGCAAAAAAGTATGTTGTGCACTGAAGTCTTGGACTGTGCCATATGACTGCTTGAAGAACAAACTTTAAAAATTTGCCTGTTTGCCACTTTGAGGACCAGCAGGTGAACATCACAATTCTTCCCTCAACACAGATGTTATAATAATACTTTGAGTATCAAATACATTTGTAAGCATCTATATCTTTCATTAATCACACAGGTTCTATATGAGGAAGCACCACCTTGAACAAAGTTCCAACGACACAACCTCTTACCAGAAAAAATGGTAAAACACTTAGGTATATGGTGGAGATTAAATCCAGATCTTACAATATTCAGAAGGATAATCATAAATAAGCGCCTCAGTGTCCACTTGGTACCAGATTGTTTTTTTGTGTTGACGTTTATTTGGATGTGAGAGCTATAAAGTAATTTGCTTTTGTAAGGGCATATACTAAGTTTATGTTTACCATCAGTTGCTCATAAAAAAGCCTACATATATTCTTCATTAAATCAGTAGGCTCTCTTGTTTAAAAAACAAACAAACAAGCAAACAAAAAACTAACATTAAAACTAAGATTAGCCATAATAGAACAAAGATCAAAGTCAAGTCCATCTATCCCAATATTTTAACTGCTATGGTAATCATCAGCAGAGTCGTAAAGAATATAATGACAGGGAAAATACACTGGGGTACTTTGCTATTACATTCTCCCAGCTTCCAGAGGCCATTAGTGAACATTAGTGTTGTTTAAGCAGTTTTCCTCCAGTTGGAATCAAGTTTGAAGTCAGTCAGCCGCATGCCAAACCCTGTGTCCTAGTTGCCATATCACAAGGTGTCTTCTTTGTAGTTTAGCTTGTACCACATATCTAAGATAACCCTCTACAACTACCTGAAAGGAGGCTGTAGTGAGGTGGGGGTCAGCCTCTTCTCCCTGGTAACGGATAATAGGACGAAAGGAAATGGTCTGAAGTTGCACCAGGGCAGGTTTAGGTTAGACATTAGGAAAAATTTCTTCACAGAAAGGGTTGTGAGGCTCTGGAATGGGCTGCCCAGGGAGGTGGTTAAGTCCCCATCCCTGGAGGTATTTAAAAGATGGGTAAACTAGGTGCTTAGGGACATGGTTTAGTGGTGGGGTGGCAGTGTTAGGTTAACAGTTGGACTTGATGATATTAAAGGTCTTTTCCAACCTAAACGATTCTATGATTCTATGATAAGATTCAGTTAGCAACAATAGGGAAGGTGTACAGAAATATTTTGCACGTTGTCTGCATGCGTTGCATGCACACCTTTCTAGAACAAGCAACTGCAGTGAACTTCATTGCCAGTAAACATTTACTATGGACATATGATACAAGAACTGTAATGGATTACGCTAGGTAAAACTCAAGTCCCTTCTTGTTTGCGCTGTACCAGTCACTAGGGTGTATATACCTTTTGCATCCAGTAGCCTTCAGTGATTAATTATTTTGTCCTCTTGATTTGTTCCATTTAAACTTTGGAATTTACAACATCTCATCGCAATGAGTTCCACAGCATTGCGGGTCACTTTAGTTTGTTTGGAGCAAGTTACCTGATAAATGATTGTACTAAAATAAATAAGCTTAATATCCATCTTTAAAATTAATGACAGAATTTGACTTGCAAGCCCAGATAAACAAACACTTGGCTTGGATAAGAAGGTAAAAATTAATGTCTTCAAGAGTATTTATGTGTGATCTAATAAGGAAATAAATATATATTTACAAAAGTGTTGAAGATTCATATTAAATTTCCAGAATTAAAAGAAAAAGAGAAAGAAAATATAATCAGATTTCTGTGTACTGACTTGGAGTGAATGGGGTTCAATTTTTCTTAAGTGAAAAACAGAAGCAGGAAGGAGAATCATCAACATTTTTATACGATGATCTGGAATTAATATCATGCAATGTATAGAATAAATATCCAAGATAAACCATCAAGCACAAAACGTGAGACTTATATGCTTTAAGGAGTATCACAGAATAAAGATTAATCAGGAAGCTGACTTTAAAATAAATCCATAAAAACCTGTAACCAAACAAAAAAATATACTTTCCTTTTTGGGATAAAATATCCATGGATATACTATCACAGAAGAATAGTTTGCAAAACAACTCTATCTTCATTTCACTCTTTTGTAAAAGGATTGCCTTTGTTAATGCAGAGATGGGTTGTGTTAGTCTCATTGACACCTTAGGCAATATTAGTAGAATTATATTCTCCAGCAAATTATTCCTTTTTCTAATTGACCTCACTATCGCAACTGTTGGTATTAATATGTAAATTAATATTTCCTATCTGAATTTCAGGTTATTACTCTTGCTTTTATCACCTTTAATAATCTTAAATAATTCCTCCCCATCTTCTTTGTTGCCACCTATTCAATTTTTATAGGCACTTATATCCTACTAACTAATCCATCCCTCCTCTTCTTCACCTTTTTTTTCGCATCCTTCTTCCTTAACACCTCTCTGTAATTCATACTAATATTTTTGTCATATTAATCTTAGTGTCCTAACAACAAATTTGCTAGCCTTTTAAAAGGAAATGCAAGAGAAAAGAACAATACTTCAAAGACATTAAAATCACACTGCACAGAATAACAGATAGGAATTATTACTTTGAGCAGAGAAGTTTTTTAAAGAACTTTAATAATAGTTGAAACCAAACCTTGCTAACACTTGTACCCTCCCAGGATGGGTGCAGCATTTTACTGTCGTGGAGCTGAGAGTCACCCCAGGAAAGGGAAGGGCAGTGTCCCCTCCTGCAAGGCACAATGGTGAGATGACAAAAAAAAAGGTGAGCAGAGCATGGCTGCTGACAGGAACAAGTCCTGTCAACAACCCAGTGATCACCATACAAAAGTAAAGTGACGAAAAGGACCTGAGGTCAACCTGGGAAGTCCACAAGGCAGAAATGGGGGGATAAGCTGATCTACTTGCAGTATGGCTTAAGTGAATACTGGGGGAACAAAGCTAAGCTGAAACAAAGCCCCCAGGCCCATTGGCAGGGGTGTGGGTGCAAGTCCAGGTGAGGCTGTTCAGGACTATTAAGGCCTGTCACTGTGCTCAGGGCCCTGTTATTTCTTATACTTTACAATATCTGGCAGTTTAAAAAAAAAATCCTTTTTCTCATTTTACATTCATTTTCCCTTTTTTTCCTCGTGCTTATGCTTTTATGCTTTATTTTATTATGATTTCTTGTTTAGTCGTTAAAGATAAACATCCAAATTTTACCTGTTATAGCAAATTCCTTATATATTAGAATATCTTGGTCAGTGCCTCGTCAACAGTCAGACAGAAAAAAATGCTGCTGCAAAAATTACTTCAAACTTGAATATATGACCTCAGAAACCAAGCTGGTAAATTAAGGATTTGTTTAATTCATATTAAAGGACTAAAATGAAGATTAATTCCATTAGTTCTGATTTTTGTATTAGCTAGCATTTTCATGTAGATTGATAAATTGTCTTCTTGTTGCCAGAGTATGTGGCTATCCTGACACGTCAGTAGCTGAGCCATGCATCAGCTGGCGGGAATTAATTCTTACTCCATTGTTCCCTCTGTACCTGTAAAAGGGCCTATAAATACCTAAGCTTTGGGTTGCCTCAGACAGAATGCCAATGGCATGATGACCTGTTGGGGAACCAAGCAGTGTGCTGTCCTGTTCTGAAATTCTTTTCACACTACAGCTCAGGTGTGGGAGGGTTTTCTTAGTATTTGAATACATAGCTAAACCTTATGAATATTGTGCTTTGAAATATGGGTTTATTAAATAATACACCTCTATGTGTAATAACCAGCCTGTTGGAGAGCACAGTTTGCAAGCTTACGAGATTCTGGGGAAAGTGGTCCTTCTTCTATATGCTTTTACATTTAATGCCTATATTTTACTTTTATGAACTTGCTGCTTCCATGTTGGTGGACTTTCTAAAGGGTGTTTTATAAATTTTCTTCATAGACCCTCTTCATTCAAGTTCCCTAAGAAGGAAAAGCTTTAACTGTCACTAATCTCTACTGTTTTCAAGGCTAGTTACATCTATTTTAGTTTTTGCAATTTTATATAATAAATAAGACTTCACTTTTCTAATATTGTTCATTGACCTTTAATCTAAAGCTGAAGCTTCTTCTAATTAACGTCACTTAAGTAATTATAATAGAGAATAGGCACTATAGCTGACATGCCATTAAGATTAGTGGATGCAATTAATATCACTACTACTATTGCTTCATTTTTTATAGAAACTCAAATATACAGGATTTTCAAATTTCCATTCTGAGTTTAGAAGTTAACTGTTCAGAGAAAAATAATATGAAGTCCTTCATGGAACAACTAGAGTTAGAATAATTACTCAAAAAATTGTTTGGGTCGGGACCACTGACCACTTCAGCGGTTCTTGGATTCTGCTCAGAATAACAGAACGCTCCTAGGTCAGCTCATTTTTTCTAATCTGCGCTAGTGCTACAGCCCTTCCAACTGAAAATAGTCTAGTCTAGTCTATAGCTCCTTCTATGGAATATGCTCATCTCTTCTCCTCTCCCATACAAAATTCTGTGAGCTGGTCAAGCAAAAAGAAAAAACCAAACTCCCCCACAAAAAACTAGTTTGTTTCTTTGTATTTGGGTATCTCTATTCTTGACTTTCTTGCACTGCAGTATGAAGCACAAGGTGCATAATACTTGAAGGGAACATCTGGTTAACAACTACCTCCTGTTCTTGCTTATGTAGATGCATGCTATAATCTCCATCTACAAAGACTGAATTTTCTATTTGAAATGACAAGTATTCCACTGGGCAATTTTTTTATACATTGACATAAATGATCAGAATTCATAGGCTGTACTCAAATAGGTATTCCAAATTATCACTGCCGACTTGAGTATTTTTGAGCTGGAAAGGAGATACTATAACAATCAAAACTTTTTTCCCACCTCTACTGGAAATACCTATTATGAAAACTCACATCAAAGTGAGTTTATGATGATAAATATCAAAAGATGTTACTTTAATTGAATGTACACAGTCATAAGTTTCTCATCAATTTTGTATAAACTTGATTACTCTCAGGAAAGACGATGATGTGAATTTGATTGACTGTTTATATTGTAATTATTGCTATTATTTTTTGAACGTGTGTAACCTTTTTGATAGTATCGCATAATGTCTTGACCACAATAATTTAGCATTTAATCACAGTTAAATTGTTCTTTTCCATTTTCCATTACATGCATTTTTTTAAAGAATAAAATAACCCTCATCTGCATGAATTAGTTTCATATTGGTTAGCTATTGGATTAGATAACTGATCATTCCTGAAGGCCAGGATGACTAAGACTCCCTGCATAAAGTTTCCCCCCATAAACTTTTCCCCCTTTTGTATCACTCTGAGAGCCACTGTCATGCTGTTCAGTATTTGTACTCTGAGTATTTGTTTGACCCCTTATAATGGGGTTGCATGGGGTGGCTGTAGGGGTGGCTTCTCTGAGAAGATGCCAGAAGTTTCCCCCATGTCCAATAGAGCCAGTGTCAGCTGGCTCCAAAACAGACCCAGTGCTGGCCAAGGCCGAGCCCATCAATGATGGTGGTAGCACCTCTGGGATAATGTATTTAAGGAGAAGAAAATGCTGTGCAATTGCATCCAGAAGAGAGGAGTGAGAATATGTGAGAGGAACAGCCCTGCAGACACCAAGAGGAGGAAACAGCAGGTAGAGCACCAGGTAGCCCAGGCTGTGAAACACAAGAGAGGAGTTTATGATTTGAACATGTTTTTGGAGGTCCATAAGATGATTATGAGGCTTTGTCTATTTCATGATAATGGGTCATACTGAAGATCAAGATTGTTGATCCTAGACACCTGAGTCACACTTCTGATGTGCTAGAATATCTTTCTGTTTTTCTGTGAATAATAAAGAAGTTTCTGTGGGGAGGGGTGTTTTTGTAGGGGATGGATATTGATTTTCCACACTGCTTTTGAACAGTGGTTCTTGTTGAGCTCAGTGACTCACAGACATAAATTGATCCCTATAGAAGGTTTGCTAACTGTCATTGCTCCCTAATTCCACAGAGTTTCTTAATTAATAAATTAGAATTTAGGGTAATGTATTAGATCTGTGTGGCAAGGTTTTGGTAGTGGACTACAAGGGTGGCTTCTGTGAGAAGCTGCCAGAAGCTTCCCCCATGTGCTGGCCAAGGCCAAGCCCATCAGTGATGGTGGTAGCACCTCTGGGACAATGTATTTAAAAGGGGGGAGAGGAGGAGGAACCCATGCAATGGCAGCTAGAGAGGAGTGAGAGGATGTGAGAGGAGCAGCCCTGCAGCCCCCCAGGCCAGTGTGGCAGGAGGGGCTCCAGGCGCCGGAGCAGAGATTCCCCTCAGCCCCTGGGGCAGCCCATGGTGGGGCAGGCTGTGCCCCTGCAGCCCAGGGAGGCCCACGGGGGAGCAGATCCCCACCTGCAGCCCGGGGAGGACCCTTCGCCAGAGCAGGGGGTTGCCCGAAGGAAGCTGTGACCCCATGGGAAGCCCACGCTGGAGCAGGCTCCTGGCAGGGGCTGTGGCCTCGTGGGGAGAGGAGCCCAGGCTGGGGCAGGGGGGCAGAGTGTGAGGAGTCCTGCCCTGAGGAGGAAGGAGCAGCAGAGTCAGCGTGGGATGGACTGACCCCAACCCCCATTCCCCGTCCCCCTGTGCTGCTGGTGGGGAGGGCACAGAGAAACTGGGAGTGAAGTTGATCCTAGGAAGAAGGGAGGGGTGGTGGGAAAGGTTTTTTAAGGTTTAGTTTTATTTCTCATTACCCTACTCTGACTTTTGATTGGCAATAAATTAAATTAATTTCTGCAAGTCAAGTCTATTTTGTCCATTACAGTAATTGAGGAGTGATCTCTCTGTCCTTATCTTGACCCATGAGTCTTTTGTCATGTTTTTCTCCCCCTGTCCTTTTGAGGAGGGGGAGTGAGAGCGGTGTGGTGGGCATCTGGTGTCTAGCCAGGGTCAACCCACCACACCCTGCTCTCTCTGTAGAACTACAAGTTTGAGACACTCATCCACCTTTCTTCCACCCCACTCTCTCAAGGCAGAGTTTGATCATCCTGTGAACAGGCTAGTAGGAGACTCAATGTGCAATTAAATCTTTACTGCACAGAGTAGCTCAAAGATCCCCTAGCCACCACTGACTCATGGCCAGAAATACTCACAGCACCCCGCTGTCAACACCTATCAGTCTGGGTCTGAAAGTGGTTGGGCACAGCTGGCCCTGCATTATTGCCTGCACAGTTAGTGCAGCCCAGGCCATCTTTGTTTTTTCTGTACACTGGTAAAGAAATGCCACTTTTTCAACTAAGCCTTTTCGTGTCATCCAGGCATAAACTTTTTTGATTATTCCCATGTAGCAACTCCAGGGTCTGGATATTTCTCCATTTATAGTGCTGAAACCCTCATTAGCTCATGCACTTCAATACCCTCCTTTCTGACTTCTCTCATGTTGTGTGTTGCTAAACAAATTCAAAAGGTTTTTGAGGTTACCAGAAAGAGGTGTTATAATGGACTGCTTAATAAAAGAAGTTTTTCAAAATACTAATTTTCAGTTCAGTTATACGTGTTAGCATCTCCACTGAAATCCCATTAATGTGTTTCAGTATTTTGAGATGTTGTGTGAACAAGAGCTTAGTCTGTGCCTTCAGAGAAGATAGGGAAGCAGCTTCCTCCAGGTACATGTCTGCATTGGGAAGAGGGGACAGAACAAATGAACAGGAGGAGAGGGTGGCCTCAAAGGAGGACCCTGCTTCTTCACCAGTGCCAGCAGTGGGCTGTTTAGCCACCCTGCTCCACCAGCCTTGCTGTTGCGTTTGGGACTGAGGCTGGTAAATCAGTGATCTCACCCTTTGCACAACACATACTATGGCATGTCTCAACTCCAGTGTTTGCTAAGGTTATGGAAGAGATTGCTTTTCCTCAGGAAGACAGGCTGTTATCAGCTAGCTTATTTATCAGTTTCATAATTCATAAATAACTTCTTGCCTCCCTATTTCCAGCCTGCCTTCCATATACACATTGTGCCATCTAAATTCACTGCCTGTGTCATGTCTTCATTTGTGCTTTCAAATTGATATTAGGAACACCTGCCTAAATACATAATGCTATTCTCTATTTCCCATTCCAAAATTTCTTGAAGCCAATTGATTTTTATTTAATTTACTTCACTACTGGGCACTGGATAGGTTACATATTTCCAAAATCCATCTAGCTATGATAAACAAGGCATGTGAGATGTAATTTAAAAAGTGAACAAAAAGGAATCATGGACACCCATAGCTGTAGTCTAATATAGCTGTCAGTATACATATATATCTCTCATCCTACAATAGGCATTCCTCTACAACGTAACAAAGCCAGGCATTTCACAAGAGGTGCTGAGTATCTCTGAAGTAAACCCTCATCCAGGGAAGAACACTAAAAATGGCAACAAGAGAGAAAGATTTATTTCAGTGACTCTGATATAAAGGTCAAACCATGCAATTCTAAAAAATATTTTGGAGAATTTGTAAAAAAGGTGGGTGAAAGAATTTAAAAGAGTCTCTTTCAGTGTGCAAAGACATTTTGATAATTTATTATAAGACATATCAATATATAATGTAGGGGAGCATTTTTTTTTCTGAGGATATTTTAATGCCTTTTTGGTTCAAGGTTTTTCTGTCTGGAAGTTTAAAAAAAAAGCTCTGCAATGTCAGAATGCAAATCTCATTTGTAAGAAGGTTGCAAGAATTCCTCCTGTGAGACATCTACTTCCTGATTTTGTGTTAATTACTTGTACAAGGACAAAAGAAACAGATGTTTATTTGTGTTTACACCATGCAATTGTAATTCCTTGATTCCAACAGAGACCAATGCCTGATGTAAAAAAGATTTTTCATTTGCTAGTGAGTAGATCTATGCTGGAAAACTAATACATTAAAAGCTAAAAGCCCCGTATTGAAAGCAATGAATATGTAATTTGGAATGTTGTAATCTTTAAACATTATAGTCTGTCCTAGTACCCATGGAATGATTAAATTTCTTAATTCAGAATTTTTCTTAAAATATGTTCAGTAAAGGCCTTATATCTTTCTTGATTGTTCATTGCCTGTAATTTTGAAGTAGTGGATCTCTTCTTGACCTATATGTACAATAATAAATAATAGAGTTGATAAATGAACTCATCATGCACCAGTTATGAGGACAGTAAGAGGCTAATCTCCCTTCTTGACTGTAAAAATAATGGAGTCAAGGACATAAAAAAGATGCTATTTATAAATAAAATTTAAACACTATTTAATATAATTCTTCTTTATAAATATCTTAAAAAATCAGTTGGTATATATACTTTGCTATGACATAAATATTCCTTAATTTTGAATTTTAGTGTTTTAAAATGAAATTACAATGAAAATTCTATTCAGACTGAAAAAAAGTACAGAAAGGTTTAATTAAGATGACTGTGACTACGCCATTGCTAGTTTTACTTCATCAGTGTCACTAACGTATTATTTCTATAGCCTTTACAACACCACTATGTTCTCTATGTTGTTTTTGCCTAGAGCATATAACTTTCCTGCTTATTTGAGCTGACAGCATGACTTTCTTTATTTTCTGAATATTCAGCATCATCAAAATTGTACTTTTTTCTCCATGCATAGTTTGTGATACAAAATGTTATTCACGTAATTTGGCTTTCACAATCATTATATAATCAGATTAAGGGTACAGCCTTTCTGTGTAAATGAATTACCAAGTGAAATATGAATCATGAAATATATCATGAGAAACTCATTTTTGCTTGATTGCCTCTCCTATTAGAAAATCTTTCTTGGGAATCTACACTCTTTGGTTCTCTTCCATTCTTTTCTCCTTTGTGATGATGAGAGTGATGAGAGCCTAAAAGTGGTGTTGAAACCCTTGGTCCTGGCTGAGGTGTCACTATGGTCTCTCTAAAATGAAAGCCTCATGGAAAGAAGATAGCCTTCATGGAAGAGTGAGAATGAGAGTTGGTTTATTTCTTTTTTAACTTGCCATTTCCCTCCTTCCTATGATCTGAGGAAAAGTACAAAGAATGAAGTTGCAGTAGTCATTCATTGGTGGAGTTCACAGTCCTGAGGGATGAATGTCAGGCAAAGAGTAAAGTCAGGACCCTGAATTATAGAAAAGCAAAATTCCAGCTGTTCAAGGAGTTAGTCAGTAGTATCCCCTGAGAAAATGCCGTCAGGGACAAGAGAGAAGAACAGAGCTGGCGGACCTTTGAGGACGCTTTCTATAGAGCGCAAGAGCTCTCAATCCCTAGGTGTGAGAAATCAGGAAAAGATGGCAAGAGGCCAGCATGGCTGAGTCTAGACCTGCTGCTCAAACTGAAGGGCAAGAAGGAAATGCACAGGCAGTGGTAGCAAGGACAGGTATCCTGGGAGGAGTATAGGGACTCTGCACAGTTGTGTAGGGATGGGGTCAGGAAGGCCAAGGCACAGCTGGATCTTAACTTTGCAAGGGATGAAAAGAATAATAATAAATGCTTCTATAGGTATGTCAGACAGAAAAGAAATGTCAAAGAAAGCATATCCCCCCGATGAACATGACTGGTAAACTGGTAACAATGAATGAGGAGAAGGCTGAGGTACTCAACAGCTTTTTTGCCTCAGTCTTCACTGGCAACCTCTCTTCCGACACCTCTCTAGTGGATGGACCACAGGGCAGGGACTGAGGGAACAAAGTCTCTCCCACTGTAAGAGAAGATCAGGTTTGTGATGACCTGAGGAACCTGAACACACATAAGTCTATGGGACCTGATGAGATGCATCCCAGAGTCCTGAGGGAATTGGCTGATGTAGTTGTCAAGCTACTCTCCACGATATTTGAAAAGTCATGGCAGTCAGGTGAAGTCCCTGCTGACTGGAAAAAGGGAAACATTGCACCCATTTTTTAAAATGGTAGAAAGGAGGACCCTGGGAACTACCGCCCTGTCAGCCTCATCTCTGTGCCTGGGAAGTTCATGGAACAGATCTTGCTAGAAGCTATGCTAAGGCACATGAAGGACAGGGAGGTGATTCATGATAGCCAGCAAGGCTTCACCAAGGGCAAGTCCTGCCTGACAAACCTAGTGGCCTTCTATGATGGAATAACTACATTAGTGGACAAGACAATAGCTACTGATGTCATCTATCTGGATTTCTGTAAGGCCTTTGACAAGGCCCCCCAAAACATCCTTCTCTCTAAATTGGAGAGATGTGGATTTGATGGGTGGACTGTTCAGTGGATGAAGAATTGATTGGATGGTCACATCCAGAGGGTAGCGGTTAATGACACAATGGCAAGTGGTGTCCTTCAGGGATTTGTATTGGGACCAGTACTGTTTAATATCTTCATCAATGACATAGTGGGATTGAGTACAGCCTCAGCAAGTTTGCAGATTACACCAAGATGAGTGGGGCCATTGATACGCCAGAAGGACAGGATGCCATCCAGAGGGACCTGGACAAGCTGGAGAAGTGGGCCCATATGAACATCATGAGGTTCAACAAGGCCAAGTGCAAGGAACTGCACCTGGGTCAGGGCAACCCCCAGTATCAGTACAGGCTGGAGGATGAAGGAATTGAGAGCAGCCCTGTGGAGAAGGACTTGGGGGTACTGGTGGATGAAAAGCTTGGCATGAGCTGGTTATGTGCACTCTCAGCCCAGAAAAACTACTGTATCCTGGGCTGCATCAAAAGAAGTGTGGCTAGCAGGGAGGTGATTCTGCTTCTCTACTCTGCTCTGGTGAGACCCCACCTGGACTGCTGTGTCCAGCTCTGGAGACCTTGTCTCGTTCCACTTGGTGGGTGACAAGGGAGGGAGGTGAATTTTTGTTATTCCCTGAAAGGAGCACCAACAAGAGAGACAAACCCAGTGCAGCAGGTCTGCAAAGCCAGTTGAGTCACAAGAATGACTCATAGGAATGGTGCTGTCGTGGATGGAGTGAGAGGGAGGCAAAAATAATGTGGTTTATTGGTGTAAAACAGTGAGTTAACAAAGTTCAGTGGTAACTGCGACAATAGTTTGAGATTCGATGGCAAGGTACACTTTGTTATTTACTGCACAGAGGACAGGGTCAGACAAAACTGTCAGGGAGACCCTCCCGTTGAGTCACGAGGTTCGGAAAAGATCCCCTTGCTTTCTAAACTCC
>NW_009258952.1:547174-579523 GCF_000687185.1 Egretta garzetta
CCACTGTGCTTAGATGGGCACATTCCACAATAGCCCTTGGCTATTGTGTTGTTATCTGTCTCCCCCCACACCCAGTGGGTGCATCCTTCCTGACCAGACACATCTATCAGATGCATCTATCACCACAGCCACAGGTAGTTATCACTTGAAAGAGGTCAAAGGAGGGGGGTCAGAGATGAGGGGGGGGAGCACACCGCCACAGGTGCAAAACAATTTAATGGTAACAATTAACAAACTTTGTAAATAAAAGGCTTTGCACAGGAAAGTTTTCCTCAATGACAGATTTAGGCACAACGATCAAGGGGAAACAACCAAACAAGAAAAGCAGGGGGGATGGGGGGTGGGGAGGGTGGAGAGAGAGAGAGAGAAGGAATGGGAGAGAGAGAATAGGGACAGTATAGTGGAAAGATATCACCACCCTTGGATCCTGCATGGTCGTCTTGGGCAGAGCCTTGATCTGTAGGTGATGGGTCGAGACAAAACATACGTGCTCATCCTTATATAGACTCATTAGTCCAGGACTGCCCCTGAAGCAGCAACCATCTCACTTCCATGTGGTCGAGTTTTTTAGAAAGTTCTCAAATAAGCTTCAGGTGGTGTTGGTGGGATAGCGAGGGTCTTTGGTGATCACGTGCTCCCTCCATAAATACCTGTTGACCGGCACATGCTCAGTTGTTGTGTGCCAGAAGAAGCTGAAGTGGCCACCCACCACCCTGCCTCCACAGGGCTCACCCTCTGTTCTCCCTCTGCCTGGGTGAGTTGTTTGAGACAAGGAAATAGCTGACTGCATGGCTGGTCTTAGACAGGCCTCAGCACAGGAAATACATGGCCCTGTTGGAGCTGGTCCAGAGGAGGGCCATGAAGATGATCAGAAGGCTGGAACAACTCTCCTATGAAGAAAGGCTGATAGAGTTGGAGTTGTTCAGCCTGGAGAAGGGAAGACTCCAGGAAGACCTTTATTGCAGCCTTTCAATACTTAAAGGGGGCTTATAAGAAAGACAGGGACAGACTTTTTAGAAGGGCTTTTTGCAATAGGACAAGGGGTAATGGTTTTAAACTGAAAGAAGGTAGATTCAGAGTAGATATAAGGAAGAAATTTTTTGCAGTGAGGGTGGTGAAACACTGGAGCAAGTTGCCCAGACAGGTGGTAGATGCCCCATCCCCAGAAACATTCAAGTTCAGGCTGGACAGGGGTCTGAGCAACCTTTACAGTTTCATTCCAACCCAAAATATTCTATTATTCTATGATTCTAAGCACCGTTCCTGGGAGCTGGTTGTTGAGTTTCTACATGCACTATGTTTCACTACAAAAGGGACAAATATAGTTTTTTTATATGAAGAAATATATTATCTGTGTTTAAAAATATGTAATTAAAAGGATTACTGCATATTCAAAATTCAGTGACTAGCACGTGCCATACAATTATTTTATTAGTTAAATTTCTCTCCTATATTATTCTGATGTGTATTAGAAACCTCTAGTCATCAAGGTCATTGTTAATTACCCATATGTTAGAATGGGAATTAGCTTTTTGATCTGTCAGTCAGACATTTATTTTTGAAGAAATAAATTATAGAAAAATACTTCTCCACAAAAGTTCTCATAAGATGGGAGAAGTCAAGAAAAATATATGTCAAGCAATGCGTAAAATCACTAGGGGACGTTGCTTCTAGTCATTTTACATTTATATCAAAGCTGCTGTTCAAGCTGAGAACTAAAATTCTCTCTCTAGTAAGCTGCTTCAACTCAAGTTAGTAATAAAACATCATTAGTCTTTTCTGACAAAAAGTTTGTTTGCTAACAATTAAAACTTTTTTTTTACTATCTTCAGCATCTTCTTCCTGTAGAAGCCCAAAGAACCAACAGTAGATATTATTAAGTATAAGTCTATATGCAAGATTTAAGGTCAGACAAAACCTGTCTGTTCTGACCTAGAAGAAAAAAAGCCCTAATTTTAGATATGCCATGGATTAAAAAACTATGTTCAGAATGAAGTTATTGAGAAAATGCTTCTTAACATTTTAAAACACTCTTTAAAAAAGAGGTCAAATATTTTTTAGCCCAAAATTTGAATCTCTTTGTATATGTTTTCCTCCTGAGCATACTCTACTCTTTTCTTATGTCCTCTATGTAAAAATGCACAAATAATGAAGTAACAATCAAGCCACTGTACACTTTTCTTTTTTTTCCTGGTGAACAGAACTATACTCAAGATTGTCTTTTTTTCTGAAAGTGTTCTATTTATTAACTCTTTAAGTTAACAGAAATTGACGTAGAGAGGTGTTTTCAGCTCTTGATGTGAGACAGCTAATTCCCATTATTTGTATACCTTACCATAGAGAAAAGAAAAAGCCTACTGAGAGTTGATTTGTTTTTCTTATTTAATGCTCACACACTTACTAAATGTAGTCTACAGATCTGAAGAATTTCCGAGAAAAAAGACTGAAAATTACTTCTCTAAAGTACTCAACTATAGTTACTGAAAGACTGCCAAACCAGTTTTGGCAATAGTATTTATTTTGCAGTAAAAGACTAAGTAAATAAAAGTACATCTAAGACACTTCCCCAGAGACACTATTCTTACATTCAGAATTCAAGCAGATCCTGCAATAGCAGTAGGCAGTAGCTACTCCTATGACACAGCTGGAAAAATAAAGTTCCAGGCACGCGTGTACATCTTTTCTTTCAGAAGTGAAATTTCTGATCAGCAAATCACTTCTACTGCATTTCAGTCTATAGTGTTATGCCATACAATGAATCAAATATCTGTAGAAGAAATATTACCAAAAAATTTCAGATTTATAGTGGGGCAACATGAATGATGAGTCTGGAAAGTTCTTTACTGGATTTTATATTTATATTTCTTTTATGAATAGAAAAAAGACTAAGATTCTCAAAGGAATTAATAATATCTCCAGGTTTTTTTTTTTTTAAAATGCATCTTGAGAACCTTAAAGAGGCCAGATATTGAAATTAATTCTGTTTTCATCCACCTCATGATGTGTGCCACTAGTCAATGCTGGTAGGCTGGGTGCTGATGCTGGGCTTAGCATTTTAGAAAATAGGACACTGTTCTTATCAAGGTCCCAATGTGACAGTTATGAACATTGATAAACATTCTCAAAAATGTAGGTGTTCTGCAACCATGTTAATTATTAAGGTAGAATGACTATTTCCACTGGAATGATAAATGTTTCCTCAGTATAATTACATTCTCCTGCACACTAAAACCAATTGAAAGAAAAATGTGAATTAGAGTAGCAAAAAATGTGAATTAGAGTAGCAAAAAATGAAACCATCCTGCAGATTGTGCAAAATGAAGGCATTATCTCTGAAACAAGACACTCTGAGTGTGTCACCAGAAGTACTGGGCCTCCTTAAATCAGACTCATTTCAACAGAAGTTGCTACTCTCTTCGGAGGTGCTCAGCACCTTGAAGGGTTGGGCTTTTGGGAGATGCTTTAGAGGTAAATTATGCTCTTCAACCTATATTTTCCCAGTCTACAATTCTTTACACCTCATCACTGAGTAGCCTTACATGGTAATGACTGCTGAACTGAGTAGACATCTGCAATTTTAGAAAGTAATCACAGCTTCTGCTTTAGTGCCTCCCTGCTGCTTTCAACAATTTATGAACAATAGCTGATGATGGCTAAATAATTAATTCAGCTGAAAGAAAAAGAAATCTCTGAATAGATTTCATATTGTTAGGAAAATAAAAATGTCACAAGAGTTAAAGAAGAAGGAAGGAAAGTATTCCTATTCTATTTAAATACAATAGTTTCCCACTTCTGTGTAAAAGATGACAGAAAGACATTGGAAATCATGATGTCCTACCTTCTTTCAACAGATATAGTGAGGGGTTTTTCTGTTTCTTGGTCCCATCTCACTGAGCCAAAATGACATCTATGTCTATCCTGGGCTAAGTATTAGTCTGAATTAACTCCTGTTTGTTCTTGGGTTTTACTTCAATATTTAATTGTTAATTCATTTTCTTGAAGTTTCTTGAGGACGACACAACTGTGTATAAGAAAAGAGTTTGGCTGCAAGTGTTTATCTACTATAAACCACCTAAATGGCCTTCAGTGACCCATTGGAAGAAACACAGAGTGATCTTTCTCCGTTCACTCATGTAGCAGCTAAAGAGCAAATTCTATTCTTTGGGCTGCTGTGATGTATATGGAAAAAAAAAGGCGGGGGGGGGGCTTAATTCAGCAGAGCTAAGAACAGCTGCTACGTAGGAGAGACTTGGCCCAGAAGACACTTTAAAGAAATGTGAAATTACACTTACACCACTGGGCAATATACCCTGATTTTCATTAACACTAAGACCATTTCATGACAGGTAGACAATATAGAAGAGAGTGCAAATTAAAATTGCTCCCATTTAAAAGGCTTTTTTTTTCTATCAAAAAGCAGGTGCATAATAACATCTATCGTCCTGCACTAAATATAATTTCCTTTGTCACTCTGGGAGACAGAATATTGGGCTACATGGGCCAGCAGTCTGACTTAGAAAGACATTTCTTATGGACTACAATAGAGTAAGGAAGTTCCATACTCTTCAGCATATTGCCCGAAGGATGTTAAGAGCAGACTTATATATTTGCTGGAATAGAGATGGTAAATAAAAATCAAGGTAGAGAAATGCAGTGTTTTAATTCACACTGTTAGCAAAATATTAGCAAGAAATCAATGTTAAAAGTGAGAAAAATTAACTATAAAATGTTTTCCTGAACTGTGAAAGTTGATGTAAGTGAAAAATTGTTAATGTTCTTTCTTCTACTTTAATGTACAAACTGAGATATGCTGAATTAAGATAAACTGGAAATGACCAACATATAAATACATATATCTTTTGAAATGATGAAATATCTGAAGAAAAAAACTTACAAGGGAAGTTATTCATCCATATTTTAAATATAATAAGAATGATTCATTAAATATTTTCAAAAAATATGAATGAGAATAAATGGCCTGAAAAATATCTCCATTTAAATTAGGCACAAAGCTTTCCTGAAAATGTTGTTGCCCCCCCCCCCTTTTTAGCATATTTCTTTGCTATGTAAAAGGTATGATTTCTAGAATAAAACTGAAGGAAAGCTATATACTGATCTTCAGTGCCTCCAGGTTTTGCACTTTTTTTCTCCCTATAAATTTCTTACTCACTTCTTCCTACTCTTCAGTGTTTAATCTTTCTCTCAAGTAATAACCACTACCATGCTACTTGCTACTCCCCCTCTCCCCCAGTTAATAGCCTTTTCTTGCTTCTCCAAGCTTGCATAACTTTGCCTATCACATAAAAAGACACAGGTGAGATAGCAGGTGCATAAGGAGAACAGAAAAATAATTTCCTAGAATTAGGAGTTTAAATATTGTTCCGTCCTCTACTGGTGAAAATAAAGCAACATTTCCTTCCAAATTAAGCCCTTTGTAGGTTTCCTAGAACAGATTCTGTAGTTTTCACAGCAATTCTCTTCCTCTTAGTAACTCTTACTTTTCAAAGATAGGCAGAGTTGCAATTTCTTTTCAACTAGTCTGGTGATAGCAACAAAAAATTCTTTGTTATACAGAAAACTGTCTCAAAAGGATGGTGTGCCTCCATGATATTCACCAGAGAAAAAATTTTGCCAACGCCCTGTATTGTAGAAGTATAACAACACATCCAAAACTCCTTTTTTTTTTCTGGTTACACGAAGGAGAACTGACTAATGCTCAGATTTCCCAGAATTCAAACCCTCTGTAGTTACAGGAGGTACCAACTATCAACAACAAAGATGTCTGCTTAAGTTTCAATCAACTTTGTTTAAGAGTAGCAGTAAAACTATGTTATTCATCAGTGTTGATAACTGGTTCTTCTAATTGTACATGTAAACATCCACTCACTACTCAAATACCTATTTGAGGTGCACATTTGCAGTGACACTATGTTCAGAGGCTTACTTATGAAGAAAAAACCCTAAAATTTGTTTCTACTGAAAATAGGAACAGATGCCCTCTGAAATATCTGAATTCAAAAAAAGTTATTTTAAAAAGCTAAATTAGCCCTAAAACCTGTATTTGCCCTCTAAATCTCAAAGTCTTCAGGGATACCCTTGAGTGACACTATGCCTATTCTGCTTTGAGAAATAACTTCTCTTCCATCACTTCCCCCCAGCTATGCAGCAGATTCAGCTCCTCTGTATTTATACTTGCTTCCTTCGTGGTTGTGTAGCATGCCTTGTTATCTTTTTCAATGTATTTGTTATCAGTGGTAGTTGCCTCAGATACATAATGTTCTCTTCACCTGTGTAAATTCAATGTCAGCTTGAGGTCAAGTTCACACACACACACACACACACACACACTAATATGTGTCAGAAGTGTAACTGAACTCTGCATCTACATTTAAAATTTCTCCTGACTTCTGGGACAGAGCCTGACAAATCATATTTAAAAGAAGATAGCTCCAAGCTCAGAAGTTTGTTCATCAATGTAGATTCCGTTTTCAAGGTAGACAGGACACTATTCTTGAAATACCTATGAGGAAACTAGACCTGGATAGCTATTTTAAGTTAATGTGATTCAACGATTGCCTCTTCAAAATGTCACCCAAAAGTATCTGCCCATTCATCTGAAGTCTGCTTAATGCAGGAAACAAAATAAAAAAGGACTTAGGCAAACATTTTGAAACTCAGCCTAAAGTCAGGCCTATATTTAGATTCTTAGCCATGTGGGACAAACTTTTAGAAAAACTGATCATTCAGTTTCTCAGGGAAATCAATGTGACTTGCAGATAATAAGCTGTCTAAAATATTCAGGCCAATTCTTAAGTGTCTTCAGTACTTTACCTTTATCAGTTTTGTACATTGCATTACTAGTAAAGAGAAGATTTTATCAAAAGCATGAAAACTCCTATTTATTTAACTTTTTTTCACATTGACTCTTTGAAAAATAGTATTCATTACCATTTTTATTATCTTTTGTTATTTTGTTAATTTCTTTTGTATTTGTATGTTTCTCTTTTTGTTGTCTATGAATATGTATTATGGGATTAAAAAAAATTAATAAAACACTTCCTCACACCCTGTCTCTTTTTATCTAGCCACTGACTTCCAAAGAGACAGGATCTCACCATGGAAGCCCAGCACCTGAGTTGGAAAATACAACCTGCCGCCAACTGCAGTTTCATCTGGGAGTAAAGCATCTCATTTCCCTTGGAAGAGGTCTGAGAAAATATTTCAAAAGAGAATTTACTAATCTTGCATCATAGCTATTCTCTTCATATTTAAGGCTCTTAACAGAGTTCACACACTTGAGTCTCATCAATTGATTCTTATCTGTTTTCCCTATCATCCCTTTATTTGTTTATTTTTTAAGGTACCTATTTACCCAGAAAAACTTCGATTCCTGGTGATTTTCATTTTCTGATGATTACCACATGACAGTTATTCTCTTTTTTCTTTTAAAAGAAAGAGAGCATGATTCTTTGATTTCATTAAATAATGTTCAGAACTGGTTTTAATATTTCTTCAAATCCAAGGTTAATATTAGACTCAACAGAAATGAGCAAATGGAGAATTGACTCAAGCTTTACATTTTAGACATTAAAACTGAAATGATCACTCTAAAGAATCTGATTTTCCTCTTCACAACTATAAACATTATTACAAGAGGCGGCTAGAACAATACAAGCTTTTAGGCTTTTTTGGTCTTCAAATTTCCTTTAGTATATTTCTTCATACGATAACTTTTCAAGAAAGTTAAAAAGATTTTAAACAAATTGCTCTGTGAGTGAGAAAGCAACCAGTGACAGTAAGAGCAGGCAGGCAAATAATGACACAGAAATGAGTTCCTCCTATAGTAAAAAATAAAATACTGTCCCAGACAGCGATTTCTCTTCTGAGTATAACATCTTACCAGCTCTGAGTTATACATTTTGTAATATGTACAGGAAGATCTCAGGTTTGGAAAAACTAACTTAGACTTGTCATTCTGCTTATTAGTTCTTGGAATTCAATTAGAAAACATTAAATATAATATCTTGTAGCCTAGTCTCATGAGAATCAAGAGAAGTTTCTAAATACATAAATAGGACTGCACTAGCAAAAACTTTGCTTAGCAGGATCACATCTGGCCAGTTCTGTGGCATCTTTAAGGCTAAAATATGTGACTAAATTGCACGGAACAGAATCTTTTGTATTTACATTCATCACATCAGTGTTTCAGATCTGAATAACAAGCTTTAGGGATTACGAACTATTTCTGATATTCATCAAGAAGTAATGCTTCCATAATACTGAATTATACTTTTAGTTCTTAAGCTTTCACTTCTTTATACAAATTTCAAACAAGGAAAAATCAATAGATTTCATTAAACTTCAAAAGTTGATAAATTTTAGTGAACCACAATCACAGATTCACAATCTTGGTTTAAAATATTTCCTCTATTAAGAGCTAATAGTATAACCAGATTAGAGGGTAGCATCCACTGAGATTAAAGATTTTTTAAAAATATTGTAACATGAAGAAACTGAGGGATGGCAGCTTTGTTCTTACAACTGTTAATTTTAAGTGATACAAACTTATTTTAGACTACTGATTTCCTCAGTCAAATGTAACATACAAGATTGCTGCAAAAAACCCTGACCTTCTTCTGCCACTGATACGAGCAAATAATCAAAGCAAGAGTAATTGTTTGAAAAGTATTTGCAAGATACTTCCACATGTTCCTTAATTTTTATTATTTATTGGATTTTAAAATATAGCCTAAGATGAAATAATGCAAGGACAAATTCACATGAAGACACGCTCTAGAAAATGCAAGGAATGTAGAGGACCTTACAAACTGGGTACTATAAACAAGGAAAGAAGCAAACGAAAAGCAGAACACAGGAGCAGATGGCCAGCATGAAATTCTGGAGAGGACTTTTGGTTTTCTTTTTTTTTTTTACAAACCAATCTGTCTGAGAACATGTCTAATCCACAGGCTGCCAGAAAGTAGTGGATTGTGTTCAAACTTTGGCTGTAGAAGAAGGAATAATTTTCAAAAAAGGTTTATTTTGTAACCTCTGCAATGGAAGGAACATCTGTGTGTGATAGAAAAGATCATTTTAAAACCATCATGTGATCTATTCATTTGAATTAGATGATCCTTTCCCTGTAATTAACTTGCAATTATATGTCATGCCAAATTAATACAAATTAAAGTGCAAACACCAAAAAGAGACCAGTACAGGTCAGAATATACATTGTACAGAATATACATTACTGACCAAAAAGGACAAATATTGACTAATATAGTCAATGCCACACAAATGAAGAGGTCGTTGCCATGTTAATGTGATAAAATTCATCCCTGATCAGTGTCATCAGTAAATTTGTTTGCATTTATAAATGGAATCATATGTTTACATAAATAATAGTATTATAATATCAATTCTGTGATGGTATGTCACAAGCAAAAGTATAGACGATGTATATTGACAGCTGCCTTAGCTGTAGGAAATGGGGGGGGGAAAAAAAGCAAAAAAAAAATTATCTGTCTCAGAAATTCCCATAGCTGAAACTACAAAGGGACTTTGGTGTCCTGCTGCCTTGTAAAACACATCAGAGTTCAGACTCTTCATGCAACTCATAGAGAGTTAAGCTTCTAAAAACCCCACAAATACAGGAAGATGAGCAAGTTAGCTATGACTTAGAACTCTGAACAAAATCAATAGTGTCAGGTACCTGGAAAAATTGCTTATAGCCAATAATACAAATTAAGGGTTAGGTGACAGTTGAGCATTGTTTGGCAGAGTTCATCAATTCCTAACTGTTGGATGCAAACCTGTTAGTCATATTGGGAATATATTTAGATTAATTAATGAGAATAGTTATCACTGGAGTGAGAAATTTGGAGGTTTTCAGAAGTGCCTTCAGCCTTGGCGATACTTTCCTTGAAAAGAATGTGTTCTCAGCTACTTTTTTACCTTATTAAAGGTTATGCTGCAAAGAGGGTTGACATGGCCACATAATACAATACATAGCAATGCATTGAGCAGTATATTGAACTGGGAATTCCAAAATGCATAGTTGCATTAGAGCAGTATGGCATCAAAAAAGAATGAGCTTTGCATCTCCACAAAGCTAATTAGCCTAAGCAGAAAGCAAGCATGATATATCTGTATTGTTCTATTCACCGAACATTATAATTGTCTCCATCCTCTTCTAAGCCCTGTAAAAATCCCCTTAAACAGCCTTGAAAATCCCACCTTACAATGCAGTTTTTAAAAAATGAAAGAAAGATCTGAATATATACCTCTTCACCCCTTTAACCTGACAAACCTTATTTTTAAAAAATGAAAGAAGAAAGATCTGAATATATCTATACCTCTTCACCCCTTTAACCTGACAAACCTTCGCAGAGGTTTATATAGTATTTTATAATGTGTCATTATGTAGGCAATCATTAATTAGACAAAAAACCTTAAGCTTAAATCCATATAATTAGCTAAATAATTATCTTAAAGGCTTGGAAGCTGAAACTTTTCAGTACAATTAATATAAGTACTAGCAATCATCATTACAACACAATTTGTTAAATCTCAAGTCTTTGCTTTCATTGTATAGCTCTGCATAGATGGAAAACTAAGAAAAGATAAACACAGTTTGTTGGAACTTAGAAAACTGAATGGATTTGTTTTCATTGTATAGCTCTGAATAGATGGAAAACTAAGAAAAGATAAACACAGTTCATAAGTACAGGTACAGTCCAAGAGATAAGGTAATGATTGTTGTCTAGTAGTGGATGTTACAAAATGCTCTCAGACATTAAGAAAAAGATACAATGCACCATTATTTCTTTCCTTGAAAGGTGATCTGAAATTGTAAATGCTTTTAACCTTCAAGTGAGAAACTGAATACAAATCTGAGTGTTTAGAACTAAAAATTTAATCTTTTTTTACATGTAGGTCTAGACAACTTTTATCTGACAGTTAAATTCTTGGACAGATGTAGGAATTTTTCCTAATAGATGCATCCTGAGATTTCAAGTGCACTCATAGACTGAAACTCTGATTGATACCTTCCCTGGAAGAACAAAAAATTTTGGGGAAGAGGAAAAATGCTCAGGGAAAGAAAAAGAGTGAAAAAATCATAGAATCATTTAGGTTGGAAAAGATCTTTAAGACCATCAAGTCCAAATGTCAACCTAACACTGCCATTCCACCGCTAAACCATGTATGTCAACCTAATACTGCCATTCCACTGGTAAACCATGTCCCTAAGCACCACCTCTACCTGTCTTTTAAATAACTCCAGGGATGGGGACTCAACCATTTCCATTGGCAGCCTGTTCTAGTGCTTGACAACCCTTTTGGTGAAGAAATTTTTCCTAACGCCCAATCAAAAACCTCCCCTGGCGCAACTTGAGGCTATTTCCCTTGCCTTACTTGTTACCCAGGAGAAGAATCCGACGCCCACCTCACTACAACCTCCTTTCAGGAGTTCCCTCAGCCCCACTTAGCAAGCTGTTTCTTCACAAGTCCTTACTTTTATCCGTGCATGACTTCCCTCAGGGTCATGCACACCCCCCTCAGAAAGAGAGGGGGGGTGTCTTTCTGAATTAGTGGCAGTAGCGTATGTAGCTTTGCTTTGAATCTTTCTGTCATTTATAAAAAGTGATTACCTTTTTGAGAGTCCTTAGTGATTTGAATTTCAATTTTACTTTAACCAGACATGAATTGTGTGATTTTAATTAATGAATTTAATAAATCAGGGCACTAAGAAATCTAACATGCATCTGACTTGCTCCCCCATAGCTTTCAAGGTCAACAAAATGTAAATGCACTGGGCCTTTTTTTCCACAGCCCTGCGACAGATGTGACCGGCACCACTAGAATCAGGGTGGTGACAGGGAAGAACTGCCAGCCACAGAATGAGATCTGGAACAGGTGAGGAACAAGGGAATGAAAGAGAGCAGAACACCCAGCTCCAGTGCTGTCAAAGGACAGCAAATACAATGCTGTTAAAGACCCAAGGCTAGGCTGAGGCTCTCCCTACCAATGCTCACAGGATTGGTGCTGGTGAACGTGTATATAAGGAAATGCATATTTGCAGACTCTTTGTAGAACCACTTATCATAGAATCATAGAATCATAGAATCATAGGTTGGAAGGGACCTCAAGGATCATCTAGTGCAACCTTTCTAGGTAAGAGTACAGTCTAGACAAGATGACCCAGCACTCTGTCCAGCTGAGTCTTAAAAGTTTCCAATGTGTCAGAGTCAACCACTTCCCTGGGGAGATTATTCCAATGGTTGACTGTTCTCATTGTGAAAAATTTTCCTCTCATGTCCAGTTGGAATCTTCCCAAGAGCAACTTGTGTCCATTCCCTCTTGTCCTCTCCATGTGACTCCTTGTAAAAAGGGAGTCTCCATCTTTCTTATAACTATCCCTTAGGTACAGCATGATGAGATCCCCTCTAGGCCTCCTTTTCTCTAGACTGAACAAACCCAGTTCTTTCAGCCTATCGTCATACAGTAGGCTTCCCAGGCCTTTGATCCTTCCAATGCATTGTTTATAATTTTTTTTTATATGTGTATTTAAGCAAAAACATGTGTTCAATTCTCCTCAAAGTGTGCAATAAAAATTCCCCAACAATACTCACATCAACTACTTGCTTCTGTAGGTGCAATCCTACCACACTGCACCATTTGCAAATCTAAGTAGAAATAGCTTTAGACCTTCAGTGGTTAAATAAGTCACAAGTAATTGGTCAATGCTATTCAGTCATCCATGAAAAGAACCAAAAATCATATAATGGATGTGGTTACACAGGAAAGAATCAATTCAACATCAAGACTGCAAATCTAAGTAGAAATAGCTTTAGGCCTTCAGCGGTTAAATAAGTCACAACTAATTGGTCAGTTCTATCCAGTCAGCCATGAAAAGAACCAAAAGCCACATAATGGATGTGGTTACAAAGGAAAGAATCAATTCAACATCAAGACTGGGATAGTGTGTGGGTAAACAACCACAGTCCCATTAAGCAGCAGGAACAAGCTCTGACCCAGCTTGGGTCTTTGAACCAATCTAGTTAAAGTTTGAAATGAGGAGGAAAAAACCCCTCAAAACCCCCACCCCCACCCCCTCACCCCCCAAAACCCCCAAACCCCTACAGAAAGACAGCTAGTCCCTTGAAAATCAGGACATGCAGCACAAAACTGAGAATAAAAGGCAGAATAAGCAACAGCAGGAGGTAAATTTGGAGACTTGAATTAGAGCAGGTACAGATGAAGAACTAATATAAAACATGAGTGGGGCTAGGATCCAGAATGCCAATTCTGTGTGAAATAGGGAAGAAAAAATGGACTTGGCTTTGGACCGGTTTTTTTAATTTGTGGTTGCAACTGCAGAACTGTGGAAAGGCTGTTAGGTGTGAAGAAACATACAGTCAAACAGAAGGAATGAGGAGTTGAAAGCAGAGAACAGCTAGGAGTCTCACTCTTTAAATGTGAATTGACTTTTGGGGGTTGTAATGAAAAAAATGGATGCAGTATTTGAAGCACAACAATGAATCAGACAGGAGGCTACTTTGTAGCAGAAAACAGAGCAAAACAGGGGGGAAGTAATATATGAGTCACTCATCCAAAATTTGTCAATACCCAAGCTGATGGATTACCCCATATGTATCAGTCCTGGGTTACTGTGATAATAAGCCTCCATTTTACTCAATATTTTATTGCATAACAATTAGAGACCACCTTTATTATTCTAAGCATCCCAATGTACACAGTTAGTACTCTGTTGATGAATCTGTATTAAGCCCTTTTTAGAACATTTCTTTCCAAAATACTTTTTCTCATAATTTAAGCGTGGCTTCCATTTTCTCTTTGGAGCATAGGATTTAATCATTTTTTTAAAAGTTTGAATAAGCCTCACTTTCCAAGAGGTGCAGGTCATAATGTGAGAGACCTTTTTCTCCCCCCCCCCCCCCCCCCCCTAATATCTACTGGTAATTGCTTTCTGTTTGGACTCAAAGGGGTTTGTGCTAGGAAATTCTATCACCTACGCCTGTATTAAGTGCATGGGCTACAAATGTACCTGTAAGCTGTAAGTTTAAAAACTCATATCCACTCAAGTGAAAACAAGAACATAAAACAAGACAAAACTTCTACCTTTGCTTTCCTGCCTCACACAGAGGCCAAATCTTTTTCAGCTTCTTTGTAAAGTCTCAGACTTGACAGGAAAGAAAAACTGAAATGCATGTTTTGGTCTTATTATCAGCTTGTATAAATGAGCACTATTATGTAAACTTTAATGGAGAGACTCTGTCACATGCCAGTTGAAGATGTGTCCTGCTTACAGTAATTTCAAGCATTTGTCAGGCTGTCGAAAACACAAGTGATACAGCCCTGATGTCTTGTCTTCTTGTATCATGTCACTGAGAACTGCAGAAGGGAAAAGCACGTGGTACTCAGCTTGCTCCAGCACCACCCATTCTCTTTGCCTCCCTACATCTGATCTCAGAGTTCAAAAGTCAGAAGAAACCCATGCTGCAGTGACAGCTTTATGTTTAGAAATGGGAGTCAAAAAGTGTCCTCCTCCCTCATAAACCCAGAGCTGATTATAACAACACTAGCAGCAGAGAACCAATGTGACCATGCTATTTAAGTGTCAAATTTATTGAAAAGAGGAACTGATGCTAGAAATTGAATATGGTTTACTATTTTCAAAGGCCTGAACGTGAACCTACACACACACATCTCTCATGCATTTGAGTTGCAATGTTTTTCTCACTGCAGTATTCCATATCTGATAAGAAAAAAAAAAAAAGAAAAAAAAAAAGGAAAAAAAAAGATATAAATGGAGAAAGGAAGAAATGGGTCCAGAGAGTGATTCCCCAGATGATATCCAAAGCTCTCGTTTTGGTGTTCTGGTTCTCTGTGCACAAGGGAGAGCAGACACTTGAGAAATTCAGAAATCTATAAATGATTCAGGCTGAGTCAGGAAGGACTGCAGAGATGCAGTTCCTGCTCCCAGGATTCTGTGATGTTCCCATTAAAGAAGCATTTTATTAAAAAAAAAAAAAATTGTTATAGAAAGACAGATATATGAACATAGGAACTAAAATCTGCCCATTAAGGTCTGACTGTACAAGCTGACAGGTTACAAAGCCACCAAGCTGCTTCTGGCTTCTTCTGTATTCCAGCCTCATTACAATTGCACACTTCTATGGTACTGCACTATGGTACTGCACCCAGTTCAGCAGAAAGATGCAACATCCCTTCTACCTCATAAAGTCCATATTGAACTATAGAAGACATAGTCCAGGAAAATGAGAGATGGAACACTGAATCTTGCAAGTAAAAAAGGAAATTAATAACAAGAAAAATTGAGGTATAATATTATTGCATGACATTTCCTTGAAAAGCTTTTTTTTTTCAACCATGTTAATTTTATCTAATTGGTCATATATTTTTTATTTCATGATGAATTAGAGGCAGGACTACAAGTACAGAGAGAACTGTCAGCTCAAAAGCAAAAGCCAATTTATTTGTCCAAAGGTCATGCTAAGCAGAGTTTTATCAGCTTGAAATTTTCGACTGAAGCGGTCCAAAACCATGCTGTGAATCCACGCATATATAGTTGAACCAACACACTAGGTTCAACTGCATTACTGAACCATTCAGTGCAATAAAGGAGAGACTAAAGTTTTATCTGCTGTAACCTCTCATGGTTTCAGGACAAGTCCACAGAACAAGTTTTCTGGCAGGCAAGTTCACACCAGTTGCTAATCCCAAGTGTTAACTGTGCATGCATGGAAAGCTAAATCCTAGAGGACTTTGCATGCACTGTGCATATAGTTGTAAACCCATGCATTTCATGTCCTTTTGCACACTAAATATTGACAGAGAGCAATGGAATTACATATGGAATGTGGCAAGCATGTAATGAGAAGAGAGATTCCAAAATACATGAAAGAGCAACTATTGTATCACTGTTTTTGCAGACTGTGAGGTTTGTGGAAGCCCAAAGCAGTACCTGTGCAGAAGACAGAAGACATCAAAAGCCATGCATATGACAATATAATTTTTTTCCTAATTATCCCTCACTTTATTCTATCAACATTCCAGCTAAAAGATGGAGGTATAAGAGATGTCTTTGTTGATTTTAACCACTATGGAATAGGTCCCTGGATTTAATTTTAAAAGTCTTGGTTCCATTTAAAAATTCCTTTTTGGACATCATCACAGTAAACAATGTCAATTTATGTATCATCACACAGTATTACTATTGCTTTCTAAAAGAAGAATTTAACTGATTCAATATGGTTCTTTGCTTTTGAGATTCTCTCTCCCCATCAAAGAGGTATACAACTTTCACTTTTGTAAAGCATTGGAGTATCCAGAAAAATCTGTGTTTGAACTATATTTCAAGGCAAACAACATCGTCTAAAATAAAAAGATCAAAGTGAAAAGAAAGGATGAGAAGTATTCTTAACTCAGAGGAAAACTATTATAGCTTGAATGACCTCACAGTAGATTTTGGTTTCTTTATTAAGCTTCAAAATATTGGGCTGCATAGTTTGATACCCTGAGTTTCCTCCTTTTTATTTTTTGGAAGCTACATCGAAACCATCAAAAGAGCCTGTTGTGTTCAGAGACTGACAGTATGGGGAGCACAAAAGCAGACTGTCAGGAAAATAGAAAAATAATCAGAAGTCCCTACTCTTTAGGGACTAGGATTAAGGTTCAGCCTTAAGTGGGTATCAGATTTAGAAAACCTGGTAACCCTGGTGTAAAAGAAAATAACCTGAATCTGCACTATACTGGGAAAAATATTCAGAAAATCGGGACTGCTAATTGCTAAGTCTTTATTAAACCAGTCATACTGGCATCTGGCTATCCCTTCCAAAAAAGACATAGCTTTCAGATACTGCTTTTTAATTTTCACCTAGGGAAGACTGTCTGGCCCATGTGGAGGGAAGTTTGCTACAGATCTTATTTGTAGGGACATTGTGAAGTAGAATTACAGACTGGGATTCAGAGGGTATTCACAAGCTGTCATAAAATCTGGAGTTTTTTTAATTGTTATTTATTCAGTTTTAAGAATTATTATACACTGAGGTAACTTCCTTTTAGGGTAGCCCTATCCAATTTGTACCACATCAGATGAGGAACATTAGAAATATCTAGACCTCTCCCTCCTATTAAGAAACATACATTCTGTTCCCAAAACCTAGATGGAAGTGACTAGATAACCCAATTTGCAGGACAGTCTTATTACTCATTAGTCTTTACAGGAAAGTTACAGCATGAACAGGGCATTGAGGTAGTAGAATTGTACACTGCAGTTCCGCTTCACTCCATTTCAAAAGCCATCAGTTATAAATGCCTGTTACTCCTAGCCCTAGTCCTTGAGCAAAGTATGGCCAACAAAGCTTGGCAGTAGTATTCATTAGTAATGACACATCTTCTGGTCTGTTGGCAAGTGGCTAATCTACAATTCCGTGATCCAACAATTCGTGAAATCAACAAAAAAATCTCAAACTTCATAGTGACATTTCCTAACCTTCCACAAATTCATTGCAGTATTGCCACAACATTTTTGAAAAACCATGGAGGGGGGAAACAAGTGGCAAAGTATTCCTACCAGAGCCTTGACTAGATGTTGAAAGAAGGATTTACTGCTAAGAACCAATCTGTGTGTATTAATCGGTTGCTTGCCCAGAGGAGATCAATTCTTCATTTTCATGACCATTGAAGTTTACCAAATGAAAAATGGAAAAAGAAATCATTAGTGCAAATCACTAAAGTTTGTCATCATGACTGATTTATCATCTTGTGTCTTTTTCATGAAACTGTAAAAACCATTATTTTTGGGAATGGCTAACATTGTAAGCCTCTGTTCTCTGACACTGCAAATAATTTATTTCTTTTTTTTTACAGGTATATAGAAAAAGTATCCTTGACAATCATGATGCTACTCTACTTGGGTTTATTTTGACAAAATCCTTTTATAATGTATTAAAATGCCCTATTTTATACTGTATTTACCCTGGGGGAATGGGGTGAGTAAGTGTGTTCACATACAGTTACAGATCTTCAAAGATTTATTAAACTAAACTGAAACATGGTGTTTAACAATTTATGTTGTGAATTGCACTAGTTTTCAGTTTGTCTGGCCAGTTAAAAGGATATTCTTCTTGGGGCTAGCACAGTGGATTGCCTGAACAGTGCCTCGCTAAATCCAAATGGGGTTACTCCCTCCAACTGACTGAACTGCAATGTGGTAAAATCAGCTGTTAGATATCACCAGGATTTGCAACATTTGTCTGAGTTGTTCAGTGTGCTCAGATCCATTATCTAACATTTTTATGGTAGTCTGTGCCTTTAAATGGGTTTCACTGAAGAGCTTTCAATAAACATACAATTGACTTTTGGGATGTTGGCTTGATTTAGGAACAATAAAATTAATTCATTTTGAGCAGCTGAGTGCAACTCTGGTTTGGGAAGAGAGAATCAGTTGTCTGTATTGCTATTATCAAGATGAACACTTTGGCTACAGCATTCCATACCAATTTACTTTTTCTTTTCAGGGTGTAAATAGTTCTTTGTCCTACACAAATAACTCCAACAGGTTATAGGCTATGCTCTTCAGACAGACAGTGCATGTTGCCTTTAAATTATAACATCATGGGGCAATTAAAGAGAACAGAGTTTATATGCTGTTAATCTATTTCCCAATTTTTCAGTTTTCTGGTTGAAACTGAAAAATGTGTGAAAGAGTAGACTAGAAATGCACAGAAACTAATAGGAATAAATACATTCATTAAACTTTCTGAACACTTCAGCAATTCTTGAATATTTCACGTTAGACTGAATTAGAATGATAAATATAATACAAAAAAACCAAGTCTGAGATGTGTGAGAATTCTGACCTTCCTGACCTTACAGTAGGGTTTGTTATTTGTGTTTGGGTTTTAAGCATTGTTTTGTATATAATGTTAATGGTCTAACAGATAATGCCAGACAGAATTCATGCCATATATGCAGTGAAGAAAGCATGGGAAGAGAAGCTGTTAGATAAATTAGGGTATCGGGAAACGTTCTATTCCTCTTTCAAAGGTTTCCAGGTATGTAGGATAATCACAGATTTCTGGTCTGAATCTCCCTGGCTGTAACTCTGTCTTTGTTCTTTTTGCATCCAGACTACATCTCGACTTGCCTAAATTCTTATCAGTTATTGCTCTTAAACTTGGGCAGTTTATGTAGGGTAAAGGAATACACCTTATATAGAAATATAAGGATTTATTGCTAGTCTAACTGAAACAGTCTAATCAAAAAATTCTTTTCAGCCCAGATTTAACTATTACAGAAAAAGGAAGAAAATTTCACTACTAAATAATAAGTCCTAATAATATCACCATTAAAATTATTATATATGCTTTCTGGGGCTTTCCATTGCTCCACTGCATCCCAGGACTGATGGCCTCAGTCTGGGGGAAGGTTGCACTGAGTCATCAGCATCCTAAGTCCTTTCTGGAAGGAGTATGGTGATGATGGTGAAGATTTCTTCTTCTTCACTCTGGGATTTACTTGGGATTATTTTCCTGTATTTTCTACCACACCTTACACTTTTTCTTCATTGCTCTCTATTTCCATGATCAAAATCCAAATTTGGTATATATGATATTTTTCATAGGTACCTGTTCATTGTTATTCTTTAAATTGTTTTACCCAGCTCCCAGAGATGCATTTATTTAATAACAAATATTTAACCACTGGTAAATTCTTTAGAGCTTTAAGGAGTCTGGTAACTTTTTGTGCCCATGCTTTCAAGGCCCTGTACTCCTCTAAACTGCATTTTTATTCTAGAATCACAAATGGTGCATTCTACACAGCATAGCTGTTTGTTATTGCTATTATTTACAAAAAGTACATATTACAATAGATGTTATACCACGCAGTTGAATAAAGCCAAGCAAAAGCTAAAGCAAATGAGAAAACAGTCACCTTGTTAGACAACTGTTACAGATAAACAAGCTTAAAGAAACTTTCATGTAGTCCAAGTCTAGGTAAAGCCTGACAAGCCCTGAGGTCTATGTTGCTAGCTTAGCACAAAGCCAGTGGGCTGTTGCTGTAAAGGTTACACTATATTCACTAAGCTACAAGTCTGCAATCTCTTTTTCTGTTAGATGTTATTAGATTCTGTGTTAGTGTTCATCACAGATACCATACCAGGAAATGGCTGTACACTAGGCAGCACTTAGGCCCTTGTCTAAATCTTACAATTAAGATTTCAAATATGATATAAGAAAGGAGCATCATAAGGAATGCAGAGAGGTTCAAGACTGAAATAAAAAAAATCATGTAGTTTATCTTAATACACAACTTGATCATCCTGATTGGATTTCATAGGGGTTTGAGTTTGTGCCATAAATCGAACATAGGTAAGCTGCATGGAAATTCTGCAGACTTCCCCATGTCACTGTAGGGTCTGATATGGAAATTATTGCATAAGAGTGCTATCGCCATGTAAGATTGCAGTAATGATCCCTTTTCACATTCAAATCAATGAGTAACAGAGACATTGATATAAGAATATTTTCACCTTACTACTTAGTTATCTGCCTAACAAGTACATATGCCAGATCAGAAGCATTTGCTCACAGGTTTCAAACACAAAGTACAAGTGTTTCGCTACACAACCCAACAAGCAGAAATTCCCCTCAGAGAACTCCACTATGCTTTGTAAATCTTCATGTCTTTATAAGCAATAGGAATATGGCATACAGGTGGCTAAGATCAGAGATTTAGCAATAAAATACTATTTCATTACTTATCTTTTTTAACTCAAAAGGAAGTCCTCTTTTTTATAACAGAAATTTATCAGTAACCTGCCACATTCAGTCTAACCCACACGGAATGGATGCCTGCTCCATATGGACAATTATTTTCACTCTGTTTTCATCCATATTGTTTAAACAAGAATTTAAGAGGAAGAGTCTAAAAATCCAGACAAAGTAGCCTTATCTGTAACGGGCATTTCCTCTAAAAGCTGTTGGAGTAACACACAAGGTCTCACAATCACTAAGCATGAATTATTAGTTCTTCTGTCCAATGAAGAGGATTTTCTCCAAGGAGGTTAATGAAGGTCTTCCCTAATCATTGGCATTTAGATTTTTATTTTTGTCCTTTTTTTTTTTCAGATATTTAGTACATGATATCCACCATCAGTGTATTTTCTAAAAAGAACATGATAGTTGGATGCTGTATATATGTTCTCATTCAATAAATATATAGCCTAGTTCAGAAGTCTTCAATGCCAGCAAGAACAGATGGCTTCACAGGCATTTATAATTATTCTATGAAGTATTTCCTCCCTGCATTTTGAGCAAATAATGTTTTCTAGCAAAGATCAGTCTTTTTACTGTGTAGAATAGCACCCTCTGCACATATTCCTGGGCAGGAGTGTTTCACCTTTATGATGAGTACACACAATGTGTGCACCAGTGACTCCTGTAAAGAGACAAACAATGAAATGTGCTAAAATTAAATTCTTAGTAAAGGTTTCTATCTAAAACTTCAGCTGTTGAGGTCCTGCAAATGAAAAGTGTGAAAAAGGACAACACGTAAATCTCCCTTACTATTTTAAGTAATTTTCATTCACAGACCATTTTGTGAATCTGCAACTATTGGTTTTGCTATGCAATAAATCTGAAAATTAACACTGTCATTTGTAACAACATGTTATCAATGGAGAACCTTCAGAATTTCCAGTTTCAGGTACCTGTTGAGAAGCTGTGAACACCTATATTAATTTGAAGCTTTTCACAATATCTGCAGGTTGTATCTATCTACAAACAGCTGTCTCAGCAAGAATTGCACTCTGCAAAATTTCATGTTGAGCTATATGGGTCTTTTTCTGATGTGGCATCAATCTGTGTACACAGTGCAAAGGCAGGAAAAGAGGTGAAAATGCCTTATAGGTGCACTGGAATTGCAAATATAGAGGTTGTATGGGGTGTGGGTGCCCAGGTGTTGGCAGCAGGGGCTGCAGGGCGGCCTCTGTGAGGAGAGGCTGGGGCTGCCCCATGCCCATTCTAGGTGATTCTAACAGACCCACTGCAGGGCATTCTTGAGCCCATCAGCCAAGCCCTTGTGATAAAATGTTTTAGAAAGACTAAAATGTTGGGCAGGCAGAATGGAGTGAGAAAAACGCAGTAAGAGGAGCAGCCCTGCAGACCCCTAGGCCAGTGCAGCAGGAGAGGGAGGAGGTGCTCCAGGCACCAGAGCAGAGATTCCCCTGCAACCTGTGGATGACAACATTTGAGCAGATGATATTCCTGAAGAACTGCTGCCCATGGAGAGCCCTCACTACAGAAGAGGAAAATAGTGAGGAGGAAGGAGCAGCAGAGAGAAACTGCCATGTACTGACAGTCACCCTCCACTCTGTATCCCCCACCTGCACTGCTAAACGGAGGGGTAGAGGAATGGAGTTGAACCTGGGAAACGAGGAAGGAAAGGCCTTGTTTTAATGTAGTTTTGTTTCCCATTACCTAAATTAGTCTTATTTATTTATTTATTTATTTGGCAATAAAATAAGTGCATTTTCTCCCGGTCAAGTCTGGTTTGCCCATGACAGTGCTGTAACTGGTAAGTCATCTGCCTATCTTTATGTCAATCCATAAGGTTTCTTGCTCTTGTCCTTCCTATTCTCACCCCTATTCTGCTGAGGGGGAAAGTAAGTAAGCAGTGTGGTGGGATTTTGGATGTTAACCACAGCTAACCTGCCACAGAGGGGAATAAAATTTAATATTAGCACATTATGTCTATTTTAGATTAATAAACATGAAAAAAAAGTCATGCTGTCATGAAATAGAAAACAGTGGTAACAAAATAATGACACAGTTTTGTGATGGCAGAAAGCGCATACATAAAGATTGTTCGAAAAAGTCTAACAAGGACTTAAGGTGCATAAGCAGAGGGGCTAGTTATGTTTTAAGATGTGTAATGGTGCAGTTATACACCTTATCAGAAGCCCAGGTCTGGCGTGTTGTTTGCAACCTTGGACAGAAACTGTTGGTGGGGGTGGAGGAGCTACAAGGCTTATCAGAGGATTAGGAGTCCTATTAGAAAAGGCTTCAAGTGCTGAATATGCTCACTCGTCTTTTTTCAAGGATGAAAGATGACGGGATTACAGTGTGTAAATGTTTAAACGGGTTACACATGAAGACCCTGAGAAAAGCCTGTTGTGATTCCAGGGGATTATTAAAGTAAGAAGTCATTTCTCTGAAGCTAGTAAACAATCCTTCAGAACCAGCAGTATACTGGATTGATATGCATATGGAATTCAAGAAAACTCTAGAGTGGGTTTCAAGAAAAACTACAGTTATTGTAATTATTGTAATGAGTTTGTAAGGAATTGTAAACATCATAGCTGAGGTTTTAAAATTTATTGTAAGATGGTGAACATTAGGGTAAAACCTGATTAATAGATAATGTTGCTTATATTTTCCTCAGTGCTCTGAACATCTTGCATCTGCCTCTGAAACTTTTAATGGTAGCAGACAAAATATTGAATAAGACTGCTTACAGCCTGAGCAGGGCAGCAGACACAGGTATAACAACTCCTTTGAGAAATCAAAAGTCATGAAAGAAACTCTTCTTTGCAATAAGTGACAAGAATTTGCACCTCACTGTATGATCAAAGGAGGCGGATGAATATGTTTATGAACATGTGTTGTTGACCTCAAAACAGTTTTTTGCACTACTAGAATTATGAATGCTTGTTCTTTTGCTTCTATATTTTCAGTAACAAAGTTATACAGTCTGATTGATGTTTGTGGAAGTCAAAAAAATAACAACAATTTTGAGATAATAGTGACTAGTATGTGTTTTGTTTTTTTCCAGATGCTTGTGAAAAATATTAATATTGGTTTAGAATTTCCAAGGTTGGCTCTTAGCCCACCTAATCTGCTGAAACCCTAGGCATGCCCATGGCAAATTTTCATGTCAATCTGGTAGTGCTGGAATTACTAGGAATACATGACAGTTGCTATAGACCTGCAGAGTCAGCCCAGCACTCCTGGGAGACACATTTTACTCTTCATCTGATGATCAGTAGATTAATGCATGTGTTCTTCCCACAGACTAAGAGCATAACTGCAAATAATTGGGTATTGAAACTGGTCACCTGAAAACACATACTACAGAAGTGACCTTTAGTCTTGAAAGTTCTTCAGAAAGTGTAATTTCACTGAAACCATAAGTGGAAACAGGTATCATAAAAAAGTAAGAAACCCAATCTCCTTTTTCTCATTTTTTATCTTGATATAATGTAGTAATAATAATAAAATATAACAAAAATACATATTTAATATTTTCTTATTTTGTTTGTGAATCTTTATTTTTCAGAGTGCATTGATGCCATAAATAAATATCATTTCAGCACTCTATAGAAATCGAGTTTACCAAGGGTAAATGATGCCAGACTAACCCAATCACATTCTACAACGGAATAACATCTTCTGTCAACATGGGGAGGAGCAGTGCATGATGTTTATCTGGACTTCAACAAAGCATTCAACACCATTTCTCATGGTCTTCTCATGGACAAACTGGCAAGAAACAGATTGGATGGGTGGTCTCTGAGATGGGTAGGGACTCAAAAAGTGGTGATCAAGGGTTTTTACTGAGTCTGGCAGCCTGTCACATGTTGGCCCCCCCTGGAAATGATACTGCATCCCACACTGTTCAACATCTTCGTACATGACCTGGACGATGGTATTGAAAGCACCCTCACCGATTTTTCTGGTGACACTAAACTCACCACCCAGTGAAGTAAACACATCAGAAGGGAGAGCAATCTTATAGGGAGACTTGGACAGGCTGGAAGAGTGGGCAAGCAAGAACAGTATGAAGTTTAACAAAGGCAAGTGCTAAGTCCTGCACATGGGACAGAATAACGACAGAGCCCAGTACAGGCTAGGATCTGTGTGGCTAAGGGGCAGCCTTCCTGAAAGAGGCCTGGGGGTCCTGGTGGACAACAACAAGATGAACACGAGTCAGCAGTGCACCGCTGCAGCAACAAAAACAAATTGGATGTTGGGCTGCATCTGCTGGGGGGTTATTAGCAGAGAGAGAGATATGTTATTCCACTCTACTCAGCGCTTGTCACGCTGCACCTGGAGTATTGTGTCCAGTTGCAGTTTTCACAATTCAGGAAAGACATGGACAGACCAGAGAGGATCCAAAGGAGGACCTTAAACATGACAAAAGGGCTGGAGAACCTGCCCTATGAGGAAAGGTTCACAGTATTCCAGTACTTAAAGGGTGGCTACAAAGAGGATGGAGGTGCTCTCTTCACAAGAAACCACATGGAGAAGACAAGGGGCAACAGGTACAACTTGCACTGGGAGAGGTTTCACATCAACATAAGAAAGACATTTTCTACAGTAAGAATAATCATTCACTGGAACAACCTCCCCAGGGATGTGGTAGAGTCCACATCACTGGAGATTTTCAAGACATGACTGGACCACATGCTATGTATCTCGCCTAGGCTCCCTTTCCTAGCAAAAATTGGACCAGATCTTCTGAGGTCTCTTTCAACTTCAGCCAGTCTATGATTCTATGATAATTATAGGTAATTTTTGTCTAATTTTACCTATATTGTGTAGTGTTCTAATACATGTGCATGTATGTCAGTTTTGAGTAGGTCTTTATCGGATGTTATAAAACTACAACAAAAATAACCCTTAAACTCTTATTATTCATTCAGGATGCATATTTAGCTGAATATTTCTTATATTCTATGCTGTTTGACTTCTATACTCAGTTCAGTAAGGGAAAGGTTTCCTGTCCATTCTACCCCTATTTTCAGAAGTAATTTAAGCATAGGTTTTTGAGTGCTTATTTTAACACAAATACATTTGAGGTGGCACAACAGACTTATGTCAGGGTTACAAATAAGAACATCAATTATGAAATATTTTAGTTTAAGATACTATATTGTAGACTGAATGGAAAAATGTGCACTAAAAATGATGCTAAGAGTATAGCTGTCAACAGTTAACCTGCACTGCATTCTTAAATATGATCTATCATGTTTTATGCTTACATTCATTGTGACATACGTAATGATAACATACACATCATCAAAAAAACTGCAGCATTTTCCATTCATGTTCTGAATGTTTCTTACAATTACAAATATTGTTTTCAGAATTACTTTAATATTCACATAGAAATGGAACATGTGCCACAGCAGATGGAGAATATGGCAAGTTCAGCTGGTATAGTAACCCTTAGAATCCTTGTTGTTTACAGAAGTAATGTTTAAACTTCCTTTTGGCTATACTAAAATTGAAACTGTCCTATACATTCAAGACAGAATGTTGCTGATCACAGCTAAAGATTTGCTGGGAACAAAAAACTAGCCATCATACTACTTAATAATTATCCTCATACAGAGGATAGAAATATATATCCTGAATTCTTCATTTAGGCTAGAAACAATGTAAATAATTACTTCCTCTGTAAACATTGATGAGATTGACCTGAACCATGATTTTTAAAAACATTGACATGTCCAGAAAAAAAGATAATTCAGAACTATAAAAATAAAAGGAATATTTTAGACTAAACTTCATATAACGTTTTTAAGTTATGTTACATCTGCAAAATTAATTTAATTAATATCTAATTGTCTTTATATAGAGAGATATAAAAATACTTTTTAATGTATTATGATATATATATATTAATTTCCGTTCAAATGAGGTATTTTGTTTGGTACAAAGTTATCATTTTTTATGTTCTCAAATTTCCAGTGAAAAATTCATTATTCAATCAGCTCTGCTTACAAGACAGGAATCAACAGATACCTAAAGAATATTTTATGATATTAAGATTGCATTTTTGTTAAGGCCTCTTGAATGCTTGATAGCAGTAAGATTAAATTTCTTGGTAAGGCATTTTGTGCTCATGAGCTCAGGTGGAAACCTACCCTTTTCAGTCAGAAGTCATTTCAGTTCCATTAAAAAACTTAATCCATTCTGATTCAGGGAGGGATTATTTTTCAGATAACTTTCCTATTGGTTTTGCCAGTGATATCTTTTTAATAAAAAACTCCAAATTGGAAATTATCAACCCAGAATTTTTTTGTTAGGTCTGTTGTTTTCAAGGTAAAGTTTTAATTCATCCTGAGAATTTTTGCATGAAGTATGAATAAATAACCCCCAGATTCTTATTATTTTATGCAGTGAGATAGGTAGTGTTTACAGAAGGTCCACCCAACCTTAACTATTACTTTCCTATTTCTGTGTTCATCCTAGTGATGCCATGGATCTCCCTGAGGTTCATATTCTGCCCACCTCACATTGCTGAATCCATTTGATCACAAGAAAAAAAGCTGGTATAGCATAGCCTCTTGGTATTCAGATTTAGCATGTGTTAGAGCATGTAGAATTCTTTCATGACTGCCTTAAAGCCAGTGTTTACTAGATCTGTTTACTAGAAAGATCAAGACATCTCAGAACTATTCCTTTTCTGATTGCTGCTGACCAATACTGCAGTTTTGCATTTTCAATCTTTCAGTTAGGAGGCTGTAGCAATCTACCCAGCTGTCTGTCAGGGACTTGCTTCCAAAATCTTTAAAGAGGATCAGGCAAGGTGAGGAGTAGTTACAGATGAGAACTTTATAGAAATATAAAATATAGATATCTACAAATATATACACAAATGAGTGCACAGATATACCCATTCACATTTATATGCATACATATATATATATGCATGTATGAGTGTGCATACACACACATACACAAAGGCTATTTGACATAATGATTTTACTTCTTGCACTGACCAAAAAGATCACAGGCATGTGGAAGATGGTTTCGCTCACTGAAAGTAATTTTGAAAGTAATCATCCTAGTTTATAAAAAGTCCATGGTTCTTCCAAATCACTTCTTTAACAATTGTAAAGTATTGGCTCAGCCCAGCCAGCAAGTCTCCAGAAACAGGATATCTGCAGTTTTCCTAAAGAATGAAAAGTATAATAATATTCATTACTTTCTCTTGTGAATTTTTTTATTAGAACCCAAGATACCCTGGTGGTGATGCAGTATTTTTTATGAGAGCATTGCAGGACCCAGAAGGATCGTCTATCATTGCCACCATTTTTAGATTTAACTGATTTTATAGGTTTCATTTGAACCTACTGAGACTGAAAATGTGCTTAAATAGCCTGGTTAATATAATATCATTTTTTATTTTTTAAACATAAAACCAAAGCTAATGCTTCTACACCTTTATCCTTTTTGCTTTAATTAAAATACCACTGGGTAGACTGTACCCTCTTAAGGTTTCTTTTTAGGAAAATAGTGCCTTTATAGTCCCAAACTGCAGCAGCTGCCTATAGTGCAAGGTCCAGAGCTTCATGCTTTCCTTCAGAAAGACCTTATGTTTTACTGTTCTGTATGTGAGCTCAAAACTACTCCTGATTTCAGTCATAAATAATCTTTTTACATGCAGGCAAGGCAGACTATCAAAAAAGTTTGGGTTTTTTTCCTGTCTTGAGATGATCTCATTTATTGTTGGAATGGTACAACTCCAGTAATATAATTATGCACCATCTTTGCTTTCCTCTGAAGTATGAAGGTCTCAAACAGTTTTGTAACATTTTCTCATTCCATTTCCAATGTAATGACATTAGAGAGATGTTAAATGTGAAAGCTCCACTGCTCTTGGTACTGATGCTCTACATACAATAAAATAAACAAACCGTAATTTAATCTTAATAAGGTCTTCCTATGGGAATGTTACTCTTTCTTGTGAAAAACTTAGATTTATTATATGCAATTAATTTTAGGAATTATATAGTGCACCAACTTTGGGAGTCTGCAAATAATAATTTGTATTGTTATTTTTAAAGTAACTTAAAAATGCATTCTATAAACACACATAACAAGACTCATTGACATACGGAAAAAACAATATAATACAGTAACAATATAGATGTAGGTAATGTATAAAGGTTTAATTAGTGTATTAATTTCATTATAAAGCCTTTAATTCATTAGGCAGTATGCTATGGGAATGTATTTTATATGTTCAGCAAATACAGAAGATAAATGATTCCCTGTGATTCAACTTCTGCAATTCAGTTCTCTAGAAGACAACCAAAGAAAACAGGAAAAACAGTGAATAGGTACATCCATGATGAATCTGTCATATTTGATGTACAAGTTACTACAGTGGGTTCATTTCTTCTCTCAAACTCAGAATGTAAGAGCAGATCCCTCTCTAGAAATATTCACAAAATGAGCAAGCATTCACCCTTGATAAAACCAAAAATTTCTATGACAACCCAGGAACCTTTGGCAAGGGCAGCCTCATAGTGTTTCTTCTGACAGGTGGATACGCAAGTAGCAAAGTAAGATAATGCAACACCATCATTTGGAATCTTCCAGTTTTGCATGGCCTCCAGCTGAAATGAAGAAAGCACAATTACTCAGCAGCCTGCCTGCTTCAGTTTCATATGGCTGTTTTTAAACAAAGCATCAGCGTTGAGATCTTCAAAAGCCCTTACCAGCTTCAAGGTCAGATTTAATCCTAGACCCCTGAAATTCAGAGCAATATTGCATAATTTTTCTGAACTGAATCTACGTGGCTGGCAGGCCACACCCAAAGGACAGTGGTAAATAGCTCTTTTTCAAACTAGCAACCCATCAGAAGTGGGGTGCCCCAGGGATCTATATTGGGCCCAACATTATTCTGTCTCTTCATAAGTGATCTGCATAACAGGATCAAGTGTAGCCTGAAGAAGTTTGCAGTTGACACCAAACTGAGTGGTGAGTGAGACACTCCAAAAGGGAGAACCACCCTGCAGGAGGACCTGGATAGGGTGGAAGAGTGGGCTGACAAGAACCTTATGAAGTTCAACACTGACAAGTGTAAGGTCTTGCACCTGGAAAAGCATAATCCAGGAGTGCAGCAGAAACCGTGATCCACCTGGCTGGAGAACAGCTCTGTGGAAAGGGACCTGGGAGTCCTGGTGGACAGGAAGCTCAATATGAGTGAACAGTGCTGCTGTGGCCAAGAAGGCCAATGGAATGCTGGATTGAATCAACAAGGGCATCACCAGCAGAGATAAAGAAGTCATTATCCCACTCTACTCAGCACTTGTCAGGCCACACCTGGAATGCTGTGTACAGTTCTGGTCCCTGCTCTACAAAGAAGATGTGGACAGGCTGGAGGGGGTCCAGAGAAGGGCCACCAGGACGATCAGAGGACTGGGAAGCCTGCTGTATGAGGACAGGCTGAGACAACCAGGTTTGTTCAGTCTAGAGAAAAGGAGGCTTTGAGGGGTTCTCATCACCATGTACCAGTACCTAAGGGGTAGCTACAAGGAAGATGGAGACTCCCTTTTTACAAGGAGTCATATGGAGAGGACAAGAGGGAATGGACACAAGTTACTGTTGGGGCAGATTCTGATTGGACATGAGAGGGAAATTTTTAACAATGAGAAGAGTCAACCATTGGAATAATCTCCCCAGGGAAGTGGTTGACTCTGCCACATTGGACACTTTTAAGACTCAGCTGGACAGGGTGCTGGGCCATCTTGCCTAGACTGTGCTCTTACCTAGAAAGGTTGGACCAGATGATCCTTGAGGTCCCTTCCAACCTAGGATTCCATGATTCTATACATACTGGCAAATTGCATAAATTTTATACTGCAGCACTGGAACTCGTATTTGCCTATCTTCTCTAATCAGAATTTTCATTGTGTTAGAAAAATTGCAAGGTTTTCACTACTGTTGTATGCAAGGATGTTCTACATCAGCTTCAGACCAGTATGCTGTACACTTTTTAGGCTTAGTCTTTGCTATTCATTGTTATTTACAGGAACTTTTCAAAACCTCCTGCTTTCAGAGCAGTCTTATTCAATTTCTACTTACTATATTCTTGAAACTGTATGTGTGATACCTTAAGTTCTTCAGTGTTAGAATTCATTTGCCATGTGTGAAGCCAATTATACATTGTCTTATCTATCTGGACTCCTTTCAATGTATGCAGTCTTCATTAACTACTTGTTCAAAGTTCTAAAACATCAGAAAATTCAACAAGTTGTTAACTAGGTTTTCTGCCAAGAAATTTATATGTAACTAAAGGGTTTGAACAGTGACTTTCTATCATGTGTTTGGTATATTCTTTCCATCTGCGTACCAGTCCCTGCTTTGATTATAGGTAGTGAGCAGTGCAACTTACCATTGATGCAAAAAATGTCTTTATATGATATTTTAAGTCAGCTTTTTATTATTTAACCTCTTTCACTCTGACTGCCAAGCCAAACCAAAATATCTTCCTATAATTTACCAAAGGATTAAGAAAATCCCAGTAAATGCTCTCATTTCAGTTACCATTGTCATCATTTCTTATCTCTTTGAAAAAGGTAAAGTGGTTAGTTAGGCAATATGTTCTTTTTATATATTCATTTGGGAAATCTTCTGTTATCTCATTACTGCACAGGTGTTCTTTTATGCTATTGCTCAATATACTCTATTAGTTTGCTTACTCTAGAGAAAAAAATGCCCTAGTTTAAAAAAATTGGTGGAGGTTAACGTGTTTGAAAAATGAAACAAAAAGTGTAAAGTCTAGTAAAGAAATTAGTTTCTGTAAAATCCTCAATTTGTCCCTGGTTTGCAATGATATGATCCTTTTCTTTTTTTTTTTTTTTTTTTTTTTTTTTGTCCCCTCTAAGAAGCTAGCAGGAGGACTAATCAAATGGTGAGTAAGAGAAACTTATAGCCGCTGAAGTCAAATGACCCACACTGGACAAAAAGCTACTTTTAGACACTCATATTTTGTTTCCAAACTCTGCCTTGTATTCCTTAGTGTATAAAATAAAGAGGATGGCCAAATTCTGAATATGCTTCCACTCTTTTAAAGCCTGTGTGATTCTACTGTTCTAAACCTACAGACTTAAGCTCCAGTTTACAGTTACTGAGAACTGAAATGGGAAGGAGACAGGACCTACACTGTGAAAATTGCCCACAACTTCCACTGTAAAGACTGGCTTTTAGTAGAAGCTTTTATCCCAAGGACTTTGACTATGCAGTTCAGAAGTCTTCTTAAATGAAGGCCACTTGCACAAGGACCATGTGAAGAATTTAAAAAAAATCATATAAAAAGGAGAGACTCACTTTTATAAAAATATTGAAAAAACTTTAATACACTACAGAAAGTGAGTTGAACCTGTGATTACCTTCCCATATTGGTGAACAAATACACAATTAAACCATTACTGTCACAGGAGTTGAGTAATCCCTGAGAAGCTGATTCAGTCATCCTTAAATATCTCTTGAGCTTAGTGTG
>NW_009258952.1:579565-581360 GCF_000687185.1 Egretta garzetta
ACTGGCAATATATTTGATGACTGCATTACATATTTCACTTGATTTGCATAAACAGAATTTCAGTTTGAAGGGTCTTTGGATATTGCACAGATAACAACATAACATAAAGATCATGGTTGTACTGGAACTGGCTTTCTCTCATTTGCTGATGTGTATGTTTCCAGTCATATAAATGCAGAGCTTTTAGACCAGCAAAGCTCATTTCTAATGCATCCTGTATGTTACTAACCATAAGGAAAGTAGTCAAAAGGTGGCTATGGCTATTACATTACACAAGCTAAGGAGTAAGTAGGAAGTCAATAACAAATCAACATTTTGCTGAACTGTTGCTTTTCAAAAGTGTTTTCAACTCAGAAACTCGAAAGATGAAAGTCACTGAGAGCGGAGGTTCCCAGTAAACAAGATTCAGGGCTTTTTTTTGGTGATAATAGAGTACTGCAAAAGGTATTAAATATGATTTAAAGAGGGGCAGGGAGAAAAATGTAAAAGTCAGTAAGAGACTACTATATCTTTTCTCAAATTTTCTAGATAAGTGGAGAGAAAGATTTGTTTAAAGATCCAGGACATTGTTATCACCCTGCCAAGATCTCATCCAGGGAATTAAGTAAATTTGGAGGAAACTTGTGTTTGGAAACACATCAGGTGGTGAGAATATGTATGTTGAACTCTCCTGCTTGAATTTGTGAAATAGGTTTTGCAAATGATATCTCTATTGAGGGAACTGACTACTCTCATTAGTGTCCTGGTGACAATGAGATACATATGCTAGAGAAAACATTAAAAGCAAAAGCAAGTATAAATCATAGTCACTGTTGAAAGCAATCAAGGTCTATAAAAGCAAAACAATCAGGGCCTGGAAGTTTACCGTATTACTTTTCTAAAGTTTTTACATGTTTGTGTCCTTTCATACATCTCTCTTCTTAATGGCACAATCTAATCTATTAATTCTTAATATAAATTCCATACTCTCATTCTACAGACGCATAAGACCTTTGTGTTTCCTTTATAACTTTCCTGAGATAGAGGGACCACTTTCAGATAAAATTTCAGAAAACAGCAAAAGGTTTATTCAGAGATTATTATATGAAACATCACTTAGACCAATGGATAAACATCAAACAGAAAGAAGAATCATTAGTATCTTCCTGGCGCATGGAGGCCTGGGAGGTGATTAGAGATAGCCAGCATGGCTTCACCAAGGGCAAGTCCTGCCTGACGAACCTAGTGGCTTTCTATGATGGTGTGACAGCATCAGTGGACAAGGGAAAACCAACAGACGTCATCTATCTGGACTTCTGCAAAGCCTTTGACACGGTCCCCCACAACATCCTTCTCTCTAAATTGGAGAGCTATGGATTTGATGGGTGGACTGTTCGGTGGATAAGGAACCGGATGGTCACATCCAGAGGATAGCAGTCAATGGCTTGATGTCTAGGTGGAGACCAGTGGCAAGTGTTGTCCCTCAGCAGTCTGTACTGGGACCAGTGCTGTTTAATATGTTCATCAATTACATAGATAGCAAGATCAAGTGCACCCTCAGCAAGTTTGCAGATGACACCAAGCTGAGTGGTACAGCTCTTATGCCAGAAGGACAGGACATCATCCAAAGAGACCTGGGCAAGCTGGAGAGGTGGGCCTGTGTGAACCTCACGAGATTCAACAAGGTCAAGTACAAGGTCATGCACCTGGGTTGGGGTAACCCCCAGTATCAATAACCCCCAGTATCAATACAGCCCTGCTGACAGGGACTTGGGGGTGCTGGTGGATGAAAAGCTGGACATGAGCCGGCAATGTG